>NC_033796.1:48004030-48054024 GCF_001876935.1 Asparagus officinalis
ACGTCATATAATTTACTTGTGCAGGAAGTATCTGTACTTTCAAAAAGCTCATTAAAAAAATATTTTAAAAAAGTGAAGTAAAAAACGACCGAGTTGATTTTTCTTTTACATACACCAACCAAGTTTAGGCCAGGTCAGTGATGTGGACCAAAACCTGGTAGTTTTACTTTTTCTTGTTTAAAATGAACCCAGGTACTCAATCCTGGGTCCTTTTGTATAAGAAACTTAGGACCTGGATTGGCATCCACAAGATCTCAAACCGATAGTGGAATGAGCTGTAAATGCAATAGTGGCATAGGATGTAAATATGAAAATCACCGAAAATGCTTGGGCACTGGGCACCAGCTATGGCTGTAACATTTCGTCAAGTACATAGAAAGAGAATAAATGAATGATAGATGAGGCAGCCCCCAAAAGCTACAAATAAAGTCGAAGTTGAGATGCACTGATGGTGTATAACTGTATCAGCAAACATTTCAACAAGGGGAAAAAATGAATCAAACATAATGTTAGCATATGGTGATACCGCAAAGTTACAAGGATGTAGAGGAATTAGAAGAACATAGAGGCTATACACAGAAAAAAGAAGACCAAGCATATATGAACCTACGAAGTACGAAGTGATCAAAGCATTTGCTGACGGCATGTTCCAAGTGAGAACAGAAGTTTGGAGGTCAAGGAAACCATTAGAATGCAAAAGAAATGATTGTTGTTGTTTGTTCCCCCCCCCCCACACACACACCATCTCCCCCCCCCCACCCACAGGACAGAGCATTCCCGTATCAAGAATGCAGTACTGATACCTAATAGATAGATTATAGCACTCTCGCTAGACATGCACGGTTCTGTTTTCTCAGTCACATATAATGCAAACATTTGGGTGATATTGATATGTATATTTGGTAACTATTATAGCTCATATTGGTATTTATGCATTTATTTAACATGGTAATAGAGCCACCCGATTCAATTCCCACCGTAAAACGGGTCCTCACCTTTCAGGGAGTATGTTTAAAATTATAACTCAAAAATTATAACCCACAACCAAACTTTAGAGTCTTAGTGCAATGGCAGGGTAACTCGAACAAAAAATGCATATGAATCACAAATGAAAATAACTTTTGGAATAAGAATACATACCTATGGGTAATGAATACAACAGGTTGATCCCCAATACCAGCAGCAACTAACTTCTGAAGCAACATGGAACTCACCTCCTGCATATGCCAAAAAAGTGATGATCAACCATTCAAACTAACCTAGAAAAACATCAGTTGTCAATTTTGTTACTAAATCAGATAAAATAGATTAAGCATGAATATCATCCTCTGTCCAGAGTTGTGCATACATTATCAATTCAGTTTAAGAACTTAATATAAAAATGTGATATTTAGTGTTATCACTGTTATCTTGCTCAAGGTTTTAAATGTCGAATGTCAGGTTCATGTCGGATGGCTAAAATTCATGTCGGATAGCGGAAACCAGGGATATGTCGGAGGACATGAAAAAAATATCGGATTTTCATATCGGATGATGCGCATATGTGTAATATAAATATCATAAATAAAATCTAAACAGACTTAAAAAATTCTATTGTCTAAACATATAAGAAAGTGAATAACTTATGATGCTTAGGGTTGATGTTGAAGGAAAGATGTGAGAAAAGGATATTAGCGGTTAAGAAAAAAATAGCTCGGATATTGATGTCGAAGGAATAGCTCGGAGAAGAGACCGATGAGATGTCGAAGGAGGGAGAGAAGATGGGCGATGGATATTACTTCGGTCTTTTTTTCCATTTCCCTTAACTTATCGGTTTTTGTTTTGGGGAGTAATATTAAGACAATCAAGAGTTTAAACCCAAACCTGATTAGATAAATATAATCAAAATAATAATAAAATCAACCAAATTTTCAGACTAAAAAATCGACCGACATAACTCATATATCACCGACATATCCGCCCGATATATCCGACATACAAGGTTTTAAATGTCAGTTATCGGGGATTTATCGAACGGTCAAATCCTTATCTGATAGCGAAAATCGGGAATATATCGGGGATAAGTAGTATTTATCGGAGTAATATACTAGCAAATAATAAACAAACATAAGCTTGAAAAAAATATAACATTAGTCAAAATGGAATAATACACTAGCAAATAATAAGATAACATCAAGAATGAAGAACCATCTACGCATCTACATAATTATTGTTTATTCATGAGATTCATAAACTAACTTACTAAGTTGATATTTAGTACTTATGAGCCATTATCAATATCCATAAACAAACATAAGCTAATCATCAATCAACCAAGTTCCAAAAGCAACAAATAGTTCATAATTTATAAACATTCAAAGAGCAAATCCAAAAGAAAGTAAAAGCTCCCAAATCCTACTTATTAGCCGATAAAGCCGATATTTAGAGCATACTTATCGGCCGATAAGTACCTTTATCGCCGATAACTTGCCGATAAATCTCAACAAACGATAACCGATTAAAAATCCTACTTATCCTAGCGGAAAGCTCCCAAATCCGATAACTCGACGATAATATAGGATTATCGGCCGATATTTAAAATCATGCTGACATGTCGCCCGATATATCCGACATAAACTCTGAAAACGCAATACATATTGAAAAGCTCCATATCGTATCGGTTGGCCCCTAAATCCGACATGTTGGCCGACAAATCCGACATGTTGGCCGACATTTAAAACATTGATCTTACTCTCTTAAGAAGATATGGTTTCCCTTCAATTTCTAGCCATGCTTCTTTGACTTGACATTAGAATTAGCATCCACTGATTGTTGAGAACCTAAGTTGGATGATTGCTGAGAACCTAAGTTGGACGGGAACGGGTATGGGTGCAGTACATGGAAAATTTATGAACTGGGGCGCGGACGGGCTCTGTGTGTGTTGATTATTGTCTTTCAATTCATTTGTTATTAGAACTAAAATTCCTAAAATTTCTTTGAAATTTCTTTTATTATGTTGATTATTATAAATCGAAAACTACTCGTTTTTTTAACTAGACACTCAAATGACACTTTTAAATCATAACTTTGAACATGGGCATGGGCTGAAACAAACCCGACCTATGTCTAGTAAGTGTATGCCAAATGTGTACATGTATGAATAAATGTACATGTATATCCAAGGAGTGCTAATAAAGTTTCTGTGCCGGGTATGGGTACGGCTTCAAGATAGAAGTACTTGGGTAACATAGCTGAGATGGTACTCCAAGAGTCGGGTTCCTCCACAGGCATGCTCCAAAATAACTGTCCAACTAAATATTTATTTATGATTCACTTTGTGCAAGCAAGAAGATCATCTAAATAGCAGCCTTGCCTTTGAAATTCAACAATGCGGCGCCATGTTGACCTAGCATTAAAGCAATCAAAGCTTACTTCACCACCAGCAAAGTGAAAAACGATTGAAAACAATACTGCCACACTCGTTATTTGAGATCAAGAAGACGGTGCATAATTGGAGTCAGGTTTGAAATCTAGGTAAGTACGGTGCATAATTGGAGTCAGGTTTGAAATCTGGGTAAGTATCAAACTACTTTTTCAGGTATCAGAATAAGTAGTCCAAATATGTTTTGAGTTACATAATGTCCCTCCTTTCTTCCTCCCCTCCCCTTCTTTCCAGCCATGCTTCCTCCCCTCCCCTTCTTTCCAGCCATGCTTCCTCCCCTCCCCTTCTTTCCAGCCATGCCAAAAGTTCTATTTTAAATGAAGAAATAGGTTCTCTAATCAAATATCCATCAGTTTGTTAGAATTAGACTGAAACAGAATAATATCAATGAAAAATTGGCAAGCAAGGCCTAAATAAGATGTTGGGTAATCTCTCTCTCTCCCTCCCTCCTTTTTCAGGTAAGTATCAAACTACTTTTTCAGGTATCAGAATAAGTAGTCCAGATATGTTTTGAGTTACGTAATGTCCCTCCTTTCTTCCTCCCCTCCCCTTCTTTCCAGCCATGCCAAAAGTTCTATTTTAAATGAAGAAATAGGTTCTCTGGTCAAATATCCATCAGTTTGTTAGAATTAGACTGAAACAGAATAATATCAATGAAAAATTGGCAAGCAAGGAGAAATCATATGTTTTGGCTCCTTTCAGTGGCCATTTTGCATTGTTGCTTAAATATGCTCTCTCTCCCTCTCCCTCTCCCTCTCGATCTTGAAATCTCGAAATCATATGTTTTGGCTCCTTTCAGTGGCCATTTTGCATTGTTGCTTAAATATGCTACTAAAGTGTTTGTAGTAAATAAACTGTTATGAGGAAAAACTGTCTTACCTTTTCTTGAGAGCAGCACTTGTTCTTTCCTAACCAATGTTAAATGGAACATACACATGCATGACAAAGAACAACTTCAAGGTTAGCGTGCACAATGGCTTTCCAAGCACATTTATTCCTATTACTTCGTACTAAGTACAAGAGATAAGTGACTTTATTTCCAGTATAAGACACGTCTATATACATTTTACAAACACTTGAATTCACCAA
The DNA here is from genome assembly GCF_001876935.1 of Asparagus officinalis. Classification (NCBI taxonomy): domain Eukaryota; kingdom Viridiplantae; phylum Streptophyta; class Magnoliopsida; order Asparagales; family Asparagaceae; genus Asparagus; species Asparagus officinalis. The sequence continues at coordinate 48,008,541 of NC_033796.1, forward strand.
TCATGCCATCAAATATCCACTCAACCTTGAAAAGGTTATGCGCGCACACACATATGTATGTATGTACACACACATTCAAATTCCACGACTGCATTAAATTTTAAAAAAGGACAAAACTAGCACAGTATAACAAAAAACATTATTAGCCAACTTGAACTAAAGCCTGAAAGTAGTGCAACTTTAACTCCTGATGTGGAGCCATGTAACAAATGCTCTTCTTTACAGCTTATGCAATTCATAAAAACAGCTAAGACAATATGTACTATGATACTGATATTGAGGTTCAAAGCATGGAAATATTTCTAACTTATCTTCCCACCAGATTTCACAGTATATACAAGTAGATTAACCACATATGCAGATTATAAAATGCTACGAAAATATGATAAAAGAGTACATTAATTTCAAGGCACAAACCTGAAGTGGCAAGCTAGCTCCAGACCACTGTGTTAGATTTGTCTGCATGAATCATTCAATAAGATGGTAGATGTTCATCAGAGGGTCCAACCTGGAGAGGACCTTGCAAATTATAACTGCTAAAGCTGCTAAGTGGATCACAGAGGAAGATTGCAACTTTGATGCATCATTTTATTAAAATTTATCAATAAGAAAGATCTAGTGCAAACCTTGTATTTTACAGTAAATAGGCGAGCATATGGAAAATCAGCAGAAAGCCATTCCCTTGGCCAACATGTACCCTCTTTCCCAGCCTCCTGATCTATATTTTCTACAAGACCAGCTTTACTGGTTGTCGAAGACTTGTTATCTGCAATACGCCAAGACTTGAATGGCCCACCTCTTAGGCCATGGATAAAGACTACATCTAGTAAAGGAGAACGTGATTCCAGATCTGACACATCTAGATAGTTGGAAGTGTTACTAGTTTCATCAGCAACAGAATCATTATCATGAGAAGGCGAAGAGTTAACTGGAGAATCTTGACACATGACCAAATTTTTCTTGCCAGGCCATTTCCAATATGATAGTTCAGGGTTTATTAAAAATATCATATCCTCATATTGAGCACACTTTGTTCTTTGGTTCCCACCTTCATCACCATTGGATCTGTGAATCATTTTCCTTGTTTCTTCTTGATCCAAGCAAAAGATGTTTAGCAAAGTTGCCCTAGCATTACTTTGAGTTTTCAGATCATTACAGCAAGAGGCCTTCCCACTAGCACAATCATCAAGCCATTTACACCAATCTTTATCTGCTAGAATGGCTTCCTTAACCTTCGGCAAGAGAGAGATAATTCTAAGAAGACGAGCAGCATGTCTGCGAATATGTGCTGTAGGTGGAACTCGGACACTAGAAGGATCATTAGATTCTACAGAAGATCTATCGCCAGAGGAAGATGAACCTCGGTCTTGCATCTCTAAGGCTCTTGATGCATCATATGTCTCAATTGCAGCCAGATTTTCATAATCATCATTCAGAAGTAAACGCCTAAGTAAGCAAAGGATTCCAGAGTCAGCTAATTTATTCTGGCATGCCACATCCTCAGAGCAGAGCTCAGAAAGTGCTTTGATACTCTTAAGAGTAGCCAAAGCTGAATCAGCAGCATCAAATTTAATAACATTTGTTTTCTTCATGTTTTTAAACAATGCAGCAAATGGCTCAAGAGAGAGGAGATCAGCAAAAGGAAATCCATCTACTGAATCAGATTCAGATTCTAACTGGTTACTTGCTAGCTTAATTACAGCGTTGGACAACAGGTTAACTGTCTGTGCTGCTGATAAAGCATTAGATTCATCAATTTGAACCTGCAAAAAGAACCATCAAATCATGGAAGGATAACAAAGTGTTGGAAAAAGTTTTCCATGAAAAATAAATAGTAATGAAAGGAAGAAAGTATCTATAGATCCGTATCCATTGCTACAATAAGTGAGACCTCTGCAGCCCAACAAAAAGTTGCTTATAATTTCTAAAGTTGGCACATGGCAGTTAAGCAAGGATAGGATCATGACTATAAGAGGACATTAAATTAACAGCAACAAAAAAAGGCCACGCCATAGTTTATATTGCACATGAACAAGTGGGATTAGTTGATAGAGCAGCGAAGAAATTGTGTTATTCAGCACGTAACTCTGAATATTAATTTGATACTTCACCGATCAAAATTCCGAGAGACGTGTATTATACTTCAAATGGTCTGTCAGAAGATAATTTTTTGTTATTCTTATCCTTGTGAACTATAATCAGTATTTAGGATCATTTTAGAAATATGCTCACTGCTCCTTTCACTTATCGTCAGTGTCTTTGGCCACCAACAGAAAACTATTGGCCACCAACAGAAAACTATGTGCTGCAATTAGCCAAGTTTGCTTCCCTAATATAATACCTTTCAAAGTATGTTAATGTTAGGTATTCCCTACAAATCACATAAATTGTTGCAGAGAACAGTTACACAAAAGTGGATATTGCTCAGAGTATACATAAATTAAATAAGTAATGCAACCACGATCAGGGTTGATTCCATTTTGAGGAAACTGATGTGCACCTAAGTTGCATGGGACGGGTACAAGTACAGGTGCGGGTAAGAGTAGGGGACAGCAAATTTGTAAAATGTGTACATGGACATGGCTACATATAATTGAAATTAATAATTTACATGAGATCATTTTTTGTAAAATCCATGTATTATTAGAATTAAAATTCCTATCATATTTTTAAATACCTTTTACTATGTTGATTATTATAAATTGGATACTGCTCGTTCTCGAACTGGACACTCAAATGACCTTTTTCAATCATAGTTTGGAACTTGGGTATGGGATGAAACAAACCCAACCATGTCTAATGAGATCAAAGAAATGGATATAAAGTGTAGAAAAAGGGATCGAATTATGTAAATAAATTAGGAAGATTACTTTCTTTATTTGAAAAGATTAGATTAGATTTAGTTGTAGTTTTTTCCAAATTTATTATTTGTAATCTAGGTAGTTTCATGTTTCATTGGAATTCCTAATTTAAAAGAATTCAGTTTCCTATTTTGGTGGATTGATATGTCAACCACTCATTCTACTATATTAATGATGTAATTCTCTTGTTTTAAATAAGAAGAAAATTCACGATTTCTTCATAGTATCAGAGCTAGCTTTCTGAGCCCTAATTCTTTTTTCTTCGTCTGGCCTTTCATTCATCTGGTCGATTCTCTCCCATGATCAAATACGACATGGCTTCACAATCTAATTCCTCGGAAGTTACTTCCAGATCCGAGCCCAGTTCTCCTGTTCCCACAATTCTCGATTATTCTCCACACCTTGTCACGAATTACAAAACTCCATGGCCAAAATTTTCTGTAATGGTCCCAATCTGTGTTCTTGTTTGTCTGCGGCAGAGGGAAGGATGGACATCTCAGTGGTGAAACAGCTGCTCCAGAGACTACAGATCCCAAATATAGATCCTAAAAAACTGATGATCATCTAGTCATGTCATGGCTAATAAATTCTATGACCACTGAAGTTGAGAAAACTTTCTGCTCCATAGGACAGCTAAAGAGATATGGGAGGCAGCACGTGAAACGTATTCTAGCACAAAGAATACTTCTGAATTGTTTGAGGTTGAAACACGGGTGTACAACCTAAAACAGGAGGATGAGTGTTACTCAATATTTTAACACCCTTACCCGCTGTTGGTTACAATTAGACTTATATGAGATCCATCTTTGGAAGTGTGCTAATGATTCTGCACTGTATAGGCAGATTGTTGATCAAAAGCGGACAATCAGATTTCTTCTTAGCCTTAACAAAGACCTAGATGAAGTCAGAGGGAGAGTTATGGGGATTAAACCCTTTCCGAAGAGTTATGGGGATTAAACCCTTTCCTACTATCCGGGAAGCATTTGCCAAGGTCCGAAGGGAGGAGAGCAGAAAGAAATTGATGTTGCCAAATGCTAATATCACCCCTACAGTTGAAGGTTCAGCCCTATACACTCATAGTTCATCACAAAACAATAGAGCTGGCAAAGGACGTCCATGGTGTGATCATTGTAGGAAGCTTGGACATGTAAAGGTAACTTGCTGAAAATTGCACGGCAAACCTACAGATTGGAAGCCATCCAGTGGTCGACATAATAGAGAAACCCGTGCAAACGCTGCTACTACACCTGACAACAGTGCAGAAGGCAATCCATTCACCAGAGAGCAAATTAAGGCATTACAAAAAATGTTCAGTCAAGCTTCTGTCTCTAACTAAGCATCTTCATTCACTGCCGAGCAACACACCAGTTCTATGTTACATGGACTCGGGTACGAGTATCCGATACGGGTGCGGATCCGAGTGTCCGATACGAAATTTCTGAAAATAAGGCTCTATGTGGCATTGGTTCTTCACCCGGAGAACAAGATACCCAATGCGGATGTTCACTAGCCAACGAAAGCATCCAGCGTCGAGAACGGTCCGATCACTTCTAGGTTTCTCCTCATCAATCAGCACGTCGCCATAGTGACCTGAAAAGTGAGGGAAACACTTAAAGAACTCCCAGCTCTTGCGGACTCGAAGCTCTCGTTGAACATCGCTAAACTTATTCCCGAGCCATCTGCTCTTCTCCAACAGCTGCATGAAAGGGACGGGGATTCTATGGGCTAGGGTTCCCTATTTTCCCCATTTTCCGCCGCCTCCTTCAGATCCAAGAGATCGGCTCCCTCCTTCCTCTCTCCTTCCTCTCTCCTCCAGATCCAAGAGATCGGCTCCCTCCTTCCTCTCTCCTCCTCCAGATCTCACTCCAACTTGATGCTAGGGCTCGGGTTGTTACTGTTCTCCTGCGAAGCTCTTCTCCCCTCGAAGCTTGTCGTCGACTCCTCCCTCGAAGCTCGTGGACTCCTCCCTCGAAGCTCGTCGACTCCTCCCTCGAAGCTTGCCGTATCCGAGTGCCAACCACCGCAATGGACTTCTGTGCACGGCAGAGAAAAGAGCGAAACTTGGTCCCCGCGGGAAAAGCTCCCTCAGCACTGGCGATAGTGTAAGATTGAGCCTCAGCCTTCTCCAACAACTCATTAACGGCGGAAGGGGTCAACACGTCTAATTCACGAATGGGCCCGCCGGAGTCACCCTCCAAGTTCTGGAACAAATAGCAGGCAAACTGCTTCAAGCTGACCTGCCTCTTCCTCTTCGCTACCCGGATCGGTGTCGGGTCGTATCGACGCCGGTACGACGGCCAAACCACCGTGTCCGAGTAACGTAGCACCAGTTACTAGCTCACCAAGGTATTCAGTCCCTCGCTTTTAGTGTTCAAAACAATCAGTCAAAACTATGGATAGTTGACTCAGGTGCCTCGGACCATATGACTGGAGATCTCAGTATTCTCACAGACTTTCAACCTTGCACCAATCATTCAGGAATCAGAATTGTAGATGGATCACTTTCCCCAGTTGCAGAACCGGATCAGTTCATTTAACAGAGGATTTTCATCTTTCATTTGTTCTTTATGTTCCAAAATTGAACTGCAATTTACTTTCCATCAGTCAACTCACTCGGGACCTCAATTGTGTTACTAAATTCCATTCCAATTTTTGTGATTTTTAGGTAGTGGATTCGGGGAAGGTGATTGGCAGTGCTGCAAGGCTAGCCCTAGCTCACCACCACTGGTCAGAAAGGTGTTGCTGTCAGGCATGTAGGTCTCCAGCAGAGCCAAGAAATGGCGACAGCTGACTGGGATTCCGTACATGGTGGCTCGAATGGGCGCATACAACCCACTGCTCTTCAGATCCCTCTCCCAGCGCGCTAAGACGAAACCAGTCATGCGCCTTTATGTTCCAAAATTGAACTGCAATTTACTTTCCATCAGTCAACTCACTCGGGACCTCAATTGTGTTATTAAATTCCATTCCAATTTTTGTGATTTTCAAGCAGTGGATTCGGGGAAGGTGATTGACAGTGCTGATATGCATGGTGTACTATATCTGCTCAAACAAAATAATCTCCCAAAGTAGACAAGTTCATCGGTCAAGTTGTGTTTCAGAGTCCAGTCCAAAGTCTAAGTTTGCTTCCAATTCTGAGTCTGTTTCCAATTCCAAAACTGTGTCTGTTTTAGTTGATAGTGAGGTCATGTTATGGCATTATCGCCTCGGTCAGCCAACCTTTGTTTATGTTGAAAAATTGTTCCCTCATTTGTTCATCAATAAAAATTTTAATTTTTATTAATGTGAAATTTGTCAACTAGCAAAGCACACTAGACATGTATATTCAAGTTTACAATACAAACCCTCACATCCTTTTTTTGTGATCCATAGTGACATTTGGGGACCCTCACGTATGAAAAATATCAACGGGACTAGGTGGTTTGTAACATTCATAGATGATCATACAAGAACCACTTGGACCTTCCTTATAAAAGAAAAATCTGAAACAACCACCATTTTCCAATCATTTCATATTATGATCTCTACTCAATTCAAAAGCCAAATCCAGGTCCTAAAAACCGTCAATGCTAAAGATTACTTTAATTCCATCTTTGGCTCTTACTTGTCAAAGCATGGTATAATTCATATAAGTTCTTGTGTTGACACTCTACAACAAAATAGAGTGGCTGAAAGAAAAAACAGACATTTGCTTGAGATAGCCCGTTCCACTATGTTTACCAATAATGTCCCTAAACATTTTTGGGGGGGAAGCCATACTCACAGCCACAAATCTCAAAAATAGGATGCCTAATCGTGTCCTAAAATTTCAAACTCCTTGTCATGTCCTCACCACCACACATCCACATATCCTAGCTTTTACTTCCGACTTACATCTCAAAGTCTTTGGTTGTTCTTCCTTTGTTCATATCCACCACAGTCATCGCACCAAACTTGATCCCAAATCTCTCAAGTGTATTTTCCTTGGCTATTCTTCACATCAAAAAGGTTACAAGTGTTATTCTCCCATTACCAGAAAAATATATAATTCCATGGATGTAACCTTCTTCGAGAATCAACCTTACTTTCCCAAATCCGACATTCAGGGGGAGAGTTCAAGGGAATATCAGATTTGAGATCTCCTCCAAGACACTCAAGCCAGTTTCACTCCACAAAATCAGCCTTCAAATCCGAATTCAGGTCTTGTTCCTGCCATTGTTCCTACCTAAACAATCCCGGTTCTGACACCTGAAACAGAAGCAACGGTCACTCCAGAAGCAGACCCAACAGCCTTACATCCACCACAACGTGACACTCACACAACACTGAACTTCATGTCTATAGAAGGAGAAGACCAGCCAAGCACACAGAAGGAACTATGCAAACTCAGCACTCTCAATCACAAGAACCAAATCCTACTGCATCTGATGGTCATAATGGTGTGGATTCATCTCCTCATCACACTCTTGCTCTTATGATTGATGACTCAGATCTGCCTATTGCTCATAGGAAAGAGGTTCGTGGGTGCACTAAACACCCCATTGAGAGATATGTAGCATATGGAAAATTATTACCATCCTACAAGGCCTTTGTCACTAATCTAGATAGTGTGAAGATACCTGAATCAATTCAAGAAGCCCTCATGAGCCCAGCATGGAAGAAGGCAGTAGAGGAAGAAATTCGAGCTTTGAAAAAGAATAACACATGGATCCTTACAGAGCTACCACCGGGCAAGAATCCAGTTGGATGCAAGTGGATATTCACGGTTAAGAATAAAGCTGATAGATGCATAGACAGATTCAAGACAAGACTTGTGGCAAAGGGGTTCACTCAATCTTATGGGATTGATTACCAGGAGACTTTTGTACATGTGGCTAAATTGAACATAGTTCGAGTTTTACTTTCCCTTACAGTAAATCAAGATTGGCCATTATATCAACTTGATGTTAAAAATGCATTTCTGAATGGGGATCTTGAAGAGGAAGTCTACATGACCATACCTCCTGGACTAGAAAACAGGTCAAACCATAGATTAGTTTGTAGATTGAAGAAGTCTTTGTATGGCTTGAAGCAGTCTCCTCGTGCATGGATTGACAGCAATGTTTTAAATGTCGGATGTCTGGTTCATGTCGATCGGTCAAAATTCATGTCGGATAGTGAAAATCGGGGATATATCGGGGGACATGAAAAAAATATCGGATTACCATATCGGTTAAGTTGATATAATATCATAAATGAAATCTTCACATACTTGATAATTATATTGTCTAAACATATGAAAAAGTACATAACTTATAGATGTTAGGATCACTAACCAATTGTAGACACCTGATTTCCGAGTCGGGTTTTTCAAACTTGACCCAATAAGCTTAAAACAGTTTTTTTTTTTAAAATTTGACCTATATTTCTTGGCCGCAATGGCGCCCGACATATCCAATATTTTTCGACATGTCCTCGACATGACCTCAGAAACGCAATACGCATTGAAATAAAGGATATCATGACGGCTAGGGTATAAAACCGTCATATCAGCCGCCATGTCCGACATGACGGCTAATATTTAAAACACTGATTGACAGGTTTGCTAAGACTGTGACAGTTAATAGATATCAGCAGTGTCAAGCAGATCATACACTCTTTGTTAAAGGTGTAGCTAGAGGGAAGATGGCCATTCTCATAATCTATGTAGATGATATCATCTTAACGGGAGATGATTCAGAGGAGATTCTTAACCTGAAAAGGTTACTGGCAACAGAATTTGAGATCAAGGATCTCAGAACATCAAGATACTTTCTAGGAATGGAGATGGCCCGGTCAAAGGAGGGGATTGTTATATCCTAAAGGAAGTACATCTTGGATTTGCTAAGTGAAACAGGTTAACTTGGATGCAAGCCTACCGACACACCTATGGATTCAACCAAAAGACTAAGCAGAAGTGAAGAAAGCAGTTTTGTTGACAATGGAAGGTATCAAAGGTTGGTTGGAAAATTCATCTACCTATCTCACACTAGACCTGATATTGCTTATTCAGTCAGTATAGTTAGTCAACACATGAACAATCCAATTGAGTATAATTTAGAGGCAGTAAATAGAATTTTGAGATATTTGAAGATGACTCCTGGATACGGTTTACTCTTCAAAAAATGTGAAAACCGTGAAGTGAAAATCTATACTGATGCTAGCTGGGCAGGAGAACAAATTGATAGAAGATCAACTACTGGCTACTGCTCTTATGTGTGGGGAAATCTTATCACTTGGAGAAGCAAAAAGCAGGTTGTGGTATCACGGAGTAGTGCAGTCAGAATACCGAGCACTTGCTCTTGGAATATGTGAGGGAACGTGGCTACAGAGATTACTAAGAGAACTCAAGGTTGAAGTACAAGCCTCAGTCAAGATGTACAGTAACAGTCAAGCAGCTATTAGCATAGCCAAAAACCTTGTTTACCATGATAGAACGAAGCACATTGAGATCGATCAACACTTCATCTCAGAGAAGGTCAACGATGGGATTGTTCAGCTTAGCTATATTCCAACAAAACAACAGATTATTGATGTTCTCACTAAGGCACTTCCAAGAATCAGTTTTGATGAATTGAACTCCAAGCTTGGTTTGTATAACATATACAACTCAGCTTGAGGGGGGTGTAGAAAAATGGATCGAATTATGTAAATAAATTAGGAAGATTACTTTCTTTATTTGTAAAGATTAGATTAGATTTAGTTGTAGTTTTTTCCTAATTTATTATTCGTAATCTAGGTAGTTTCATGTTTCATTGGAATTCCTAATTTAAAGGAATTCAGTTTCCTATTTTAGTGGACTGGTATGCCAGCCACTCGTTCTACTATATTAAGGATGTAATTCTCTTGTTTTAAATAAGAAGAAAATTCATGATTTCTTCATGAAGTGTAGAATAGACGAAGAAGTGTAGAATAGACATCCAAGAAGTGTATGGCAAGTGTTTTTTTAAGCTTGCGCACGAATAGTTTTTTTTTTAAATAAATGTGTGCGTATATCCAAAGAGTGTCCATGAAGTTTTGGTATGTATACGTGTTGGGGACAGGGACATGTACAGCTTCACGATAGAAGTTCCGGGTGACGTAGATGTGCACTATTTTTTTAAGCTTGGAAAAGTCCAATTCAAAACTAGATCAAAATATTGAGTTCGTTGGTTCCAAGGAAAATCATTTTAACTGGCAAGAAAAGAAGTCAAAATTAGTCCAAAAGGGCCAAAGCTGATGTTAAACTAAGGAAACATTTGGTAATGGTTATGTAGTTTTTGTGGGCAGTGAGGTTTGCCTTGAATGTAAACACAAGGTACCAAAGATATTGCTCTTCAACTCTCTTCCTGATGGGGAACAGGAAATAATACGAAAAGACTAAAGAAAACAAGGATTTCCATATTAATTGGATTCTTAAAAAGGATTCTTAAACCAATCAAAATACTAATAATTTTTTGCTTTCATATTTAAGGCTACAAGAAAATATTTATAAAAATCAAAAGTATAATCTTGAAGAAAGTTTGATAAATTTTCTTTTCTCATCCATCTCTTCCTTTGTGTTTTCCAACATGAAGTTTCCCTACCTCCTCCTTTCATCAATATATGGTGTTTATATTGATATCCTTTTTGAGCAAATTAGGACTCAGGACATTTTATGAAATCTAGTGGAATGAAGATTGTTAACTAAACCCTAGATTTCATATTTAATCTTATAAACTAAATCTTACTCAAGTAACCAATGAATGACAAGAATGGTTAACAGATACATGAAAGCAGGCATGCACAATCATAAGCAACATGCTGGAGTGTTTCTGTAGACGTGCTTAAACTGTCAATAGCCCGGTTGCCACCTAACATATGACAACAGGTTGTGTTTATACAAGATAAAAAGTAAAAAATTACATGTGTTCAAATCATATACAGTTTCTTTTTATATACATTTAATAAACAAAACTTCATTTAGATACCTTTTTCACAATCAAAATAACTATCATAACTATTTGTTTAAGAGCCTTCTCATTGACAAGTTAAGAAGAAAGTTATAAAAATGAAATGAAATAAAAAAATAAAAATAAAAAGGTTGAGCACCTCTATTTGAATGTAGGAATTTTATTCAGATAGCTTTGTAAATCAATACAGGAAGCAGTCAAATTCATATCACGAATAGCCGCATCATTTACAAGATGAAGATAAAGCAGCCAATCATGAGCTGAAGAGATGAAAGCAGCAGTATTTTTTCCTCCATCAAATTGTTGGAAATTTGAGTATACTTATTGATAGTATGTTATTTTTCAAATTACCTCTCGGCTTTTGCTTTCTAGTTATATTTTATTTAAATAGGCTTTACTATGGTGATAACATAAGTTAAAGGTGATAACATAAGTTAAACGTTTGATTAAAGCATACAGTTTAGCAATAAATCATATGTAAACCTCAAGAAAATAGTTGTATCTACATGGCTGTTTCTATAAAACTTCAAGTGAAAGCAATCTGAATGGGGTACTATACTAAGGAAAGAAAAAAAATTACTTGTCTTCCTAGTTCTGTTGCGGTCTGTTTCTTGGAAAACAAAAGCGATAAACTCCAATATCCATGTAATTAGGTAACTAGATAGTAGAAATATTCAAGAATCAAACTCTTACTTTGTTAGTCTTCAAAGCAGTGCTTCCTTTCAAATTTGATGTCTTGCTCGCTTCAATAATCTCATTAAGACAAATAGCTAACCAACCTTGAGAAATCGGTATCGAAGCAGGACCGTAGTCTTCAAGGATGAAGGACAAAATTTTGGTTGCTGAATGGCGTAGAGCATCTGTGGAAGCTGTATTGAAAACCCAACGGAGAAGTATACCAGACCATCTTTGGGATTCCTCCAGAGATAAGTGCATATCCCCAGCATAAAGTAATTCCAGGACCCTTGCCAATGAATCTTGCAAATTCCTATGTCTCTCTGCTTGTTTAGCTATTTGTCTCATGAGATAAAGACCTTTACCCACAACTGCTTTTTTCGCACTATCACTTCTTTCTACAGAAACGACATAAGCCGATAGTGCGACTTGAGCTAATGAGATGTCTCCAACTTTGCTGGAATGAAAAGCTGAAGAAAGAAGACTAGAGCTCCAACCAGGGACAGAATCAGTTAATGGCAAGTTCTGGTCATCCAAGAGAGCTCGAGCCACCAAGCTCCCATGCCATTTGACAGTCCTTTCAGGGGCCATCAGGGCAGTCATGATAGCATTTCCATCTCTATCAAGTTCTTGAATATGGGATCGATTAATATCAGATGCCAAAGCCCAGTTTGCTAAAGCCCACGCAGCAAAAGGCACAGCAATATGCTCCCTCTGTAAGTCATCCCAGAGTCCTGGTACAGTGGTGGAATCTTTCCCCATTTGTAGAAACCTACTGCTAGTTTCTTGTAATGCAGTATATTTATTTGTGTATGAAGTTGATTCCAACTCAACATTGTCAGATTCTAAGAGGTCAGTCATCCTTGAAAATCCTAAAATAGTTGGCCCACCAAGTACTTTGATTCCAATTCCCTTCATTCCACTGCCACCATCATCGTCCTCCCCATGTTCATCATCCAAGTGCATTCCACCTTCCTCCACAACTTCAAGAGCTGCGGCAATATCCCTAGTATCGGCATTGCCTGGCAATAATGGCTGAAATGATGTGAAATCTGTAGTTTCACAATTTGAAGTAACTATGTCCATAAGAGCAGCAACAAGCATGCTCCTCCCTTTAAAAAAATGAGGATCATCTAGTGAACTGTGTTTGTACTGCTGTTATGAAAAGAAAAGTTAATTCCATGCAGCAGGCCCAAACTTCAAAACAAAGGAATAGGCAAGTTCAAAATGAAATATAGATTTCTAATACAAATTTTCTAAGGAATGACATTCAGAGACAAATAACCTGATAGTCAATGGTTATGTGATAGGAAATCAGCAGTAGACTACATAAAGGACATAACAGAAAGAGAGTGCATTTACAATATCCCTTTATTCATTTTTCTATTAAGCTCCCTACACCAAAGAGGAAATTATTTACCCTAAAGTAACTACTTTAATGATTCCCAACTTGAATACTATTTAATATATACTTTCATAGTCTGAAGATGAGACACAAACATATTATCCAATTCTCCAAGCAGTACTATTTTCAACTCAAAAAGAAAATATGCAAACAGTCAAAACCCAGCATGATAAATGCAATTATGTACCTTTTACATGTTCATGCATGCTACATGGATGGGATAGCCATTCACCATAACTCCTCTTCCCTATTTATATACAGTGTAGGTTATAATTTCATACTCTATTACATATGCTCTTGATTTCCACTCTTTGTTTTTTCCCCCTCCTCCCTAATTCATCTCCTTAGGTATATCTGTTCAACCCCCCTTCATCCTTATCTTGAGAAAAATCTATGTTTTGTAACTGGTGGGTGGCCATTGAATTTTTCATATTATTAAGTTGAGAACTATAAACTGACTTCATTTCTTGAATTTTCCTAATTTAGTCATAGTTAGAAATTATAATTATCCTAACAAAACATTCAGAACATTCCAATTATCTAACAATAACCTGGAGGTAGACTACTACATCTGAGAAATTATTTGAAGGGGAACAAATTGGAAAATAGCATCAAAGTGTATAATAATTGAGACGTTATAAATGAAGACAAATGAAAAAAGGATTCAATAAATCATGTAATGTATTTAAAAGTCATAGTTTCTGAAATATAATTGCGCAGGAGACTGAATTTAGGCGCAATTTTGACCGTATCAACAAAGCATGGTAAGAACAAAAAAATTTATGAAACTAAAGTATAACTACTTTCTTGAGCCCAAGTAGCCGTGCAAGTGTTGGTGTTTGAATCTTTAGCACTAGCCTACCTATAGTTTTTAAAAGCAAAAGGCAAGGTCAAGGCAATGAGGTTCGTTGTTGAGGTAAGAGGCATCAAAAAAGGCGACCACTTAAACGAACCAAGGCGATAAATATTCAAGAAATTCATAAACATTACAAATAGTACGCAAATATCAACAGATAGCAACATGACAAATTAATCACAACCATATTTTTAAATTCACAAATCTAATATGTCATAAATCATCTAAATAGTAAGTAACAAATGTTGAATAGCACTGTTAGCTAGTAACTGATAACACATATATTTAAGCGGCAAATTTTAAACTTAAGGTGCAAATAGTAGCATGTCCTGAAAATAATAAAGGTAATAAAGTACAAGAAAATATAGCAAAAAATCTACCTAGAAAAAAGAACACAAAAATTCACTAATAGAAATAAACTTTACTTTATCGGACACCTTTTGCACACTCAAAATTTTGAAACAGATACTAACACCTCGCGCCTTGCATCTCATGCGTTAGGAAAGGGCCTGATATGCACCAAGGTGAGGTCATAAGTCACCAAAGGCGAGCTCTGGAGGCATCAAAAGGCGCACGTCTTAGTAGCCTTCATCGCCTGGCAGTACTCAATGCGCTAAGTTACAACATTGCCTTGCCTGAGGCGCTAAAGTGCATCGCCTTTAAAACACTATTCTATCTATACTATATACTAAAGTAAAACCCTTGATTGCTGATTGCAACTTGTGGTTTATTTTGGTTATGTATTCTTTTACCTTTCTTTAGACTTTCCTTTTAGAACCTCTCAACTTCTCTACTCATAAAATGTAACCTCTTAGTTTCTCCACTACCCTAATCCAATTATTAGATTCTAGTCCAATCCTTTGGCATCCTAAATACATTACAAGGAATAGTAAAAGCAAACAATTATTACATTACACTACTACGCAAATACTGTCATCATCACAATCTCCACACTTCTCCTCCCCTTCTCCATTGTGATTCATTCTAAAGTTTTTCCTCTCTTTTTTATTGTTAATATGATTCTTTTTTTATGGGTTATTGAAAATTTGCAATCAAGGACCTTCTGTGTTGCTCTTTTCCGGATAATGAGAGTTTGAGCAGATGGAAGGAGCAACTATTAGAAAGTGTAGATTTGAAGTCATTCAGAGGTACTTTTCTCCCTAATTACTAATGTGTTATTAGTTTTTTTACTAATCGAGGAGGCAATCTGCCTTAATATAACTTTTAAATTTCCCTTTTCTTTTCTTTTTTGGTTCATTTGTTTTTTGTAATAATGCAAGTGATACAAATAGGCTTCTGGGTTTTGATTAGTTCTAGATTTCATTAATTTTCCTCGACATAATGGACACTTTAAAGTTTGTAATATGAAGTCCTGTGCACTGCATGCGGAAAAAATTAGCACTATGCTAAAATAAAAACCACAGTTGCAAATTTTGTCACTTGGCAAATTCGTAGGGCTTCAAAATTTTTACTTTCATGCAATTAATAATAGGTAAGCTTCAACCATTGAACTTTTTAAAGTTTAAACTTTCAAGCTTTTTTCTTTTTATGTGAATTCTGATACACTTGCACATCTACTGCAGTATTTTTTTTAACTTTTTTTGCTATCTGCTGAAGTGTTATATTCTTAATATTTACTGAAGTTCTTTTATTGCTTGATTTAAAACAATAACCTTGCAATTAATATCTACATTTCATAATAAAATTTATAAACTAAATTTCATAATTAATTAAAAGCATATACAACATTAACAAGATGATACATTAATATAAAAAAGTTCATAATCACTAACACCATATTAATACTTGAGAACAGTAATAGTTTAATATTAAGTCTCGGCAAAACTAGTATAAATCGAAAGCAATGACAGGCATATAGATTTTAATAAAATTATCACCTTAGTTTCTTTGTTAGGCTGAAACCAGAAAATAAACCTCAGCAAATTCGGCACGGCCCCAGGCCTTCCAAGAACACTCTCACAGACCCCCGGATCCGCCACCAAGTACGCCAGCGCCCTCGCCGCCTCCTCACGGGTCCCACTCCTGTCCCTGCCGGAGGTCCCCACAGTCTCCAGCAACCAATCCACCACGGCTCCGCCTCCAGCCCCAACAATTGCCGACCTCCGGGACCCACTAGCCGCCGCAATATCCGCCAGCAGTGCCGCAACCCTAAACTCGAACCCCGACCTCATCTCCTGATTCGCGGACGACATCACCGACGTCAGCGATTTCCACAATACAGCAGCCGCCGCGGAGGTCTGGAGCATCTGATCGAACACCCGGCGGAGCGAGTTCTTCGATTTCTCTAGGGTTTCCTCGAGCTCAGCGTAGAACCCGTCGTACGGTTTGGGGCGAGAGGGATCGCCCTTGTAGATGATGGCGGCGACGGCAAGGGAGGAGATTAGGGATCCGGAGACGAGAATGATGGGTAGGGATCTAGGGTTCGGGGACGAAATCGGGGAGAGAGATGAGGAGGGGAAGGGTTTGACATCGCTAGGGTTTTTTCTGAGGGTCGGAGAGTAGGGAGGAACGGGAGCTTCGGTGGATAATCGCCTCCGAGCGAGGCGGTCGGAGGTGAGGGCGGCGCTGCCGCCAAAGGAGGCGGAGGATCATCGGAAAAGCCTTGCTCGATCCTCCTTCGATTCGATTTTGTTTTCTATTATTTTGGCGGTTTAGGATCGAGGAAGTATTGCGGACGCCGTTTGTAGTGGGGTACGGTGAGCTTGAAGAAGAGGTTAAGGAACGCCGGGGTAGAGGGTACGTGGCGACATTTTATTGGATAATGTGAGTGATCGGGTTAATTTTACTCGGTTTAATCTCTGGTTGGGAGGGGGCGTAGGCGGCTTTTGTGCGGAATGTTACAATTTTTAGTTTTAGACCTCTTTAGAAAAAATATTTATAAAAATCCATCTATTTCGATAATATTTGTCAAATTCGACCAGTTTCAGTCAGAGATTTCAAATCCCGTAAAGCTTAAGCTATTTGTTAACTATGTGATTAAGCAGTCAAAATTTTCATGGGATTTTAAATCCCGTGAAGTTTACAAGCCTCAGTCCAAAGAGCGTCACTCTCTGTCGAGCTAGCCTGCAACTCCACGGGCAGGGTCTAAGCCCACACGATCAGAAATCGTGTTACCCGACCATTTCACCCCTCTTGCTCTTGGCTCCTTCACCACCAAACCATAGAACTTTATACAGTCACCTGCCGCCGCCGCATTATCCACCGGCGATCGTCGATCCCGTCGCCGTCATTGCCGGAGTTCACCGGAAATTAGAGCATCGACATTTTTAGGTAAAATCTTTATGTTTTTTGTTTTTTCTCCTAATTTTTTACATATTCTCACTTTTTCATGCTAATAACTTATTTAAATTTAGATTTTGAAATAATTTTTGAATATTATGAATTTTGTGAAGAAAATGTAAAGAAATTTGTGTAAGAAGCTAGAGGGAAAATTATCGAAAATTGTAAAAGTTAGTGTATTATAAATGTTTGACATTTGGTTAAAATTATGGATGTCTAAAATTGATATTAGAGGATTTAATGGTAAATAATATTTTTTGTGTTTTTCGTGTAATATTGATATTGGATTTTTTTTTTTACTCTTCAGAGATAACGATGAAAGATCGAATCGTAATTCTTTGTTCATATGATGGAAAGATTAACTATCTCGAGAATAATATGGCCGTATATGAAGGAGATGTGACGAAGCCGTTGTTTATATCAAAATCATATACTTTCGATGAATTGGTTAATGACTTACACAAAGCTACATTAACCAATCCATGTGAGTATCACCTCAACGTTATTTACAATTATCCTGTTACGGGGAACAAAACAAGCGACATTCAAATCTTAAGTGACTACGATATTGGTCTTATTGGAATATTGCATGACGTAAAGCATTCGGTGGAATTATTTATTGAAAAGCATCACAGAAATTTGGGCAAATCGATGAATCACGACGGAGTATACTCTCGCATGTTGGAGGACCTTGAAGTTGACTCAGCCGGCTTTTTATCTCCGCAACAAGATATAGGATGGACATAGTCACAATACTTGAGCGGTCATTCGCTTATGGGCACTTCAAATGCTTTGATGATAGTGCTCCCCATCAAAGTATAATGCCTTCCACAAGAGTGACGATAGAAGATGATAATGTAAGTGTCGAATCTGAGGATGGTGATGAAGAGAATGATTTACAAACTAATAGTATGACGTGTTTGATAGATCGTGATGAAGGGGACAACCAATATATTGACCGATGTTACTCTAACAATGAGTATGTCGTGTTAAAGGATCCCCCGCCTGATGAACTTCGTGGAGAAGAATGGATTGATAACTCCACGATGGAAAGTATTTTTATTGGCACTAATGTAGTTGATGTTACACAAGGCGAGGACTTCTCATTCAGAAAGGACGATCTATTTGAAAGTAATGAGAAATTGATTCATGCACTTCGTTTGTGGGTCATCCTAATTAAATGTCAAGTTTAGGCAGACAAAAAGCAATGCAACAAGCTATAGTGTAGTTTATTTTTACCGCAAAAAAGGTAAGGAAGAAGATAGTAGTGGGCACCATGATGGAAATGCAAAATGTCCTTGGAAGCTTAATTCACGCTTGGGTGTAAGAGTAGGAGCGCAATTTAAAATAACACACTACAACGAACTTCACACTTGTAGCAATCCTTGATTAGAGATGAATCATAAAAACGTGTCAGCCTCTTTCATATATCAATTGATTATGCCTAAACTAAGGGAGGATCTTGATCTAAGGCCAAATGATATTCGTATTTTAGTGCATAAAGCGACCAACTTGGATGTATCATAAAATAAGTGTTGGAATGTTAGGAGGAAAATGATGATAAAAATATTCGGAGATTAGGACAAATCTTATGAGATCTTACCATATTATCTTGAAGCACTCAAAAAAAATCCGGGGATAGTGTACGAAGTATCATCAGACCATGTTGATGGCGGACGGTTCACATGTGTATTTTGGGCATTTGGGCCTAGTATTGAGGGATTCAGATATTCTCATCATCTTCTTAGCATTGACGGTACCTACTTGTACAGTAAATATAAAGGCATTTTGCTTGTTGCAACCGAAGTAGACACAGATAGCAGTTTATTTCATTTGGCCTTTGCAGTGGTTGATGTTAAAAACACGAAAATTTAGGCATGGTTTTTTACATGCATTAGATATCATATCCCTAGTGCGCGAATGTGATCGATTGCATTCATATCCGATACGATGAAAAGAATTCTAATAGCGCTCTAATGATATTTTTCGTCGCCACATCAACGTCGCTATTGCTTGCGACATATTAGGGACAACTTCAAGAGGAAGCATGGACAAGTGCAGCTTCAAGATCTTCTTTGGTAAGCTAGATGTACAATTAAAAAATTAGTTTATGAGCAACTACATGAGAGGATTAAGTTCATTTCACGAGCTGCACATGATTGGATCGAGACTAGTTTAGGTCCGAACAATGTTGATAAGTGGGCTTTATGTGAATATGGCGGGAAATGGTTTTGTATGATGACCACTAATGCTTCTGAGAGTTTCAATGGTGTGCTTAGGGGAGCACACGGCATGCCAATATAGTCATTAGTTGCAAAAATATTTTACAGACTTAATAAATTCTTCCTCAAACGACACACACTTGGTGCAAATATCCCGTCAGAGCTGACGCTGAAGGTTAAAGGCATATTAGCGGATTGGATTGTGCAAGCTCGATTATTTCGTGTCGTTAGATACAGTTTTAATGAATGGGAGGTCATTGAGGGAATATCACATAGAGAAAGTCGCTCTTACAAAGTTAATATGCTAGTGGATCACACTTGTACATGCACTTGCGATATACCACAATTACAATGGCTTCCTTATTCCCATGTTGTCATGGCTGGCTCGGATCTACAGGATGGTATGAGGATTTCACACTATACATTCGTTGTAGATTGGTATTCAACTTATAAATATCAACAAACGTACAAAGAGTATTTTTGTCCACCATATGATAGTCGACATTGGACACAAGGCTGGCCACGGATATTACCTCCTTTGTATAAAAGATCAGCTGGGCAACCTCGTTCCATACAAATTAGAAATAATATGGATGATGGTCGAGAAGGAATCATAAGGAAAAATAAGTGTAGTAGGTGCGATCAACCGGGCCACAACAAAAGCAATTGTCCAACTAGGCTTCTGGGGACAATTGTACGGAATATATCGCTTATGGTTTTTGTAATATATAACTTTTTATTTTTAATCCTTGTTCGCATGTGACAATCATTTTTGTAATATATAACATTTTATTTTGAATCTTGAATATGTGACAATCGTTATGCATGTTCTATTCTTATTTTACTTTTCTATGTTGGATGTATTCTTTACTTAATTTTGGCCATCAAAATACATATGATTAAGTCATTTAACTTGAAAATCTAACATATTGTTTTTTAATCTCAGAGATATCCATTTATGGATCCGGGACAGAGGCAGCCTGATGTATTATACCTTCAGACAGATCATCATTCACAAAGATTGGCTTGGGACAGATAAAAAATGTTGTATATATATTTCTTATTTTTGGCGCTAGTTTTAAATTTTCTCAATAAATTTTATCAATTTTGATTAATGTGTTAGCCTTCTTGTTTTGATGATGATTTAACAAACAATTTACGACTAATATTGTTTTTAATATTTTGTTTTGTGTTGTTTAGTATACACAGGAAAACGAGCTACATGGATATTGAAGCCTATGTAAATCAAGTCAACCAATCAAGTTCAAGCTTCATATGATTCACTCTTGGTATACTTAGTATAGGTTTATATTTCCAAGGATTCTGGGTCGACATTGTCGTTGGAGGGTTTGAAGGGACGACCACAGTTGTCGGGGTCGGAATTATGGCATCAGGAGTCTCCATTCTTCTTGTTGAAGCCTTGTAAGCCCGGGCATCTTCCATATCCATGTATCCATGGGCTTTGGACATTAACTGCTCATAGTTGGCAACTAGCTTCTTGGTAAGAAAATCGACCAATTCATTGTTCTGGAGACCTACTACAAGTGCCGACATGGCGACTGTGCTTTCGGGATCGTTGACTTCCAACCTCTTCGCTTAAAAATCTCTTGAAGTAGGCTCGGAGGCTTTCGTCTGGTCCTTGCCTCATTTCAATCAGCACGTGAGGAGGAAGCTTCTGCTTTGTGTCGGCCAGAAAGTGATGAATAAACTTCTGACTGAGTTGTCAAAAATTATCGATGGATCTCTTCTCCAAAGCATTCCACCAGAACTTAGCACTTCCCTTGAGAGTGATGGGGAAGCATCGACATAGGACTGCTTCAGAAACATAGAGCATACTCATTATGTCAAAATAATTTTGAATTTTGTTTGTACTATTCAATTTAGGCTAAAAACATGTTATCAGTCGCCTGATGATTTTTATCAGTCAACTGATGAAATTGCCTGTAATCTTTAAAAGTTTCTGTTTCTTATTCGGTTGACTGACCAGTCGACTGATAACCTTATCAGTCGACTGAAGAGATTTATCAGTTGATTGATAAGCTGTTAGCTGCCTGTAACAGTCAGCTCATCAGTTGACTAATTCAGCTCATCAGTCGACCGATGCTGTAACAGCTAGTTTTCCAGTTTCCGTTTTTTGTCTGTTTCTTAGTTTTTCTTGGTTTTGGGGCTTTGTTTCTTCATCCTATATATACCCCATACTATTTCACTTCTGAAGAAGAAAAGAATATTTTAAAAATAAGTTTTAAAAGAGTTATAAAGTTTGTTTCTTCTCAAGTTTGAGTTTGGTGTTTGTTTACAAAAGAGGAAGCTTACATCGTCAATTGATGAATTCATCATCAATCTTCTTCATCCTCTTATGTGTTTATAGAGAAGTTTTTCTAACTCTTTTCTCTAGCAATTTATTACTGATTTTTATATTCTTATTATTGCTAGTTTGCTAATTGAGTTAGATTTCATTTAAACTCAAATTTATCACACACATCCCTATTTGAGCTTCTAGTATTTCATACATTATATATTGGGTTGTTAGATTGTGATATTGTGAGAGTGAGCCTAAATTGTGTTCTCATCTATTATAGAGAATAAATCTTGTAATTGTAATTGAGCCTTATTGTGAAAGTATCACTTTGTAATACACATTTACACCAAGATGAGTGTGTGGTGAGGACATAGTCGATACCAAGAGGAGTGGCGTCGGTAGTAAATCCTAGAGCGAGGTAGTAAATCCGAGCACTTGAGGGAGGCGATATGTGAGGACCGACACTTGAGGTTGTAGTTTGTGTATGTACATTGTGAGTGACTTGTACAATTTTCGATGAGATAGAAAACTGAATGTGTAGAGAAGTTCTGGCTTCCAAACCGGGTGTGTCGATAGTGGATTTCTCACTGGGAGTAAGGAGCGGAGACGTAGGACCGAAAGTTCGAACTCCGTGATCATATTATTATCTTTGGATTGCTCTTTGTGTCCACTATTTGTTTACACTATCACTCTTGTTTAATTATTGTTTGTTCATATATCCTTACCTTAATCTATTGTATATCTATATTATTAGGATATATTTGTTAGTAAGTTTTAATCGGCATTAATATCTAATAAGATTAGCATAAACCCTATTCACACCCCTCCCCCCTCTAGGGTGCTTTCATAATGTACAACCCATAGCAGAAATCAACATAGTGGACCATTCCCAGAGTCACTCAGGCTGGGAGATGGAGGATGATCGAGTACTACATTTAGTAGCTCGGGCCGGGTTTTAGGAGTGTTCATCAGTGAGGTATATTAGGCTTGACTGGGCTCTTATCAATGCACCGATTAAGAAGTGGAGACCGGAGACCAACACCTTTCATATGCATATAGAGGAGTGTACCATTACACTTCAGGACGTAGATATCATACTTGGGCTCCTCATCGATGGCCTGGTTGTTACAGGCACCGATGACCATAATTGGGCCAAAGTATGTGAGAGGATTCTTGGGCAGGTTCCCGATTTGAGGAGTAGTGCGATGAAGCTATCATGACTGCTGGCCTTCTTGTTTTGATGATGTTTAACAAACAATTTACCACTAATGTTGTTTGTCTAGTATTTGTGTTTTCTTATTTATTATAGACAAATAACGTAGTTGGAGGATGGATGGAATAGAGCTTTAACGATCATATCATTTTATTGGTTTCCTTGTATATATATGTAGTCACATATATATACAACACAAGTTTTGGTTTTCATGTTTATAAATATGAGATTACATATTTCATATTTATTATTGTGATTTGGTTTAACTACTTAGATATGAAACAAATATATTTTCATATACATACTCCTATGTTTCATTCTCTAATATATTTGTGAAAATATCATATTCTTAGTTTTTGGACTTAACAATAATCATATACATATGTTATTAAGTCTACAAAATCATTGTGCAGAGTTTCAAAACTTGGTTTAGCCTAAATGTCAAAATTCATATGTTTATATTTTCGTGTTTTGGACTATTTTGCAAAATGATGATATTTTTCATTTGGGAAGTCCTTTTTGGAAACCAGTCATTGTAGCATGTTTATTATCATGTCTACAATCATTCCCCAAAGTTTTACATTTTTTGGAATTTATTTGATATTTTTAAACAGGGTTTTAAAATCAAAAAAACAGTTTTCAAAATCAGATTTTCATATATCAGTTCTCAGTCGACCGCACCGGTCGACCGGACCTATGTTATTTAGTCAGTGGGCAGCAGAGAGTTTGTCGGTCGACCGATGCGGTCGACCGAGAGCTCGATTTTTCTGTCGGTCGACCGCACCGGTCGACCGATGTAGTCTCTGTTTGTTTTTTCTCGTTTTCGATCTGGATCGTGGTCGACCGAAAATTTCGTCGGTCGACCGAATGATTTCGTCGGTCGACCAAAAATTTCGTTAGTCGACCACCAGACTCCCAACGGTAATGTTATACAAAAATCTGTTTCCTGATTTTCTGGGATTTTTGTTGATTTGGTTTTGGGTTTTAGCTGTTGTTTCTTTTCCTATATAAACTCCCAAACCCCCTTCTATTTCAGTAACCCATAAAAGAGTTTTGAAGAAGTTTTAAAGAGTTTTTGAAAAGGGTTTTAGTTGGGTTCAAAGTCTGTTTGGTTTGAAGATTGTTTACAAGTGGAGAAGATCATTCACAGTGTCTGAACTTCATTTCAATCCTCCTCTCCATCTTGTTTTTCTGAGAAGAATTTCTAAACTCTTTCTAGCTTTACATTTTGTTTTGTTTAATTATCATTTCTATTAAAGCTAGTTTTATATTGAGTTTAGATTTGATTTTATCTCATTGTTACACACACCCACATGAGCTTATTGTATTTGCATACATAGTATATTAAGAGGGGGGGGGGGTGATTAGGGTCTTATGCTAATCTAATCCGATTAAATGCCAATTAAAATTAATTAACAAGTTATCCTAGCAAGTTTGAAATACCACAAGAATTATGAGCTAGGATAAGCAATGTAAACAATGAGATATATCCTATATGATAAATTATATATCGGGGGGGGGGGGGGGGGTGATTAGGGTCTTATGCTAATCTAATCCGATTAAATGCCAATTAAAATTAATTAACAAGTTATCCTAGCAAGTTTGAAATACCACAAGAATTATGAGCTAGGATAAGCAATGTAAACAATGAGATATATCCTATATGATGAAATATATATATATGCAAGGATATATAAACTAACACAAGGGGTAAACAATATGAACTAGATAGTGGATCATATAAATAATGAGCTATGGACAATGGCGATATAAGATATGAACATAAATATAAATGAACGCCAAGGCACACTCAAACACACTATATGATCACGGAGTTCGGACCTTCCGTCCTACGTCTCCGCTCCCCACTCTTGGGGAGAAATCCACTATCAACCGGGTTTTCTACGTTCACCCGAATAACGTTTACACCTCACAGTATCAGTTTTCAACGCTCACCGATCAACGTCACTCCTCACACTCGGTTTCTAGCTCACCGAAAACCTCACTACACACTCGGTTTCTAGCTCACCGAAAACCTCACTACACACTCGGTTTCTAGCTCACCGAAAACCTTACAACACTCACAATGTAACAAATATAAATTTGTTCTCTACAATAGATGAGAACACAATGAAGCACAACTCAATGTTACAATCTCTCACAACCCTAATATACTATGTATGCAAATACAATAAGCTCAAGTGGGTGTGTGTAACAATGAGATAAAATCAAATATAATTCACCCCCATTTTCAACTGTCGGTGCGGGAAAATCAACTTTTGTGGAAACATTGGGGGGTAAAAGAAATGATTCGTGGTATCAAACTGTCGCGCGGGGGTCAAAACTCGGGCAAAACACCCTTGGGTGCCTCGGCAAGGCCGAGACACCAAAGGGGTGTCTCGGCATTGCCGAGACACCCATGAGGTGTCTCGGCAAAGCCGAGACACCCTTGAGGTGTCTCGGTTTTGCCGAGACACCTAGTGGTGTCTCCCCCTTAGTGGTCCCCTCCGTTTCGTCTTTTAGTCCCTCTTTCATTTGAATTTCAAGAGAGAGGTTTATGGTCCCCCCCATTTGAAATAACCCTTTTCACACTTGAATTTTCAAGAGAGAGGTTTATGGTCCCCCCCATTTGAATTAACCCTTTTCACACTTGAATTTTCAAGAGAGAGGTTTTTGGCCAAAATCTTTGGGGGGTTTTGTGAAAATTCGGCTGAAATTTTGTGGGGGTTTTTTGTGAAAATTCGGCTGAAGTTTTGTGGAGGGTTTGCAGGACCAATCTGTAAAAGCTGATTCATCTGCATGTGTGGATTTTATCCTGAATTTGTTGGGTGCTCAAGTCACGAGATCAACTAGTGGAGTTGATGCGTCAATGACTCGCAGTTATAGAATTTTTGGCAAATCCTCAGCCATCAACGGATTTGATTAGCCTTTACCGACTACCGTTTGAGTCGGGCTAGCATGCGGATTGTTTAAGTCCGTTCCGCATGTGACGTTGTGCTAAGAGAGTTAACGCTCTTAGTGCTACGATATTGAATACGTAGACTTCGTCTTTCTCACGGGAATAGACTACCCGGCGACGCGTGTTAGGCGTTGACTTTAGGATTTTTGGCTAATCCCCAGCCTTCAACGGATTTGATTAGCCTTTACCGACTACCGTTTGAGTCGGGCTAGTATGTGGATTGTAACGCTGTGCTAAGAGAGTGAATTCTCTTAGACTTTGTGCTATGATGTTGAATACATAGGCTTTGCTATTGTTACGGGAATAGGCTACCCGGCAACACGGGTTAGGTGTTGACTTATCCTTACTTAGGATTCAGGATAAAATTCCCCGTGCGTGTGAGGCACGGATTATGGTGTTATTAATAACAACCTGCCACAATGTTGAATATGTGGTCTTTTGTCCTTTTTTACGGTCAAAGACTAACCGGCAACGCGTGTTAGACGTAGGCTTTGGGATTTTTGGCAAACCCCCAGCCATCAACGGGTTTGATGTGCCTTTACCGATTACCGTTTGAATCGGGCTAGCATGTGAATTATTAAACCCGTTTCACATGTGACGTTGTGCTAAGAGAATTGCTTCCCTTAGACTTAATGCTATGATTTTGATTACATAGACTTCGTCTTTCTCACGGGAATAGACTACCCGGCAACGCGTGTTAGGCGTTGACTTATCCCTACTCAGGCTTCGGGATAAAATTCCCCGTGCATCGAGTGCCCGGATTTGACAATCGTGTCTTTTCTAAAAGCAAAGACAGATTGAGAAACGGGAGAGGAAGAATTTTATATTCTATCTCCCGGTGCTGAAGAGGAAGAATTTTATATTCTATCTTCGGCCGGAAAGGAGACTTGGGGTGGGATCTCCACCCCCAGAATCCAGAATGGTGAAACTAGGAGTGGGATCTCCACTCCGAGAATCGAAAAGATTCAGATAACCCTAACTGTCGGAAGGTTTGGTTACTGAACCAAAGATGAATTTCTCGTTTATCGAGAGTGAATTGTGATTTTGGTCCTAACTGTAGGAAGGTTTGACCAAGCAGGAGTTTGAGATGATCCTAACTGTCGGAAGGTTTGATCACTCGATTTTGAAAGTGGACCTCTCGTTCGTTGGGAGAATCGAGAGGGGATTTTGATTGTGGTCCTAACTGTATGAAGGTTTGACCAAGCAGGAGTTTGAGACGATCCTAACTGTCAGAAGGTTTGATCGCTCGATTTGAAGGTGGACCTCTCGTTCATTGGAGGAATCGAGAGGGGATTTTGGCTTTGGCCCTAACTTTTATAGGTTTGACCAGAAAGCGAAGAGAGTGGAATACGGGTAGCAAAGAAAGTGCCAACTCGTGTCATCACTCAAAGGGAGATTTTAACGCTAGGCGTTTAGGACCTAGCATGTTAAATCTGAGAAATGCCAATGACTGGCAGATGGAAATGTTGGTGGGTCCACTGTCGTTTGATTTGATCAGCGGGTGGTTTGGTGAGGGAAGATTAACCTATCAGAGGATTGGATCTCTTCTCACAAAAATAACTCATAAGAGTTAGGGAATAAGAAGGGACATTCTGACTTTTAGAGTTTGAATGTGAATTTCTTGTTCACCAATTCCACAATGATTGGGTTATCCCTAAGAATACCCCTGTGGTATTCTTTCGGGAACTTCCCGATGCATTGGATAATCCACCCCCAGTTTCTCTCTTGGAACTGGGTTTGACTTGGTTGTCCGACCGGGTTATCCTTAAGAATATTAGCGTAATATCCTCCAGGAACTTCCCGTCAATGGTGGGAAATAGTTTAGACTCATATACCTGTTGGAGTATCAGGGAGCAGTTTAACCTCATATACCGGTAGGAGGAATGAGAAACAGTTTATACTCGTATACTCTTTGGAGTGAGAAGCAGTTTATACTCTTATACTTATCGGAGTATGGAGAAACAGTTTATACTCTTGTACTTGTTGGAGTATCAAGGAGCAGTTTATACTCTTATACTTGTCGGAGTCTTGCCGTTTTCAATCGGCTTACCCTAGCGTTATAACGCCGGCTTCAACCAAGGTCTGAATGTTATTCTTGAGTGCAAAGCATTCCTTGGTGGGGTGGAGGATCCTTCTGTGGTACTCGCAGTACGTTGGATCCGCAGAATCGCCATCTTCCTCTTGATGCGTGATGGGCGGGAGTTTGATTTTGTTGTTTTCGAGAAGGGTCTCGAAAATAGCTGGAACGTCTTCGTCTTTGAACGAGTACTCGTTTTGGAGCTCCTCGTCTGAATTCTCCTGTTGTTCCCAGGACTGCTGTTGTGACGTTTGATCATCGTCAATAACTGCTGCAGGTACGTCCTCTTCATCATGAGGTACGAGATCCGAATCCGGAGGATTAACCATCGGTTGGTTTCTCTCGATCTTCCGCCTTCTGATGAAGCGTTCAGCTTGTTCTCCTCGAGCCTTCAACTCTTTCCAGGTATTGAGCGGCTCTATTCCCATCACGTCCAAGATGTTAATGGACAAGTTGTTCTGACAAGTCTGCAAGAGGAATTCCTCCGTGACGGGATCCCTGCAGTTCATTGCCTGATTGCGGAAGCGTTTGATGAAGGTATCCACCGACTCTCCGCCTTTTTGTTTCTCGTCGAAGAGTGTCCTGATCGACACCTCGGTGTCATCATCGAAGAAATGGGCGAGAAACATGCTTTCCAAGTCCTCCCAGCTGTTGATGCTTCCGGGCTTGAGACGGCGGTACCAATCGAAGGTAGGCCCGCGAAGGGTGCCAACGAATGACCGAACCATCAAAGGCCCGTTGCCCGAGATCACCCCCAAGTGGGACTTGAAATAAATCAGATGCTGCGTGGGCGAGCCCTTCCCGTTGAACGGCGTGAAGTTGATTAGGTTGAACTTTGCGCCGGATACAGGATCGAATCCCACTCTTTCGGGTAAGGACACGGAATGCCGGTCTTCTTCACCTCTCGAGCAGACATCAGGGCGTCGATTTTTCTTTCGAGATCCTTCATCTTTTCGGCCTGATCTCTATCCTGTTTTGGACAATTGTCGAGAGGAATAATACGGCCACCCCCAGTGTTATCATTATTGGTGGGTCCACCCCCAGGATCGTGCATTTGTCTCATCTCTTGCATAGCCATTTCCATTTCAAACTTGAAGATTTCCTTCTGCTTAGCCAGGGCCTCTTCAATGATTTTGGCTATCTGCTCGGTGTTGGCCATGAACACCTCTCGAGCTTGCCCTATGCTAGACGTTGTATCGTCGGAGGCTCGTGCATTTGTCTCATCTCCTGCATAGCCATTTCCATTTCAAACTTGAAGATTTCCTTCTGCTTAGCCAGGGCCTCTTCAATGATTTTGGCTATCTGCTCGGTGTTGGCCATGAACCCCTCTCGAGCTTGCCCTATGCTAGACGTCGTATCGTCGGAGGCGAGTGCGGAATGAGAATCTGAGAACTCATCATCGGAATGGACTCCTTCATGGACCCCATGGTCATTGTTATATCCGACGGCTTCTCCCGAATCGACCCTGCTTCCTAAAGAGAAATTAGGGTCGGCACTACTTGAAATGATTGGGGAATTTCCTTTGTTGACCATGTTGATGATAACTTCTAGGAGTTCATCATCTCGATCAACCGATCCTCTTTGGTGAGAATGCCTTGATTTGGGCTTCGTTATCCCATCGGAAATTCCCTCGAATATCGAGACCCTCTGCGGAGCGGTCTTGGGGCAGCTACAGGGTGATAATACTGCCCTGATGAATTTGGTACACGGACAGTGAGAATCCGCTTCCCGGGTGTTTCTCTTTCGAGATTCATCCGCACCCCCAGCCTGATAGTACAACTCATCGACGTTGCGGTCGGAGTAACCTATCGGCTGCTCACATGGGTTCTCAGGTATAACGCGTTCGTTTGTCGGACGCGTTTTCTTTTGAGTGATCATTGCCTTGTTGGCTTTTACAGGAGTCTCACGTTTGGGATCACACCTTTGTGAGGGTGAAACCTTAACGGGCTCCTGATTTTTTGTATGCATCGTCGAGCTGGTCGTTGCAGAAATCGATTTGTTAGGAGATCGTGCACAACCCCCAGTCTGGATGTTGGCTCGAAGCTCCTTCAACGATCCCCAGCTTTCCTTGACAAGCGCTTTTCCTCGATTCTCGGGTAGAGCACCGATACGATCCTTCGGAGGATTCTTGAACTTGGGGAAATCCACGCTGCAGTGGGGCTTTTCCAGAGGTTCGGGATCTGAAATGGACGAAGGTTGGAGAGCAATATTACCTGCTTTTACCTTAGGCGTTGATTCGGCCTTTGGCATCCAAACTCGTTCGGACCTTGGTGATCTCTTAACGGCCTCTCCCTTTAGCATTTCTCGTGCTTTTTGGACCAGGGCTCGGGCATGCGCACGCAAGGCGCGGCGCTTCTGGATTCGCTCCTCGAGAGTAGAACGGGTTCTTTTGACTTGAACCCATTTGTTCGTTTCTTCTTCGGAGGAGGGGCTGGTTGTTTGCCGTGGTTGCTCCTGGCGTTGCCTGGATTTTAGATCTACGCTATAGCGGATCCCATCCATTGGCTCCAAAGCCTCGGCCAGCTGACGAGCAAGACGTTGACGTCGTCTTTGTCGTGTTCTCTTTGACACTGCGGGAGCATCTTCAGAAGCCATCTCCTCGGCGGAAGAGGAGTCCGGATCTGCGATCTCGACCACGTTGGACGACGTAGGGACGTCACGTGGTGCAAGTGCAGAGGAGGCAACAGGGTCTTGGATTTTTGAGCCGAAGGACCTGCAAACATTTATGAAAGAGGTTACCTTTCTGTACCCGTTTGGAGAGGCAGATCTGGAGGAGGAGGAAGAGAGGCCTTCTTTGAACTGTTGTTGATCGAGCTCGTGATCTTCATTCACCCCGATCTTGAGTGCTGGTTGCGTCACGACGGCGTCGGTTGCGATGCCGTTGGCTCCCACTGTGGTCGCCAGCTTGTTTGCGGAAAAAGTTGCTGTATTCATTGCTGCATTCATTACAACTTCAATCGTTACAATGAAATAAAAAGATAGCCTTTTTATAAGACCGGTACACAATGAAAACAAAAGAAATACAACTCTTTTCAAACAAACGCAAGATCTGTTTGTCATCTCTTGCTTGCGTGGGTCTTTGAGGTATTAGCTCTTCTTAGTATTAACGCTAAAGGCTAATACTAAGGCTCAGACGGGTGATGAAGGCTCTGATCAAGACCTCTCCTCCTCTTGTTGAAGCTCACGGCCACTCTCCACTGCAGCAGGGCTTCGCCAAGGCTCTCCAAAAATCCTCCCTCAAAAGCAAAGGTAAGGGGTCCTATTTATAGGTGTTTAAGAGGCTCTAGGAGGCCTCTAGGGGGTGTGGACACCCTAGGGTGTCTCGGCCATGGCCGAGACACCCCTGGGGTGTCTTGGTTTTGCCAAGACACCCCTCGGGTGTTTCGAGCTTGCCGAGACTCCATTTGAGGTGTTTTGTTGGTTTCCCTGTAGATGATTCCGAGTGCGTTGGATGCTTGACGAAGAGTTCGATCCGCTCTGGTGATTGGATTATCTGTAGAGTGGCCGAGGCATGAAGGGCGTTGTCCTATTCGTGAACAGTGCCGGGTTCCCGATTGGTCCGGGTCTTGGTTGTTCCGAAACCCTATCCGCTCACATAGCTCGCCGACTCACTTCAGTCGTTCGTCGACGTCGATTAGGCTCATGTGGATCGGATAGTGACGTTCATCGTCGTTCTTTAACACTGAACCGTTCGTGGAGACCTATAGGCAATTTTCGATGCCTACAATTATATCTTGGTAAAGATTATCAAGCTGAGGCAATTGTGCAGTTCATGGAGAAGTATAGAGAAGGAAATGGCTCATTTGATAGAAGTTTGGCTGTGAAAGCTAGGCAAAAATTGTACTTTAATCCAAATAAACTAAACCCATAAATTGAATCAGTCATAAGCTATTTGTTAAAGTAGCGAATTCAAGTGAAACGATATCCTTGCAGCTAGTTAGAGTGGTGTATATATGATAGTGATTGTCTATATCTGCAAAACTTAGTGATGAAGGTTTTTAACATCACTAGCAGTTCTTTTGGATGTGAGAGGAACCGGAGCACATTGAGGGGGTATAGATTACATGAATATCTAACATTAATAGATGAAGTTAATAATTATTCATGTATGACTTCACTAATTTGTCCTTCTCTTCTTTGAAGATCCACAGGAAGAAGAGAAACCGATTGGAGTTGAAGAGGTTAGAGGATCTCATGTTTGTGAAGTTCAATGCCAAGCTCAACCAAAAGAAAAGGAAAGGAGAAGACAAAGGTGTGCTAGCAACAAATGATCGTAGTATATATGGCACATGCGTGGATCCTAGAAGGAGTTTCCTTTGATGGTGAGGAGAAGACTTATTCAAGTTCAAAAGTGACTTGGACAAGGTGGAGGTCAGATCTATCCGGAGCAGCTGAGGTTGTGGTGAACCAGAGGAGTGAGAGAATTGCAGAAGCTGCAGGGCCTCAATGATTACTGAAGAATAAGAAGAGCCTCTTGCCTCTGACGATGATGTCAAGGATGAGGATGGGGAGTATGTGGACATCAACTCAGAGGATAGCGATCATGTGGTGGAGGATTTCCATGATGATGATGATTAAATTATATGATTATGTCCCATGTCATGCATTTAGACAAGTCGTGTTTTTTCTTCTTCCGCATTAGATTTATGAATATGTGATATTATTAATTGACCGTTTATGGTGGGTGATGCTGGCCTTCTTGTTTTGATGATGATTTACAAACAATTTACCACTAATATTGTTTGTCTAGTGTTTGTGTTTTGATAACGAGTTGGAGGATGGATGGAATCAAGCTTTCACGATCATATCCAATGGAGGTTGGCAGAATAGTAGAGTGAAGCCTTGCTATCAAGTTAAATATCCAATTACAAGCTTCATCCAAGTTCACCAAGTTGAGCTACAATGAAGATCAAGATCAAGCTTGGGTAACATTTAGTTTAGGAGTTTATATTATGTGTGTTAGTACTTTAAGCTCAATCATATACACACATACACGTTTTGGTTTTATATATATATAATTATATATATACATATATATTTTGGTTTGATAATTTTGAAGTTTTAATATGAAACAATTTAATATAATTAGAAAACATATTTTTATTTCATACTTATATGCATATATATGATTTCATCAATATCAATTTTATTTAGTTCAATGAAATCATGTTTTAGTACATTATATGTGTATTTTGATAAAATACTACATTCATTGTTTATAGACTTCAAAACAATAGTTTACATCTTTCTTTAAGTCTATAAAATCATTTTGTAAAGTTTTAAAACATGGTTTAGCCAAAATATCAAAATTCATATGTTTACATTTTCATGTTTTGGACTATTTTGTAAAATAATGATATTTCTCATTTGGGAAGTCTTTTTAGAAAACCAGTTTTTATAGCACGTGTATTATCATGTTTACAATCATTTCCCAAAGTTTTATAATTTTTGGAATTTATTTGATATTTTTAAACAGTGTTTTAAAATCAACAAACTGTTTACAAACCTGAAAATTTCATATATTAGTTCACGGTCGATCGCCACGGTCGACCGCGCCCTTGTTTTTCCCTACTTTCGCGGTCGACCGTCACGGTCGACCGTCAAGCTGAAAATTCCCACGGTCGACGGCCACGGTCGACCGTCGAACTCTCTGGAAGTTTTCTCTGCTTTGATGACCTTCGCGGTCGACTGCCGCGGTCGACCGCCGCACTGTCAAATCAGCTCAAACGGCTAGTTTTCAGAGCCGTTGTTGAGCTGGTTTTTTGGTCTTTTCTTGGCTTTCTCTTGGCTTTGGGGTTTCATATATATACCCCTTATACCTTAATTTTCATAAGCAATCCAAGAGGTTTAACAAAGTTTTAATCAATGGTTTAAGTTTGTTTAAAGTGTGTTTATAAGCTTTTAAGCATTTGAGTGTTTCAGTTTTGTAAATCAATTCCACAAGAGCTTGAGGAGATCATCTATTGAAGTTTGAGCTTCCAACTATTCTCCCCCCACCTCTTGATCTATTGAGAAGATTTCTAAACTCTTATCTAGCTTTAAATTTGCATAATTATTTGATTATCTTTCTTTAAAGCTAGTTTTTATATTGAGTTTAGATTTGATTTTATTTACTTTCATTGTTACACACACCCACACGAGCTTATCGTATTTTCATACATAGTATATTTGGGTTGATGAGAGTTGTAACAATTGAGTGTGAGCTTTCATTGTGTTCTCATCCATATTAGAGAACAATCATTTATTGTAATTGTGCTTATTGTGAGATTCACTTTGTAATACACTTGTACACCGAGAGAAGTGTGTGGCGAGAGTCGGGGATCGTCCCAAGAGGAGTGGCGTTTGTTGACGAACCTAGGGAGAGGTTGTATCCGAGTACTTGAGGAAGACACGTCTAGTTCAACACTTGAGAGGGTGTAGAGTGGGATTGCAAGAGTGTTGATTGTAGAGTTTTCGGTAAACTAGAAAACCGTAGTGTGATGTGTAAACGTTATTCGGGTGAGCGTAGAAAACCTGGTCGTGATAGTGGATTTCTCCCCGGGAGTGAGGAGCGGAGACGTAGGACGGAAGGTCCGAACTCTGTGATCATTTGAGTGTGTTTGAGTTTGTCATTGACGCATTTGCTTATGCATTTATCTTATATCGTCATTGCCTATTACTCTTGTATATTTTGCCCTATCATATTTGTAGTTTGATTATATCATCCTTGTGTTCGTTTATATATCCTTGCATATATTTTTATCTTATAGGATATATCTCATTGTTCATATTATTTATCCTAGCTCACATATCATGTTGTATTTCATACTTGCTAGGATAACTTGTAAATTAGTTTTAATTGGCATAAAATCAGATTAGATTAGCATAAGACCCTAATCACCCCCCCTCTAGGGTCTAACAGGTGACATGATATATTATGTAGGACATGGTGATGTTTTTTAATATTTAGTTACTATTTTGGCTATTTAGTATTTAATTATACACGGTTTATTGTGGATCTAAGATTGCTATTTATATTTTTTTTACAATTTTATATAATTCAATAGATATTTTCATCAATTATTATAATTAAATAATTTTAATAATAGTCAAATGCCTAGGCACTATCTAGGCGTCTAGGTGCTAGGCACAATGCTTAGGCGCTGGCTCAAACGCCTAATCTGTGTGGCTCCTTCTGTAACATTTGTGAATTACAGTGAAAAAAATCTTGATGGAGTTTAGTAATAGAAGAAGTTCATGAAGTTGTAACACTCAAAGTTAAGAGCGCTTTGTACCTATTAAAATAGTTTGAGAGTTATCTCAGAAATGGCCAAACTTAAGAGGTGCTTGATAAAATGTACGCAATTGTTATATGAGCCCTCACCTTATAGAGTTGTTAGGCATCTTACTTGAACACTGTTACTCTTGGCTTTCGATTATCCAATTATTTTGAACTTAGAAAATATCTTTGAAATACTTTTACAGTTTTCGGAAATGCCACCATAATTTGAAAAATTAAAGGAAAACTCTCACGCTAGCTAAAACAAGTGGACATGTCCTCACGCTAGGGAAAATCAACATAAATGTCCATATGGTGGAAATTCAACGGAAAGGTGCTTACACGTGAGGAAAAAAAATAAATGGAAACAATTGACTATACTACCCCCACGTTATGTGTTTCCAACAGCTTCTCTATTTCCCACTTTTGGAGAATTTAGTTAGGTTTTTGGTCCAACAGATTCTCCGTCTCATTCCCCAAAATAGGGATGAAGGAGAAAAAATGGGGAAGCTTCCCCAAATCTGCAGCATTCTCCAAATTTTTGGAGGAAAAAAGGGATTCTTCAAAATGGGGAAGCTGTTGGAGTTGCTGCAGCATTCTCCAAATTTTTGGAGGAAAAAAGGGATTCTTCAAAATGGGGAAGCTGTTGGAGTTGGTATAAAAATAATTTGGAGAATATGACTTTTGCTTCTCCATTTTAGAGAAATTTTTAGGAAAGCTGTTGGAGATGCCCTAATGCTCCGATGATGCTAGTGTATGTATTAAAAAACCCACAAACTGTTTGTTATATTTGGAACTAAACTAAAGGAGGAGAGTTTCAATTTATCAATTGAGAAAAAAAAAAGACAGTTATGGTTTTTAAAGCCATTCAGTAATTTAACAATCTAGAATAGAGTACCAACACGGCATGTTCCACTTCAATCAAAAACTTACACGTGTAGTCCAGTGACTTCAACCATCCATTCTATTTTAATGCCATTAATATATTCCTAATTACAGTTAGAGTGCTGCTATAGGGACCCAAAATAGGGGACACTGAGTGGGACATGTGAGATGTCGTCACCATGTCTCGTGATGCACTGTTCATAAATGAATAGCAAAAGAAAAAGAACCAAAACCTCTTGCTGTTTATACAGCCACCAAATATATAGCAAACAACAAAACTCTCAGAAACCCCACACAAGTGTTACAATCATCATATAGTAAAATATTTTGTAGAGCCTTCCTTTTTTTTTTTCGCTCCTCTCCATTAATTGCTACTTTTTTGTTGCAATAGCATGAGAACCCCAAAAGCTGTGTAGAATGTTCCATTGCACACTTCTTAGCAGTAGACCCTCACTAATCAAGCAACATTTAACAAGGCTATCTTGATTGATCCATAGTCCAAGAGCATTCATCCTTCCCTTGTCTACGTACATCCTCGAGTCTCCTCACTGATCTGCCCAGATAAATAGAGAAACTTACATGCATAATTCGTCCATATGGATATTTTATCAAGCTTGAACAATTACACATTTCAGTATATCTCAAAAAGTACTCAAGATCATGCCAAAAAAAAGTACTCAAGATCAATTATATATATATATATATATAATATCATATCATATCATACTTACTCCCTTTAAAAGAGGGAGTTGTGGAAAAACTTTCTAAGGACTATATTACCCCTATTCTCTTTTAATATTACATTCTAATACTAACTAAACTAAATTAATTATCGTTGTTAATTAATTACATTATATGTCACTTTAAGTTTGCATAATTTCGTCCTTAGAACTTCCAACGTTATTATAAAACCCTACATTATATTAATTATTAGTAATGTATAATAATATATTAATAGATAATTGCATGCCAATAAAGTATTTATGGAAAGAATAGAAAACATTGAATTATCCTAAAATTATACCATAAAACTCATATAAGAAAATTACAAAGAGCATTCTTATGTTTAGGTAACAAGACAGAAGGTATAAGCATTAAATTTTAGAAAACATTGGGATATTTAAGCGCATCAAGATACGTTATCTAAAATTTTAAAAAAGTGCAACAAGATACAAGTGGAGGTATATAAGTATAATTTTGGTAAACTATAAGGTATTTAAGTTTAGTTAAGCCTAAATAAGATTTAAAACCTTTGTCATCTATAAACAATAGTATATGATCCCATTGATAAATAATATTCATCATACAATATGAGGCCAAATGCTTAGCTTATATTTATATAGTAGAGGAGATGTGAAAAAATTAAAGCATCATATTTTAAAAAAGTCTCGAGATTTTGAATTATTTACTGAAATTATATACTTTATTTAGAAAACTTTAGAAGAGGCTTTTGAAGGACTACTACAAAGTGTTGGACATCAAATAAATATTGAAAAACTAAATTGCATGATATCGGGTAGCAAAAATCAAGGATATGTATGTAATACTCTGTGACATATGAATAAATATTCATACATAACATGACATTGTAATATATAATCTAACATATTAATGAATTTTAAACATGAGAATTTGCATCAAGATATATGTTTAAAATTTAGGAGAGCCTAAAATGGAGAGTTTTGGGAGAAGAATTGTGGCCTTTGTGGATTTTGCAGGTTCCGATTTTATTTCCCAAACACAATCCAAACCCGAACTCACAATCAAACTAAAAAATGACATGATTTTCTCGATATATTCAAAATGATATATCAGCCATATTTTCGATAACGGTCAATTTATCAAAAAAATCAACGAACAAAAGAAAATAATATAAAATTTTACCAAGATAAAATCTTTAACCTGATATATTGGCCGATATAGCAATATATTGGTCGATATTTAATAGAATGCCTATAAGAGCAAATATATAAAGTTTATTTAGATATTAGTTCCTTGATTTTAAATATCTAATGATTTTATGTTATTCCCACAAATTTTTAAATTGCTCATAATTTTAGGGTCTAATATTAAATTATTAAAAATTTAATGGACAAATTATAAATAAACCATATTTAAAAGAAGTGTTAATTTTTAAAAAACCCTCTCAACTATGGGGATTGTCTTAAAAAACTCACTCAACTGATTCAATTTGACAAAACCCCCTCATTATGTGGGGTGTTATAGATAACCTGTAAGGACCATGAATTTTGATACTAGTTAAAATAATTTTTTAGTATTTTAAAATATTTAATTATTATTTTTAAAAGATTATTTGTATTTTTTCGATTTTCTACAATATTCTATGATTTAAAGTCCAAATTTTATATTCATTTAAATGATTTTGATATCTATAAATTAACTTAGTGCAGTAAAAATTTCTAGAATTAATCTATTGCGTTGTCGATACTATTATGTATTATTTTGAATAATATATTATATTATTATTATTATTATAAATTATTTTGTATTATACGTTGTATTATTAATTACGTGTTATTTGTATAATTAGTTGTATTATTTCTTCTATTACATATTATATGTCGTATTAGTATAACTGGTACGTTTTATCGTGTAGATAATTATCTTATAATTATTTAATTTTAAATATAAGTAATGATATTTTTTATTAATTATTCTTGTTTAATTGTATAATTTTTTGTATTATTTTTTCTATTGCGTATTAGCTATTGTATTAATACAACTGGTACACTTTATTTGTAGATAATTATTCTATAATTAGTTTAATTTTTAAGTACCCATAACTATTTATTTTAATTATTTTTTATTAAATACCTAACCCTACCTATTGTTTGTTAGAAAATTTGTAGTAAAAAGAATGAAAGAAATTTGATTTGTATTCTCTCAATCTTAATTACAATTAGATTTTCTGATTACAAAAGAGAAAAGAATGATCTGGATTCTCCCATTTGTTTAATTCTGGGTTCTTCACGGTGACGATGAAGTGCCTCTCTCGAATGCTCGCGTCGAGTTTGCTCTCTGTTGACGATCCGAACGTCCTGATTCACTGGAATGATATCTTCTCCTCACGATTTGACGTTGTGAAGAACTTGCGTGGCAAGTTTGATAATAACTCTTAACGAGTTAATAACTCAGTACAAATTTTAGAAGAACTTGCAGAGCAAGTTTTGAAAATAACTCTTAACGAGTTAATAACTCAGAGCGAGTTTTAGAAGAACTTGTAGAGCAAGTTTTGAACTCTGATCGAGTTGAGAAGAACTCTTAGAAAGAGTTCACAAACCAAGCCAAGCCGAATAATCTGAAAGGCTTCACTAAAAGCCTTCCAAGATGACTCAAGAGTTTCTTCAAGTTACTGATCTCCAAAGCTCCAAGAAGATCTGAAGAAGTCCAATCGATCTCTAAAAGAGGGCCTTTTGATCTCTAAAATTCCCAGACCTAAGATCCCAAAAGCCAGCCTGAACTCAGTTGAGTTTACCCATATTTATAGAAAATTAAGGAGTGTAACTGCCCCCTTAATTCTCTCCATAATGGGGTTGAGAACGGTGTAACCGCCCCTTTAATCCGCTCCTAAGTGGGGAGGAAATCCCTCAAATTGTGAAGGGAAAATGGTTCCTGCAACCGTTCAGCTTATGTTTGAACGAGTCAAACGCCCAAGTTGGCGTTCAGGATCCTAACTCCGCGTTTTAGAATGGAGACGCGAAGTTGGGTACTCGCTGGGTGTTGAAAAATACGAGGGCCGCCCACGTTTGGTTTGCTGAGGATTGAAAACACGGGGGTCGTCCGCGTTTTGCTTGTTGAAGCTTGAAAACACGGGGGTCGCCTACGTTTCAGGAATTGAAACGCGAAGGTGAATTTCGCGTTTTAGAAGAAGCTAATGATTTATAACTTCTTCTGTAGAGCGTTGCAAAGACCGTTGTTCAGTAATCTTCATCTTGGCTCCTTGAAAATATGAGAGTCGTCAAATTGTAACTCCCGATGTTGATTGTGAAGGCTGTTGATTAGAGCTTTCATCAGTTGTTACGAAGATCGTCAGATTGTAACCTTCATCGATCTATGTGAAAGTCTTTAAATTATAACCTTCTGGAAGTCGTCAGATTATAACTTCCATCATCGATGTTTGATGGGGGATCAGCTATCTATTGTGATTTTTTTTGACAGCCTACATATATATACACACACACGCACACGCAGTGTGTGTATATATATGTCTATCTTCCTCTCTCTCTCCCTCTCTCCTCTCTCTCTCTCTTCTTCTCCTCTCTCTCTCTTCTCTCTGTATTCACTCCGTCGCCACCACATCATCTCTCTCTCACCCTCTTCCCGACTCACACCACCGCCCTGAGCCGCCCCCCGCGAGCGTCACGACTGCGCTGCCTCAACCCCTTTAACTTGACGTCTTCTCCTTATCGTCTCCCTCGACGCCACCGTCTCCCTCATTCAGCTGCCATCACCTCGGGCCATCTAGCCCTGCTCGACCACCCCGAATGCCATGATCCTCCCTCTCTCCCTGTACGCCGGTGCCCAGCCCCACGCCGCCTGCTGTGATCTCTCTCTCTCCTCACCTCCCCTCACCCTACACACTACACCATCAACCACCACCTTAGCCGCTGCAACTCCACGCAGCACCGCTCACACTCAGCTCGTCGCCGATCACCCCCCTGCAGCTCCAACCGTCGCCCCTGCTCGCGTTCGTTTTTCCCCCTCCCACCCCCCCCCCCCCCCCCCCCCCCCCCCTGCTCACCACAGAATCCACCCTCTTCTCCGATCGCCGCCTGATCCATACTCCGCCCTCGCCGATGTTCGTTCAGCCCGTCGCCAGATCCCCTAGCCTCCCCACCGACCACGCCACTGCCTGAGCCGCCGACCCGCTGCCTCGTCGTTGGACAGCCCCTCGCCAGAGTCCCCTCCGATGCTGCGCTCCACCACGTCAGATCCAACCCACACCGTCGGCATTGAATCGTTCGACACAACCCGAGGCAAGATCCCGAACCTCGATTATTTTTATTTTAATTCTTAGTTCTATTGTAAACTATTATATGCAAGATCCCATTACTTATTGACTCATAATTCAATTTCTAGATCTGTTATGAGTTAATTAATTAGATTAGTCTGTGATATATTATTACCTACGTGGGATTGCTTGACATGAATAGCTATGTTGAAGCTTGTTGTTTTATCACCTAGTTATTATCCAATAGGAGAAACTATACATGAAGACGACTTCTATTAAAAGTATGATTTATAAGCATGCTTCAAAGTATGGCAATACTCACTCAACATTGATATCCCGATGTGAGGAGTCCCGAGTTCCCTTAATATCGATATCCCGATATGAGGTTTTCTTGACTATTACTATTATAGCATTGACTAGACGATGCACTCTTGATCAGACGTGTTATGGGTCATAGTTATTTTCATAGTTTTACAGAAGTCATTCCACGATAACTCTATGGCTAGTGCACAATATTTCATGTACGGTCATTTAAATTAATTTGATAACATGTGGTTATAAAGGGGAATTGGACGGAGAATATAACATGTATATAAATGGGCACAACGCTTTCCTGTTATCGTGATATCGTGAGTTTTATATACATGGTCCAGAGAGCCAATACTTAACTTGAAGGCGGCCCCCGGACAGGTTTACAGGGACCCGATTATATACATGAAGATATTTTTCCCCAGTTCAAGTAACATGTAAAATATGTATAATATGCTTGTGTGTCTTCTGGAAGACTTTGTTAATTTTTTAGAGATGTGGACCAGTGAGTTTTTGGGTAACTAGTTACATGATCTTGTTACTTAAGGTGATTATGGATTCTTGTGAGATATAGGCCACTTGTATTTCTTTTCATATATAGATCGGGATTAATATTTAAGTATCTACAATTCGAGACATATGGTATATACATGAGGGTTTCCTTGTTTGGATTATTTCGCTCAACGTATTACGTCTCTTGTTGTAGATTTTTAAGTATTAATCTCATCTAGTTGTAGTACTTTGTTACTTGGATAATTTATTCTGATGGCTAGCTACATGATCGACTTGTTACTTGATTGATTTTGTTGGATTTCTAGTTGCAAGTTTCTTTATCATTTCTGTTGTTGTATCGTTTTTCGCATTGGGTTTTCGTTTGTTCTTTTCTTTTGTGGGGTCTTGCCGTGTGCCATGCACACTGACATACACCTATTTTTTCTGGTGTACGTCAGACTTAGAGGAAGAACAAGTCTAGTTGGGAGATCGCTAGGAGCCAGAGGATTCTCAGCAGGAGTGCCTTGCAAATAGAGTTGAAGAATAGGCCGAAGTTCTGCTACCTCTTCTTAGTTGATGATCCTAGTTTCTTTTGTAGCATTTCCTTCTCCGCTTGATCATTGTATTTTATAATCTTCAGTATTCATTTGTTCAGTTTTGTATAAGGGCATGTTGAACCGAATATTATGTCTTAGATGATATTCATTTGTAATATGTATTATTTTATTCTGTGTTGTTCATTATATTCTCGCCAACTGTGATCGGGAACCTGTGCCTTTGCATTTATTCTTGACGCTTAGCGTATTAGGTTGAGCAAAAATATTTATTTTTATTTATTCTCCTTAATCTAATACATCGCGGGCTTGTTCACGTTCCGATTCCCGGGTATTTTGGGAAGCGGGGCGTAACATAACCCCTCTTAATTTTGGTGCAATTTTAGAAAACATCTCTCAACTATAGCATATCTCATAAAAACTTCCCTAATCTTTTACACTTCTATCAATAAACCCCCTTAACATAGTTACTTCGATATGTGATTTGGACAAAATACCATTTTGAAAAAAAGTAATTTTAATTAAATAGAAACCCTCAACCGACAATAAAAGGATCACAACCAATTTATAATTTTTTCTCTCTATATCACCTCTTTTATCTGACAAAAGCCAAGGTAATTTTTTTATGATTGATTGATATTTTGGTCTTTCCAAGTTAAGTACTTGTCACATAATAGATAAGATTCAATGGTGTTAGTTTTGAGAGGTTATGTTTAAGTGAGAAAAGTTCATTGAGTTAAATCAAAAAAATTTAAGTTGAGATAGATTATCTACAAAACTTGATAGAGATTTACTCAGTCTTAAATAGTTTTGCCGTAGGGGAGGGGGGCGGTGGTTGTCATGTCCTCCATAGTTGAGGGGGGGTTTTCTAAAATTAACTCTTAAACAAAAGCACAACTTAAGGCACATATGATATCAATTTTATAAGAGTGAAGTGTATAGCAAGTCTATCATTCAATGAATTGGTTTGGGTTACATGTCCTTAAATTTATCCTACACATCAACTCTAAAAAACTTTTGTTGTAAGAATCTCTAAGAGAAATTTAATATTTATTTGGGATGGGTATATAATCGTTCTGATTCCCCTTGCCTTTCATAATTTGTAATAAATTATTTGACAAAGTAAATTAAGTTGTCATTTTATATTGCTCAAATTCTTATAAGTTTATGAAGCTCATAGCTTGGATATGAGTATTATTACAGATATTGTATTCTTCTAACTCCTTAAGCTAAATTTTTAAATGTTGTTTGACTTGGATAGATATGAATTATTTTATTAAAATACAATTAATATGAGTGCATAATATGTACAAATCATTCTCAGACTATATTTTATAATTTTCTGAAATTAGAGAGTAATTGTTTTGACAGATCAATTAGTATTTGAGAAGATGTAAAAAGAGTACAACATCAGATTTTAGAATTGATCACACAATTTATATTTTCTTTCTTGATTGAATTTTTACATTCTAACTTAAAAAATTCTAAAAAAAATTCTTGAATATCTATAATACTCAATCGCTAGATAAACGACAGGTGGAAGTAATAGGTGGAAGTAAATTTTTTATAACTGAACAAAATCCTTAATGACTAGATAAAACCTGCCATTTTTCTTAATGAACTTAAGAATTTATTTTTTATTAATAATAATAGTTTTTTCCATATTGGTCCTTTATATCATTAATATTTGAAACTACACATTCAAATTACCATTTAATCTTAATTATTAATATTTTAAGGCTTTAAACATCACTATTTCTTTGGAAGACAAAATGTTAAAATCACATATGGAAATATCCAATATAATTTAATATATTACGATAATTATAAATTTTTTACAACCATGTTATAGTAAATAAATAATTATAATATTTGACCACGTGCAGTGCACGTACATTCCACCTAGTATCTTCATAACACACACTAGAAGCCATCCAATACAATATAAATATATTGTAGATTGCTCACATATGAATTTTTTGGTTGTTATGTAAATAAGGACATATAGGGTTCCTGCAAGCACAAGTTCATGATAAATTCATTTTCTAAATAATGACATAAAGTTGCTAATATATATATATATATATATATATATATATATACACACACACATATACTAGCATAGAGTACGTGCGTTGTACGTGGACGTACTTGTCATATTTCTAATGCACTCTCCAATGATGTCATGCAAAATATTCCATAAACTAAGAAAAGGAGGTATCGACTTCCTTTGATGCTCTTTTGTTTCTCCTTTTTTCTTGCTATTATGTTGGTAGTTTTACCAAAATCATCAATAAGTTTTATAAGATATTGTCCTTATAATTTTGAATATAATTTAATAGTTACTCTTAAGACATGATTTTTTTAAATTTATTTTTTATTTTATTGTTTTTTGTCTTTCATTAAACCATTACATAATACCATTACTAATATTAACATGACGGGGCAGGTTTTCAATGTGAAATTATACTGGTCAAATGTATAAAATTTTAAATTTGTAAATTTTTGTACTTTGTATCCGAGGAAAACTAACTTGTAATATACTTGAGCAATCTGTTTAATCATGATCATGAAAAACCAGCGTTTTTTAAATTTATTTGATAATATCC
This sequence comes from Asparagus officinalis, assembly GCF_001876935.1. NCBI lineage: Eukaryota > Viridiplantae > Streptophyta > Magnoliopsida > Asparagales > Asparagaceae > Asparagus > Asparagus officinalis. The sequence goes on from NC_033796.1 coordinate 48,053,415, forward strand.
TCACATTCTTCAGTTGGCCTTCATACGTAGGAGATGAGGGCAGAGCCACACTAGGAGGACATGTAGGATCACCAAGAAAGATATTGATTGAAAAAAGAAATTTTTCCGGATAGGTGAAGGTGCTTGCTAAAATGGCTGGAGTTCAAGAGAGAGCTTGTTGATAATGGTTTAGTCTCCAAGTGGGAGGTGGTTAGATTTGGGGGTGTAGACCCAAACCTGGGAACAAAATCAGCATGCAGCAAAAACCCCCTGGTCGGTCGACCGAACAAGCCCATTGGTCGACCGATTCGACTGACATGAACAAACTGAGAAAATCTCTCTGGTCGATCGACCGATGGGAAATATCGATCGACCGATAATGTGCACAAAGCAGACTGAGAATAATTTGCTCTGGTCAGTCGACCAATGCAAGTGTATCGGTTGACTAATAGTGGGTCAAATTGTTTCCTGGTCCGTTTAGGATTCTGTTTTGAGTTAGGATTATATATATATATATATAATTTGCTCGTCAGTCGACCAATGCAAGTGTATCGGTTGACTAATAGTGGGTCAAATTGTTTCCTGGTCCGTTTAGGATTCTGTTTTGAGAGTGGGTTATATATATATATAT
>NC_033796.1:48056051-48061139 GCF_001876935.1 Asparagus officinalis
AAGGGCTGTGTACACAGAAAAAGAGCATCTTTGAGAGAGTCTTCTGAGCACTTTGAGAGAGAGATCTCAGAGAGAGAGAGAGAGTAACCGTTTGCAAGCATTGTAATCTTCATCAATTATCAAAAGAAATTCTGGTTTTTGTAAGGGCTGTGTACACAGAAAAAGAGCATCTTTGAGAGAGTCTTCTGAGCACTTTGAGAGAGAGATCTCAGAGAGAGAGAGAGAGTAACCGTTTGCAAGCATTGTAATCTTCATCAATTATCAAAAGAAATTCTGGTGTGGCTCCCGAGGACGTAGGCACGTTTGCCAAACCTCGTTAAATTTGGAGTTTTCTTCTTTATTTATTATTTCCTACATCTTTTATTTTGATGTGAGTTCTTGCTTGCTATTTGTTCGTTCTAAGATCTGGAGGGCACGTAGCGTGGAGGTTCTTTGACAGGTTGTTGATAGATTAACCCCAACAACCAGGATACAAAAAAGTACCCAATTATATATAAATTTTTTTATTTCACTTGTAGTTTCTTTTAAATTGCAATTTATGTTAATTGTAATTTAAAAGACCCTAAGCACCAATAAATGGATCATATATATCAAATTGTACCTGTTTGTTCGATAAGTTGCATCAAAGGTCACCATGTCCCTGAAACAATCATAATCAACCCTTGATCTCTCATCTCTCGCGTAGAAGTTTGTCATTGCCCCCATCTTGATCAAGTTATACATCCCAGCAAAACATACCACCTTGTTCAATAGCTTTACACTTAAAATCATTTACCAAACTTTGAGAGTCATCCACTTCAATTAGCATCATCTTCTGAGCATTTGCATAATTGTAGCAAACTTTTTTTGTGAGCCACACATTTCTAATATTGTCGCTTTCTTCAACCATGAAAGAATATCCATTGAATAGGAATTGCTTCATATCAGCCCATGTTAATCTGCCCAAGAAGGCATGACCTTTCGGGATGGTGATGGGGTAAGGTGGAGACTATATAGAGAACAATATGCAGAACTATGATTAGCTTGATTATTGGTCAGACGGTACATAAGCAGTCATAGTATAATGGTACAGCTGGTTTGGTGTTTCATATCTCTCTTGTGATGCTCGCATCGTTCTTCTAGTGTTTGTCCAAAATTTGAGGTTTATCAAATGATGTACGAGGTGGAGAATTGTGAACAACGCGAGACACCAAAGGGTGCCTCGGCATTGTGCCCGTGAGATACCCTGAGGTGTCTCGGAATCCGAGAGCGGGTGGTTTTGTTTTCCAGATCGGTTTTGGACTGGGATTTGGTATAAATAGGAACTTTGTTTCCTAGGGTTGAAAACAGATAAATGAAAGGGGAGAGTTTTAACAGAAATTTTGGATTTGAAAAGGAGAGATCCTGATAAGAGAAAAGAGAGAGAATTTAGAGGGATTGAACAAGGAAGATGATGTCTTCTCCTGGGTAAAATCGAAGCTTCATCTCTTTGAGACGAGCTTGTCGGTTGTGCAAGTCATCGGTGTTCTCCATCATAGTGGAATCTCCCTTTACCCCTCCCGTGGACGTAGGCAAGTTTTACCGAACCACATTGATCTCTCGCCTCATTTACTTTGGGTATTGTTTTTTGTGTATTTGTCATTGCTTGTCGTTCCCTTGATATTCAGATCTTAATTTGATATCGGGATGAGTGTATATCTCACATTGCTGAGATATTCACTTCTGTTCTTGTTTCCAAAACGAAATAGGAACATCGAGGCTGGTTGGAGTTTGTGTAAACTCAACCAGGATTTTCTCTCGAGGTGATTTGCTTCCGCGGTGAGTGAACGTGTCGGCGCCCAACACATTGATTGTTGAAATTCCTACATTCACCAAGGAATTGAGAACATTGCCCTTGGTTTTAGAAACCATCTGCGAAGATCTTAAGAGATGTCTTTCTTCAGGTGCTACAAGGTCATGGTAATGCTTTGCCATCAAGCGAGATACTTCCCATGATCCTTCCTGATCAATTTCAAAGCTAATCTTTGCTTTTCACCTTGTTCTAGCATCCAACTTTTTAAATGAAGTCACATGGCGGGTCTTCATCTTTAAAACCATTTTTGGAACAACAATAATCTTTTCTTTTGATTTCTCTGGTGCAAGGAAAGTAGTACTAAATTCTAACTTGTGCCCATAATTTGCATACGACCGATATGCTTCTTCTTCATTGAGAACAAATTGACCCAATAATTGTTTCGATTCCACATGATGATATATAATATTAGATGCACTAGCAACTTTGTTGCCCTAGGCTTCTTATATATCCACGCGAATGCATCGTTTCTTCTAAACCTGTCCATCCGGGCCGGCCCGGCCCGGCTCGAAAATCCGGGCCCGGGCCGAGCAAAACCGGAGCCCGGGCCCGACCGGCCGGCCCCGGTTTATTTTTTTTAATTCTATTTAAAATTTAAATTATACAAAAAGACAAAAAAATAATAAAAACAATAATTTTATTAATCACTTAAATGACATAAATTACAAATAAAAAATTATAAAAATAAATTCTTTATTAATAATTAATAAATCATTTACAAATTATAAGTATAAATTTATTTTGGAATTCATCGCATCATAATAGATGAGTACATCCCAACTAGGTTGACACCTACTCACCTATATCACTATCATTTGTAACTATTTCCAAAATAATTCTTTACAAATTTTAAGCTAAGATATAAAAATTACAATTTGATGAATATTATTTATTCTTTATATCTATCTGCTAGTCCCAATTCTTTAAATTTATCTTTAATTCCAGCCATCCGATCGATGCTTTGCGTTCGCTTCTCGTACATCCACCAATATTGTAAACACATCACCGTTTGTACAGTATACGGATCTAAACATGTCCTGTGGCCGTCGATCAAACGTCCTGCTGTGCTGAAGGCGGATTCCGAAGCTACCGTCGAAACCTGCACTGTTAGTAAGTCACGAACCATGGTGGAAAGTATAGGATATGAAACTGATCCATATACTTTCTACCATTGCAAAATATCTAAAGCATTTCCTTGACATCTAACTAAAGAAGCAGAAAAATATTCATCTATTTCAGAAACCTCCGAAGTTAGCTTAGCTACCATTGCATACCTATCAAAACTTACACTTTTACCTCGGGATGAGCTCGAAAAAACTGAAGCTGTAGACTGTTGTGTAGCTACACCATGTCTAGCTGCATACTCATCATATAAGGTTTGAAAATAATTTCTAATAGCTAAATGATGAGTAGTAGCAGTAAGGGTGGTTCCATCATCTAAGTCTATAATCTGATTACCATACAAGGATTGTAACAAACTTCGAAGGCCAATATCCTTCAAGCATGGATCAATAAGAACCCCCAAACCAAAAATATGAGGAATAAGCCTAAAGTACTTATTAAATTTGCTCTCCATTTGAAAAATCATAGGTCCAAAAGTATCATCCATACGATATTTCCCAAATTTTTTTTGAATATTTAAAATTTGTAAAGCAACTAAAATAATGGTTGGATAGTAACAGCCAGATAATAACATTGTAGCATCATAAAAAACTTGTAACATTTTATTTAAATTATATATAATTGTCCATTCATCTTCAGTTATTCCATAAGTGCTACCAGAACTAGAACTAGAAGCATAATAATTTATAAAATCAGTTATAATGTCTTTATATTCTTTTGCTACACTTAACATTGCATAGGTGGAATTCCACCTATGGTCAACATCTTTTGGAATTAGTCTAGGCTTTACATTTTTTCTTTTACAAAATTGTTTCCATCTTTTAAGTCTTTGTTCAGAAGCACTATGCATGTAAGCAACTGTTCTAACCTTTTCTATCATGGGTTTAATTTCAGTAAATGCACTTTGAATAATTAAATTTAAAATATGACAGATACACCTAATATGAAAAAGATCACCATGACATGGCAATGACAGAGTTGATCTGATAAAATCAACAGCTACATTGTTATTACTTGCATTATCTAGTGAAAGAGAAAATATTCTTTCTGAAATTTCTAATTTCATAAGTTCTTCAATTATTAAATTTGCAACATTAGCACCAGTATGTGACTCTTCTATTGCAATAAAAGAAACAACTCTTTTAAACATTTGCCAATTTTCATCAATCTAGTGTGCTGTGATACATAAATATCTAGTTTGTGCTCTAGATGTTCAAATATCAGAAGTTAAAGAAAATTTACAGTTTAAAATTTTTAAAATAAGAAATTATTTTTTCTTATTCTTCCTGATAATATTTTAAAATATCACGTTGACAGGTTTGACGAGAAAATTTTTTAAATGCAGGATAAAAACCATCTCTAAACATATCTTCAAATTCATCATCTTCTACTAATTTAAAAGGAAGGTTTTTAAGAATGATAAACCTGATTACGCATTTCCTGGCTCTGGCAGCGTCATAGTTCCAACTACCGAGACTACCAGAAGAGGAGGATTGAGAAATCATGGATTGTCGGATATCACCTTGAGGAGGCTGGCCTTTGTTGTGTTTATCTAAATGGCGTTTGAGGTGGTTGGTGCCGCTCTTATGATGAGCTTGAAAAATCTTGCCGCACAAAGCACACTTAGCCTTCTGGGTGAGGATCCTACCGTGTTCATCCTTGGTGACGTCGATCTTCTCGTAAAAATTCCACACATCGGATCTTGGCCGTTTAGGAGCTCTTGGTGCAGATTCGTCGCCACCGGATTCGGGATTAACTTCGGTAGGAGGACTGATAGTAGGAGGACTCATAGTAGGAGGACTCATTTCAGGATCAGGAGATATGTTTTGCTCTTCATAATCAGATCCGGAAGCCATTTGGGGATTGGATTAGAAAGTATAAATAAGAGAGTATAAGAGTATAAGAGAGAGTATAAGAGTATAAGAGAGAAGAGATGAGTTTTTGGTGTGAAGAAAACAAATGAAAACCCCCCTCTATTTATAGAACCAGCCCCCTAGGTAAATGACCAAAATAACCTCACAAAATAGCCGTTTTTTGACCGTTTTTGAGGGCAAAACGGTCAAAGGGCCAATCTGACCGTTGTTACCGGGCCGGGACGGGCCGACCCGGCCACAACGGTCACTTATGTGACCGTT
>NC_033796.1:48062657-48097355 GCF_001876935.1 Asparagus officinalis
TTTTAATGTTATTTAAATTAAATTATAAAAAAAAGACAAGAAAAATAATAAAAACAATAATTTTATTAATTACTTAAAATGACATAAATTACAAATAAAAAATGATAAAAACAAAATTTTTATTAATAATTAATAAATCATTTACAAATTACAAGTATAAATTTATTTTGGAATTCATCGCATCATAATAGATGAGTACATCCCAACTAGGTTGACACCTACTCACCTATATCACTATCATTTGTAACTATTTCCAAAATAATTCTTTACAAATTTTAAGCTAAGATATAAAAATTACAATTTGATGAATATTATTTATTCTTTATATCTATCTGCTAGTCCCAATTCTTTAAATTTATCTTTAATTCCAGCCATCCGACAGTATACGGATCTAAACATGTCCTGTGGCCGTCGATCAAACGTCCTGCTGTGCTGAAGGCGGATTCCGAAGCTACCGTCGAAACCTGCACTGTTAGTATGTGGTCGTCGATCAAATGTCCTGCTGTGCTGAAGGCGGATTCCGAAGCTACCGTCGAAACCTGCACTGTTAGTAAGTCACGAACCATGGTGGAAAGTATAGGATATGAAACTGATCCATATACTTTCTACCATTGCAAAATATCTAAAGCATTTCCTTGATATTTAACTAAAGAAGCAGATAAATATTCATCTATTTTAGAAACCTCCAATGATGACGATCCAAGTCCAGATCCACCAGTTAGCTTAGCTACCATTGCATACCTATCAAAACTTACACTTTTACCTCGGGATGAGCTCGAAAAAACTGAAGCTGTAGACTGTTGTGTAGCTACACCATGTCTAGCTGCATACTCATCATATAAAGTTTGAAAATAATTTCTAATAAGTAAATGATGAGTAGTAGCATTTAATTTCTAATAGCTAAATGATGAGTAGTAGCAGTAAGGGTGGTTCCATCATCTAAGTCTATAATCTGATTACCATACAAGGATTGTAACAAATTTCGAAGGCCAATATCCTTCAAGCATGGATCAATAAGAACCCCCAAACCAAAAATATGAGGAATAAGCCTAAAGTACTTATTAAATTTGCTCTCCATTTGAAAAATCATAGGTCCAAAAGTATCATCCATACGATATTTCCCAAATTTTTTTTGAATATTTAAAATTTGTAAAGCAGCTAAAGTAATGGTTGGATAATAACAGCCAGATAATAACATTATAGCATCATAAAAAACTTGTAACATTTTATTTAAATTATATATAATTGTCCATTCATCTTCAGTTATTCCATAAGTGCTACCAGAACTAGAACTAGAAGCATAATAATTTATAAAATCAGTTATAATGTCTTTATATTCTTTTGCTACACTTAACATTGCATAGGTGGAATTCCACCTATGGTCAACATCTTTTGGAATTAGTTTGGGCTTTACATTTTTTCTTTTACAAAATTGTTTTCATATTTTAAGTCTTTGTTCAGAAGCATTATGCATATAAGCAACTGTTCTAACATTTTCTATCATGGGTTTAATTTCAGTAAATGCACTTTGAATAATTAAATTTAAAATATGACAGATACACCTAATATGAAAAAGATCACCATGACATGGCAATGACAGAGTTGATCTGATAAAATCAACAGCTACATTGTTATTACTTGCATTATCTAGTGAAAGAGAAAATATTCTTTCTGAAATTTCTAATTTCATAAGTTCTTCAATTATTAAATTTGTAACATTAATACCAGTATGTGACTCTTTTATTATAATAAAAGAAATAACTCTTTTAAACATTTGCCAATTTTTATCAATCTAGTGTGCTGTGATACATAAATATCTAGTTTGTGCTCTAGATGTTCAAATATCAGAAGTTAAAGAAAATTTACAGTTTAAAATTTTTAAAATAAGAAATTATTTTTTCTTATTCTTCCTGATAATATTTTAAAATATCACGTTGACAGGTTTGACGAGAAATTTTTATAAATGCAGGATAAAAATCATCTCTAAACATATTTTCAAATTCATTATCTTCTACTACTTTAAAAGGAAGGTTTTTAAGAATGATAAACCTGATTATGCATTTCCTGGCTCTGACAGCGTCATAGTTCCAACTACCGAGACTACCAGAAGAGGAGGATTGAGAAATCATAGATTGTCGGATATCACCTTGAGGAGTCTGGCCTTTGTTGTGTTTATCTAAATGGCGTTTGAGGTGGTTGGTGCCACACTTATGATGAGCTTGAAAAATCTTGCCGCACAACGCACACTTAGCCTTCTGGGTGAGGATCCTACCGTGTTCATCCTTGGTGACGTCGATCTTCTCGTAAAAATTTCACACATCGGATCTTGGTCTTTTAGGAGCTTTTGGTGCAGATTCGTCGTCACCGGATTCGGGATTAACATCGGTAGGAGTAGACCCAGTAGAAGGACTCATTTTAAGATCGGGAGATAGGTTTTACTCTTCATAATCAGATCCGAAAACCATTTGATGAAAGGATTAGAAAGTATAAGAGAGTATAAGAGTATAAGAGAATATAAGAGTATAAGAGAGAAGTAGATGAGTTTTGGTGTGAATAAAACAAATAAAAACCTCCCTCTATTTATAGAGCCAGCCACCTAAACAAATGATCAAAATAACCTCACAAAATAGGCGTTTTTTGACCGTTTTTGGGGACAAAACGGTCAAAAGACCGTTTATGGCCGTTGTGGCCGGGCTCCGGGCCGGCGGGCTTTTTGGACAGCCCTAGTTTCTAAAAGACCGTTTATGGCCGTTGTGGCCGGGCTCCGGGCCGGCGGGCTTTTTGGACAGCCCTAGTTTCTTCACACTACTATTGAACCTCATAATTCTCCATTGATGTACCTAGAAAAATATGAAAGACAAATTATCAAATACTATATCAATTTTTAAAGTAATAACTAAATATTATGTTGTCACTAGATATTTCCTTTTAAAAGGAAAAAGGCATACGTTCCAGTTTGTTATTGTTGAGTGCCTCTATAAGTAGTCAAAAAAAAAAAAATTTGCCCATATCTAGAACTAGTAAGTGTTTTTTCTCCCTTTTTTGAGATATTCATATCAATTTTTAAAAACATTTTAAATATTCTTATCTCTACAATTAATGATATCTCCATTATACCAAGTTCAGTTACTATACTCGTATCATAAAAAAACTGAGAGTTAGTGAATTTTGCTACAGTAACGACCTTAATAAAGCTACAGTGAGAAGGACAAGGAGATGGGAAAGATAACAAAACAAAAAAAAGAAAATTAAAACTTAAGCCGTTGAGGATTCAAGAATGAATAAATAAAATGAAGAAATAGAAGAACAAGTAGCAAAGTACAAACCTCAAGGACCCATAACCATTTGCTGCTTTGATAGGACTAGATTATCGATATGAAATATCTATATTTTGGCAGCAAGGAAGATAAAAGAACAGTCTTTTGGTAAAAGGAAGAAACTAAGAGAGAAAATAAGTTATTGAAGCCAGGAAAAGGAGGCGCTAAAGAGTGGAGTCAGCCTAGGTAATCTCTTATTCGCTAGAGTCAGGCCAATACAGGGCTTTGTGCGCGTAAAAACACATCAGAGGGCCCATGGATGGATTATGAGTCTCGATTAAAATCCCTCTGTTGTTCAAGTGAGCCAACTATACATGAAAGGATATACAAGCTATAATGTAGGAGAATTTTGGCTTGGAAAGGGAAGGAGAGTGTCAGAGTATTTGATGTAGGTGTTTTCTCTCCTCTCTTCTCTCCTAGCCAAGAGGCGTTTGTCTAAGGTGCCGAAATTTCTTACGTCTCATTTAGTATGTTGGACTCGAGAGTTAAGTGAGAATGAAATGAAGTAAGAAATAGAATAGAACAAATGTGTCAATAGAATGCTCATTTATATTCCCAAGGTTAGATGCAATTATAGGATGAAACGTGTGTAGAAAATGCGGGCAAAATCAGGAAAATTGAAGCTCAGAAGCAGCTACAGGGATCCTCGGGTCGGTCGATGGAAGGAGCAAGGCCGGTCGACCGACGCAATCGCCAAAAATAAGGAAACAGTCATGTTTCTGGTTGGTTGACCGACCATGCTCATGCGATCGCCCGACAACGTGTACATTACAGGGTTCAGAATTCGGGTCTCTGGCCGGTCGATTGAAACAACATGTTCGGTTGATCGCAAAGCGGGTATTTGGGCCGTTTGTTTTCCCGGTCGATTTTGGACTGTGTTTTGATATAAATTGAAACACGGTTTCTAGGGTTTCTTTAACTAGAGAATTGTGAGTCTTTTGAGCACTTTGAGAGAGAGATATTGTAAGGGAGTTGAGACCTTTGGTTAGAGTTATATTTGAGTAATTTTGTGAGTTGTAGCCCGTTGTATTTCTCCTCCATATAATGAAATCTCTCCATCCTCTCCCCGTGAACGTAGGCAATTGTCGAACCACGTAAATATCTGTGTTTGGTTTGGTTTGTGTCGTATTTTGGTGAATTGCACTCGTGTTTGTTTTTGGTTCTCTTCCCTCATCGCGTACTAACTAGTTTGGTTGTCAAGCACGCTTCCGCACGGCATGCAACAATTGGTATCAGAGCTCTAGGGTTTTAGATCTAAGATTTTGCATTGGGTGGAGGAAGATTAGTTGTTTGAATCTTGGTTCTTAGAGTTCTAGGCTTCGGTGGAGATAGTGTTGTAAAGTTGTCGTTGGGATCTCGCTTTCCTTGTGTGGTTAGGAGATCGTGTTGGAATCCTATCTAGGGTTCAGTTGAGTAATTTCTCAATTCTATTAAAGTTTGAATCTTTCTTTATAATTTAGAGTTTGTAAGCATGTGGGAAGAAGTTGGTGAAAGCAGCAAGACAATGATGAGTACAGTTCAGGTTGAACTTCAAAATACTAAGATTAGTATAGTAAAGTATGACGATAAGATCAATTTTGGTTTGTGGATGAGCGATGTGCATTATGCTCTCAATGCTCAAAATTTAGAAGAGACCATCATGGTCCATGAGAGGCAACCAAAATACGATGAGGTGATATGGGACAAGATGAATAGGAATGTTTGTGGGGTGATCAGGTATTATTTGGAACAAGAGCTAAAATACGATGTGATTGGTGTGACATCTGGGATGAAGATGTGGGAGATTCTTAACAACAAATACCTTACAAAGAGTGTTGAGAATCGGTTGCACTTACTGTAGAGATTATTCAGATTCCAGATGCCACCTCACTTATGGCTCATGTGAACAACTATACAAAGTTATTGTTGGACTTGGCAAACGTGGATGAGAAGATAACGAACAAGTACAATGCGATTATTTTATTAGGCTTCTTACCCGATGAGGAGTATGATACATTCGTGCTCACTTTGTTGAATGGTAGATCTTCCATCACCTACAGTGAAGTGACTAATGCATTAGCGAATTACGATTTGAGGAGGAAGAACAAAGAGACTTCCCGAGCTAGCATTTCAGGAGAGGCCTTGTCGACGAGAAGAAGAAGTCCATATCCAAGAGGTGGCAATAGAGGCAGGTCAAAGTCAAGAGGCCACCACCAATTAGCGAAGAACCAGTGTGCGTTCTGAAAAGAACAAAGACATTGAAAGAGAGATTGTCCAAAGCTCAAAGAGAAGGAGAATAGCAAGAAGAAGGGCCGAAAGCTAATGAGGTGAACTTCGTTAGAGGTGATGATTCCGATGATTCGTGCTTTTCTCTATTGATCACTCCAGAGGTGAACCATGTGGATGCATCTGATTGGATGCTAGATTCTGGTGGTACTTATCATGTGACTCCCCTGTGAGATTGGTTTGTATTATTTGAGAGACTCAATGGGGGCGTGGTAGTCATGGGAAATGATCAATCATGTGGCATTTGTGGGATAGGTACCGTTTGGATCCGGTTGTACAATGGAGTTGTTTATGAATTGAATGAAGTGAGATTCGCTCCTCAGTTGAAGAAGAATCTTATTTTCGTTAGAGCTTTGGAGGCGAAGGGATTCAATGTGACTTTTGAGGACGATGTATCAAAGTTTACAAAGGGATCTTTGGTGATAATGAAGGGAGTCCGCAGTAGGAATTTGTATTATCTGAAGGGAAGCATCGAGATTGGCCAAGTAGCTTCAACTATTTTAGAGGCGGATGCAAGCAGACTTTGGCACTATAGGTTGGGGCACACATGTGAAAAGTTACTGTAGGTTTTGTGCAAGCAGGGTCTATTGAAGGGAGCCAAGAGCGGAAAGATAGAATTCTGTGAACACTGCATTCTTAGCAAGAATACAAAGGTAAAGTTCAGGACAGACATACACAGGATGATGGGCATCTTGGACTACGTGCACACGGATGGTTTGGGGTCCTACCAAGATGACGTTACTTAGTGGTCGACATTGGTTCGTCACTTTGTAGATGACTATTCTAGGCGTTGTTGGGTGCACATAATGAAGTATAAGAATGAAGTCCTAAAGTTATTTGTGGAGTGGAAGAGAATGTTGGAACTACAGACAACGAGAAAGATCAAGACGTTATGATCCGGCAATGGCGGTGAGTACACTTCAGACCCCTTTCAGTAGCTATGTCGAAGCAATGGCATAGAGAGACACTTTATAGTTAGTCATAGGTCACAGCAGAATGGGGTGACAGAGAGATTTAATTGGTCTTTACTAGAGAGGGTCCAATGTTTGTTATCGCAGAGTGGTTTGGAGAAGATCTTTTGGTCTGAGGTACTTTCATATGCGAGCCACCTCATTAATAGGCTGCCTTCATCTGTGATTGAGGGGAAAACTCTTATGGAGATATGGTCGGGAGAGCCAGCACATGACTATGATCTGTTAGACCCTAATGCCACTAAGAAAGAACCCTAGAGGGGGGTGAATAGGGTTTATGCTAATCTAATCCGATTTATGGCAATTTAAAACTTTACTGACAAATATATCCTAGCACAAGAGATATGAACAATATATGTGCAAGGATAATAAACTAAGAGCAAAATGAACACAAACAAGATAGTGTGAATATAAACAATAAGCAATAGATAAAGGCGATATAAGATATGAACACAAAAATAAGTACACCAATGTAATCACAAACAAACGATATGATCACGGAGTTCGATTCCTACGACCTACGTCTCCGCTCCTCACCTCGAGGAGATCTCCATTATCACAACCGGGTTTTCTATGCTCACCCGAATAACGTTTATACCTCACACTCGGTTTTCTAGTTCACCGAAAACTTTACAATCAACACTCTTGCGATCACACTTTACACCCTCTCAAGTGTTGGTCTCTAGCCCGTGTCACCCTCAAGTGTTCGGAATTACCACCTCTTACTAGGCTTTACTACTTACCCCACTCCTCTTGGAACCGACCACGTCTCTCACCAACCACTTCTCTCGGTGTACAAGTGTAATAAAATGTGCAACTCACAATTAGGCTCACAAATATAAATTTGTTCTCTATAATAGATGAGAACACAATTAAGTTTACTCTCAATGTCACAAACATACAACCCCAAATTATACTATGAATACAAATACAATAAGCTCAATAGGTTGTGTGTGAACAAAGAGTATCAATGAAATAATTAAACTCAATATTGAAATCTAGCTTATGGAAATTAGAATCAAAACAATAAATATCTAGAATTGAGTTTAAGGAAACTTCTCTATAGATCAAGAGAAAGAGGGAGAAAAGTTGATTGCTTAAACACCAATGGATGATCTTCCTCAAGCTCTTGTGAAATTGTCTCCACAAAACAAACTCTCAAATGCTTAAAAGCTTTTTAATCAAACTTAAACCAAAACTCAACCCCTTGTTAAAACACTCTTAAACTAGTTTAAAACATTTCTCTTGAGTCAATAAAATTGAGGATATGTGAGGGTATTTATAGGAACCCCAAAGCCAAGAGAAAACAAGGCAAAAAGACCAAAAACCCAAAACTGGAACATGCTGGAAAAAACTAGTCGTTACAGTATCAGTCGACTGACGGCTTTCATCAGTCGACTAACGGCTTTCATCAGTCTACTGATGAGCTAACCGTTAGAGGTATTTGTTAGACCCTAGAGGGAGGGTGATTAGGGTCTTATGCTAATCTAATCCGATTTTATGCCAATTAAAACTAATTAACAAATATATTATTGCAAGATAGATATACAAAGAGTTATGTGCAAGAATATGCAATATACACAAGGTGATATATCCTAGCAAAGAGGTATACTATATGATATATGCAAGGATATGCAAACACAAGGGTAACATAAACAAATGATATAGTGGATGAAATAAACAATGAGAGAAAGGCTATAAAGATGAACAAATATAAGTGTGCTAAGCCAAACTCAAACAAGCAATATGATCACAGAGTTCGGACCTTCCGTCATACGTCTCCGCTCCCCACTCCCGGGGAGAAAACCACTATCATAATCCAGTTTGGAAGCCGGAACTTCTACACACTCGGTTTACAAGCTTACCGAAAACTCTCACACAACAAACACTATGCAATCACACTCTACACCCTCACAAGTGTTGGATCTAGCCGTGTCTCCCTCAAGTGCTCGGTTACAACATCTCCCTAGGTTCATCAACCAACGCTACTCCTCTTGGGATGATCCTCGACTCTCACCACACACTCCTCTCGGTGTACAAGTGTATTACAAAGTGTATCCTCACAATTAGGCTTAATATAATAAATGTTTGTTCTCTACTATAGATGAGAACACAATGAAAGCTCACACTTAATTGTTACAACTCTTACCAACCCAAATATACTATATATGAAAATACCATAAGCTCAATGTGGGTGTGTGTAACAATGAGATAATATAATCAAATCTAAACTCAATATAAAAACTAGCTTTAAAGAAAGATAATCAAATAACTAAGCAAATGTAAAGCTAGATAAGAGTTTAGAAAACTTTTCAATAGATCAAGAGGTGGAGGGAGATTAGTTGGAAGCTCAAACTTCAATAGATGATCTCCTCAAGCTATTGTGGAATTTTCTTAACAAACAAACTCTTGAAACAAACTTAAAAACCCTTCAACAAACTTGTAAAACTCTTTTTAAAACTCTCTTAAACATCCATAAGAAACAATAAAAGTTGAGGGCTTTTTATAGCCTCTTAAACCAGCCACAAACTCCCAAAAACATAAAATATCAAAAACTAGCCGTTATAGGCTGAAAAGACCAAAATACCCCTAAATTCAGCATTCTAGAAATTTACGTATCTAGTTTTGTAAAATCAATTAAAAATAGTAAATCAACTCTAAAAATTATGAAACCTTTAGGGAAGGTTATAAACATGTATAAGAATATGTTAGAGAAAAAATTTATGAAAAATAATTTCTCATTTTAGAGAAATAAATATTTGAACATAGATATACAGTTTCTGAAAATCTGCTAACATACACGATTTTGTAAAATCAATTGGGCACAGTAAATCAACTCCAAAAATGGTAAAATTTTGAGGAAAGTTTCTAAACATGTAGATAAACATTTCAAAGAAAGAATTTCTTAAATATCACTTCCCATTTGTGAAAACGCATCTGTTTTGTAAAAACATGCACGAACATGCACGAACGAAAAACATGATTTTGTAAATTCAATTAAACATAACAAATCAATTTCAAACTTGATGAAACTTTGGGAAATGTTTGCAAATGTGATTTTGAACATGTTACAAAAAATAATTTTCCAATTTGCATTTCCCAATTGTGGAATCTCATTATTTTACAAAATCACATAAGTATGGACTTGTAAAAGCTTGATCTTGACAAAATGAGTTTAAACAAAGTTTTAAAAACTTTCCAATAGATTTATAAACTTGATAAAAGATATAAAATAATATCGTTAAGTCTATAATCCAAAACGACGATAAATCAAACCAAACGTGTGTGTGTGTGATATTGAGCTTAAAGTATTAACACACATAATATAAGCCCTAAACTAATTTACCCAAGCAATCTTGATCTTCAATAAGCTTGACTTGGTACACTCTACGGATGAAGCTTGAACTTGGATCTTTAACTTGAATTACATAGGCTTCAACCACTATTCCGCCAACCTCCATTGGATATCATCGTTGAAGCTCTATTCCATCCATCCTCCAACACGTTGTTTGCCTAGAATAAATACAAAAACACAAACACTAGACAAACAACATTAGATGTAAATTGTTTGCTAAATCACCATCAAAACAAGAAGGCCAACAATATTTTCCAGTACATCAGTCGACTGACGACCTTATCAGTCGACTGATGACCTCATCAGTCGACTGGTCAGTCGACCAAAATAAAACAAAAAAATTTTGTTATTCCAGGCGTTTTCTTCAGTCGACACATCAGCCGACTGATGTCATCAGTTGACTGGTGTCGACTTACCAGTCGACTGATAACAGGTTATCAGCCTATTTTAAAACAGAAATCTGATTTTCGAACTTCTTTTAAAAATAGCAAATAAAATCAGAAAATGTAAAACTTTAGAAAATAATTGTAGACATGATAATAAACATGCTACAAAAACTAGTTTTCAAAAGCACCTCTCATATGAGAAATCTCTTCATTTTACAAAATTGTCCAAAACATGAAAATGAAAACATACTTGTTTTGTCATTTTGACTAAACCATGTTCTGAAAACTTTATAAACTGATTTTATAGACTTGATAAAAGATACAAACTATTGTTGATAAGTCTATAAACTAAAAACTCAATATTATGTAAAAATAAAGTTTTGCACAATATGCATTTAATAAAATGATAAATATGAAACATGTATATATATGTAAACAATAATATAGGTTTCATATTTATATAAACTTGTAAACTATAAAACCAAAAACGTGTATATATATATACATATATATATATATATATGATCGTGGCCACGTCTCCTGTCCGTTAGGGTTTTCGCCTTTCGGGGGCAGTCGTGGCCACGTGGATAACTCCGCCCTTCTAAATCAGCCATTTTCCTCCCTTGGGGGTTATCGTGCTCTCAAATCTCGAAAGGAACCTCTAAGGAAAGAATTCCCGCTTCACCCTACAATGGCTCCGAAATCTAAGAGGTGCAAGGTGAGGGGTGCAGGCCCCGGACGTTACTCTGACCGTCTCTCCGCCGGCATGCCTGCCGGTGCTATGGAGTCGGATCTCTTGTAGGTCTTAGGCGTCGGATTTTAGGGAGATGAGCGTTGCTCATTATGCTTGGTAGCTTCCCCGATTTGGGGCAAAGTTTGCCCTATTTGCCCTTAGAGGATGATTACTGTCCCTGCAGGCGAATCCTTCAGTGGGAAGAAGGCGATCTCCCTTTTCGTAAGGCGAGTTCGACCCTTTCCCATTAGAGGGGAGTATAGTCTGTACGGATAGACCTCGTTCAAAATGGGTTCCCCCTTTCGATAGGCGATTTCGCCCTCCTCTGTTTGATGGGCGATTTTGCCCCTACAGCGGATTTTGTCTCGATTGACTTTTTATTTCTTGTTGTAGCGACCTTTTCCGATGAGGCTTTCCCGGAGGGTGTGGCCGTTGGCCATGCCGGGGCTACGAGTTACACGGCACCTTCTCGATTTCCTTCTTTGGCTCCAGTGCCCGTATTCACCGTTGACAAGCCGCATGGTCTGGTACAGAGAGTCACGTATGGTCATCACTTGACATTACGCGAGTTGACGACCAACGCGGCGCTGACAGATGAGGACAGGGCAGAGTTACAAACACTAGACAAACAACATTAGTGATAAATTATTTGTTAAACATCATCAAAACAAAGAGGCCAACATGATCAGCTCAAGGTATTTGGGTGCCCTGTATTTTATTATGTGAAGACTGATAAATTGAAAACTAGAGCTAGGAAGGCCATATTTGTGTGATTCAAGAGAGGTGTCAAATGATACAAGATTTGGGGTCCAGTTGATAAGAAGATTGTGTTGAGTAGAGACGTTACATTCGACGAGGCTTCAATCTTGAAGCTTCCCAGCTCTCATCAGGTGGAGAGTACCCTGACAGAGAAGATATCGCAGGTGTTGGAGATTGATGCAGCTCCACATTGTCTAGTCCATATCCATTAGAGTACCAATTAAGGTAACGGCAGATGAGCATGGCGATGATTTGGAGGATACTGGCACAGTTAAGCAGGATCAGGGACCGACGGCTCAGGTTTAGGATTCTATTATGGTTCGGAGGCCGAGGAGAGACATACGAATGCTAGCGAGGTATACAGACACAGTCGTTATGTATGCACTTCCGGTGGAGAGTGTCGATGAGATGGTTTCTACTACATTCAGAGATTCCGAGCAGAATTCGGAGGCTGATTTATGGAAGATGTCTATGCAGGAGGAGATGAAGTCTCTTCATAGGAATGGCACATGGGAGCTTGTCGAGCTTCCAAAGGGACAGAAGGCTATTGGTTGCAAGTGGGTGTATACGAAGAAGGAGGGCATTAAAGGCACTCCCGTGAGGTTCAAGGCTAGGTTGTTGTGAAGGGATATGCACAGAAGGAATGTATTAACTACAATGTGGTCTTTTCTCCTGTGGTGAAGTATTTTTCGATTCGGATTTTACTAGCTTTGGTGACACAATATGGTTTAGAATTAGATCAATTGGATGTGAAAACAACATTGCTTCATGGTGATCTTGATGAGAAAATCTATATGACTCAGCCATTGGGGTTCTGAGCTACAGGGAAGGAGAAATTAGTTTGTAGGTTGAAGAAATCGCTATACGGGTTGAAACAATCTCCGCGACAGTAGAATAGGTGATTCGATGGGTTTAAGCTCGGTCATTCGTACATTAGGAGCCAGTTTGATCCTTGCATGTATTATCACAAGTTACATGGAGGTGCGTATATTTATTTATTGCTTTATGTCGATGACATGTTGGTTGCTTCTATTTCCAGATCCACCATAGATAGATTGAAGATTCAGCTTTCGAGCGAGTTCGAGGTGAAGGATTTGGGTGAAGCGAAGTGTATTTTGGGAATGGAGATCGGCAGAGACAGAGACAATGGTAGAATTTATTTGACATAAATGGCTTATTTGAAGAAGGTTCTACAGCGGTTCAATGTGAGCATGGAGACGAAGCCAGTTAGTGTATCATTAAGAGTCCGTTTGAAGCTTTCAGCTGACCTTTCACCGAAGATAGTTAAAGATAGAGAATTGATATCGAAGACTCCATATGCGAGTGTGTTCACGTCAAAAGTTGATTTATTCATGGAACTTATTACAACTTTAATCGTTTACAACAAGTTCAAAAGAGTTAGTCTTTTTATAAGACTTTTCTTACAAGAATAAAAAATAAAAATACAACTCTCTAGAAACACACGCAGAGGATGTTTATCACCCGCTGCTTGCATGAGATCTTTGCATGTGCCATAGTTTATCCGTAGACCACCGTGGATTAGATCCGGTTGATCGTAATAAAAGATCAATACTCTTGCTTCATAAAGAAAACAATCGCAGAAGTAAATAATCTCAACAAAGTGAGATTACTACTCTTTTTGAGATCAAAATAAAGTCTGATCTTAAGGAATGATGAAACAGGCCTCAGATCCTTTGAATAGCTCCCTCTTTATGCTGGAGTTCGCCAAGATCTGCTAGCCCTCCTCTGAAATTTATGGTTCACTCTCCAATTTGACAGCACCTTGCCTCTATTTCAGATTCCATGTGTATAGGGGCCCTAGACTTGTATTTATAGGCTTCAAATGCAGCGTTTTAAGATAGGAATTGATGATTTGACCTTATCCTCAGTTAATAACCGCTTAACCATATTTAGAGATAGCCTCAAAGCAGTTAGGGAGACTCTAGAACCATAAAAAGCAATTAAAAATCGTTAAAAACATGTCCCGGGTGCGAGACAGTTCGAGGTGTCTCGCACATGTGCGAGACAGTTTGTATGGCCTTTGTTATTTGGATCTAACTATCTCGTCTGATCTCGGAATGAGGTGATTCAAGATGAGTTAGAAAGCTGACAAAAACCTACAACTTTTATCTTTTAAGTTTCTTCAAAATCAAATCATATCATGACCGAAACAGTCTTGTCTTGTGTGAGACAGTTCGTGGTGTCTCGCACATGTGCGAGACAGTTTGTACTACTTTCGGTATTTTGGCTCTAACTCTCTTGTATGATCTCAGAATGAGGTGATACAAGATGCATTGGAAATATGACAAAAAGACATCTAACTTTTGTCTTTTGAGTTTCTTTAGAATTGAATCGTATCATGGTCGAAATAGTCCTGTCATGTGCAAGACAGTTCGGGGTGTCTCGCACATGTGCGAGACAGTTTGTATTGTCTTATGTATTTTGGCTCTAACTCTTTCGTCTGATCTCGGAATGAGGTGATTCAAGATGTATTGGAAAGCTAACGAAAAGACCTATTATGTTATATAGACAAAACACACAAATGGTGTGGGCAAGACACACATGGTTTCGCCCCTTTTGGGTGAAACACAGCTCCTGGCTGAGTTGTTTCTTCATTGATTTGTCGTTTCACATGTTACGTTGACTCATACGCTTCGCCGACTCACTTCATATGCTTGTTAACTTCTCTACAGCATTGGATAATACTCTTTGACTTAGATAATGACGTTTATCGTCATTTCTTCGTCTCGAGCTGCGTGCGAGGACCAATAGGCAATTTTTAATGCCTACAGATACCTTCTCCAAAGTGTTTCAGTCTCGTTCTTTTATAGAAGAGCCTGTAATAATTTGGATATGATTGGTCTAGCCTTCAATCTCTTTAGTATTTTGTCAAAGAGATCGCGTAGAAGGACCTGTAAATGGCTTCGATTCTTGACTTCTTTATCTTTCAGTCTATTCAGTATTTTGTCGAATAGCTAAAAAATTTTCAATGTTGCGTTTATCATCTGACCGTTGTCGAAACCTTAAACTGGAGTTAGTGTATTGGTTTCTGATTTAGCTTGTGTCATTGAATCGATATTGAACTTGATCATCTTCGTCGGGAATTCATATCTGAATCACGATTGAACTTTCAGGGGTAATCCTGAGCCATATTTTGGCTAAATTATCGATGTGTTGGCTGACATCGACCTTCGTTGCAATGTGTTGTCCGGCGTTAAATTTTATTTGCAGCGCATTGACTGACATTGACTTTCATTTGCAATGCGTTGACCGGTGTTGACTTTCATTTGCAACACGTTGTCCGGTGTTAGGGCGTGGTAGGCCCAAGTGTAGAGGCTATAAGACCAACTGTTGAGGCTAGTTCATCTGTAGGTATAGATCTTATCCTGACGTCCCATTAATCATTTGTCAACTTTTCTTAACCATATGGGAGTTTTGATTGTAGGAAGCTGGTGCGTCAATGACTTTTGTACCTTATTACGATTACCCATTATGTTTAGAACAAATAACCATAATACTTATAGATTTTTTTGGCAAACTCTCAGCCATCAACGGTTTTGATGAGCCTTTATCGACAACCGTTTGAGTCGGGCTAGCATGTGAATTGTCTAAGTCCGTTTCACATGTAACGTTGTGCTAAAAGAGTTAACTCTCTTAGTGCTATAATATTGAATACGTAAACTTCGTCTTTCTTATGGGAATAGACTACCCAGTAACGTGTGTTAGATGTAGACTTATCTCTAATTAGGAATCGAGATAAGGTCCCCCAGGCATGAATCCTGGTATAATTTTCACGGCAAAAGACTAACCGACAACGTGTGTTAGGCATAGACTTATCTCTAATTAGAGATCGAGATAAAGTCCCCCAGACATGGATTCTGGTGTCCTTTTCGCGACAAAAAACTATCCGGTAACGCGTGCTAGGCGTAGACTTATCTCTAATTAGGGATCGAGATAAAGTCCCCCATGCATGTAAGGCATGGATTTCAGCGTTATTAATAACAACCCGCCACGATGTCGAATACGTGGGCTTTGCCATTTTTACTAGAATGCACTACCCGGCAACATGTGTTAGATGCATACTTATCTCTATTTAGGGATCAAGATAAAGTCCTCTATGCGTAAAAGACATGGATTACGATATTATTAATAACAGCTTTCCATGATGTCGAATATGCGGCTTTTTGTCCTGTTTAAGGTAAAGGACTAACCGGCAACGCGTGTTAGGCGTAAACCTGCCGTTACTTAGGGTTCGAGATAAAATTCCCTGTGCATGTAAGGCATGAATTATGGTATTATTAATAACGGTCTGCCACAATGTTGAATACATAGGTTTTTATACTGTTTACAGTAAAGGACTAACCAACAACGCGTGTTAGGCGTAGACTTACCTCTACTTAGGGTTCAAGATAAAATTCCCCATGCGTGTAAGGCATGAAACCATTCTGTTTTAATAGAGGTATGGGAAATGGTTAGGGGGCAATGAAGGATTATAGTGTTATTAATAACGGCCTGCCACGATGTTTAATACGTGGGTTTTTGTCCTAATTACGGTAAATGACTAACCGACAACGCATGTTAGGCGTAGACTTATCTCTACTTAGGATTCGAGATAAAATTCCTCATGCATGTAAGATATGAATTATGGTATTGGAAAGTGGTGTCTTCTCTTAGGGCAAAGGCGAACCCTATGCTGGAGAGAAAGAATTTTATATTCTATCTCTATGTGTAAAAGAAACTCAAAGTGGGATCTCCGCTTCAAGAATCTAAAGGGTGAACGAAGAGTAGGATCTCCACTCCAAGAATCAAAAAAGATTTAGATAACCCTAACTATTTAAAGGCTTAGTTATTCAATCCGAAGGGGGTTTTGTTGTGTCCTTTTGTTTTGATGATGATTTACAAACAATTTACTTCTAATGTTGCTTGTCTTGTGTTTGTATTTTCCTATTTATTATAGACAAATAATACGTTGGAGGTTGGATGGACTGCGCCATAACGATCATATCCAATGGCAGCTGACGGAATTGTGGAGTGAAGCCATGCAATTCAAGTTAAAGATCCAAGTTCAAGCTTTATCCGCAAGTTTACCAAGAAGAGTTTATTAAAGATCAAGATCATAGCTTGGGTATATTTAGTTTAGGTTTATATTATGTATGTTAGTACTTTAAACTCAATCATATACACACATACACGTTTTGGTTTTGTATATATATAGTTATATATATACATATATGTTTTGGTTTGATTTTATAGATATGAAACAAATATATATTCATATACATACTCATATGTTTCACATTCTATTATATTTGTAAAAAATTTGTGTTCTTAGTTTATAGACTTAACAATCATTATATACATCTTCTATTAAGTCTATAAAATCAATTTACAAAGTTTTAAAACTTGGTTTATGTTAAAATATTTTATTTCATGTATATCAACTTTTCATGTATTGGACATTTTTGTAAAATGACAAGTTTTTACAAATGAGAAGTGAAAATCCAAAAATTTCTTTTGTAACATGTTCATTAATATGTTTATAAATATTTCCAAAGTTTCATAATTTTTGGATTTCATTTGCTATTTTTTATCAAGGTTTAAAAGTCAAATTTTGGACATGCACAGTGTCTGTGCATGTTCATAAGTTGACTTATCAGGGTTGATAAGTCAACTTATGAAATGCTCTGTAATGTTCAAAATCTCTCGGCCAAGTTGACTTATATGAACTGTTAAGTCGACCTAGGTTGACTTATGAATTATACAAGTCGACTTATGACCTGAATTTTGTGTGTTAATTTTCTTCTACAAGTCGACTTATTGTAAGTCGAATACAAGTCGACTTATAGTGAGTCGAATACAAGTCGACTTATAAATATGATCATTGCATATAACGTCTATTTCCATATTCTATTTTTGTGTGGGTTTTTGGTTATTTCCTTGGGGTTTTGGCTGATGTCTTGGTTTGTTATAAATACCCCATTGCATTTACCTCTCCCACCTAACAAGAGAAAAGTTTTAAAAAGAGTTTACAAGTTTTGTTTAAGGGTTTAAGTGTGGTTTAAGAGTTTTGTTTGTGAAGATAATTTCACAAGAGCAAGTAGAGATCATCGATTAGTGTTTCGGCATTCACTCTTCTCCCTCTCTCTTGTTATCTATAGAGAAGTTTTCTAAACTCAATTTTTAGCTTTGTATTTACATTGTTTGTTGATTATCATCTCTATAAGCTAGATTTTTATAATTGAGTTTAGTTTGATTTTGTTTTATTAAATCTTATTGTTACACACACCGACTTAAGCTTATTATATTTCATACATAGTATAATTGGGGTTGTGAGAGATTGTAACCTTGAGTTGTGCCTAATTGAGTTCTCGCCTTATATTAGAGAACAAATCTTTTGTTGTGAGCTATTATTGTGAGTTGCACTTTGTATTACACTTAGACACCGAGAGAAGTGATTGGTGAGAGACGGGGTCGGTTCCAAGAGGAGTGAGATCGGTAGTAAAGCCTAGTGAGAGATGGTAATTTTGAACACTTGAGGAAGGTGACACAGACTAGGCTAATACTTAGAGGGTATGAAGTGTATTAGAGTGCCTAATTGTGAAGTTCACTTTGTATTACACTAGTACACCAAGAGGAGTGTGTGGTGAGAGATGGGGTCATCCCAAAAGGAGTGGGGTAGGTGGTAATGCCTAGAGAGATGTTGTAATTCCTAATACTTGAGGGAGACACGGGCTAGAAACTAACACTTGAGGTGGTAGTTAGTGTGTTTACATTGTGAGTGATTGTAAAGTTTTAGGTGAACTAGAAAACCGAGTGTGAGGTGTAAACGTTTTCGGGTGATCGTTGAAAACCCGGTGTGATAGTGGATTTCTCCCTTGGAGTGAGGAGCGGAGATGTAGGACGGAAGGTCCGAACTCCATGATCATATTGTTTATTTGTATTGTTTATTTGCTCACTATCACTCTTGTTTATTTATATCTTGTTTCACCCTAGTGTTAACTTGTATATCATTGCACATATCTTGTTGCATATGATATTTGCTAGGATATTTGTTAATTAGTTTTAATCGATATTTAAATCGGATTAGATTAGCATAAACTCTATTCACCCCCGTCTAGGGTTCCTTCCTAGTGGCATTAGGGTACTTTCAATTGGTATCAGAGCACTTTCATTGGTATTAGAGCTTGGTGCTCTTTAATTTAAGGTCTAATCGTCTTGAGTTAAAGATTCAAGTTATCTTTTTGTGCTAATCTAGTTTTGATTGCATTAATCTTGCTTGCACATATTTATAATATTGGATATGCATTGTGCACCTTGTTTAGGCTATGATCCTAATGTTCCTCCTAGAATAGATAATTTCCCCCTATGACCAATGGTGTTCTAGATTTAATATATTTGTTAGATCTAGACATTTAGATTTATGGGATATTATAGATGAAGCTTATATTGTACCCACTACAGAGAAATCCAAGTGGTGTAAAAATGATCATAAGATGTTTACAATGAATAAACTCTTGTTAGAATTTTTGCGTAATGCTTGTGATTCATCTATATCTAACAAGTTTGTTCATTTTGATAGTATTTACACTTTATAGAAATTTATTAAAGCACATCAAGGGAACTTGAAGGCAATCCGACAAGCTCTGGAGGATTCTTTTTCAAGTTCATGTGGAGCATCATGCACAAAGGCACTAGGCGATAGCCCTAGTGAGGTTTGTGAGTTCGAATCCATTAATGATTTATCTATTTATGAACTTGCTTGTACTTCCGAAAAACTATTGTATGCCTATAACAAATTACATCATATCTTTTTTG
This sequence comes from Asparagus officinalis, assembly GCF_001876935.1. Taxonomy (NCBI): domain Eukaryota; kingdom Viridiplantae; phylum Streptophyta; class Magnoliopsida; order Asparagales; family Asparagaceae; genus Asparagus; species Asparagus officinalis. The sequence goes on from NC_033796.1 coordinate 48,082,259, forward strand.
ATTTAAAAATCAAGCATATAGAATTAAAATCCGATCATGAGTCGCTAGCTTCCAAACTTGATATAGTTGTTAAAGAGAATGCTATGTTGAAAGAAAACAATGAGTTATTAAGTTTGGAAAATAATAACATGTCTTCATCTATTGCTAGCTTAAACCATGAAAGAGATAATATCATATTAGAAGTAGAGAACATAAAAAATGAAGTTGCTTCTTTTACAAAAACTTATATATGTTCTACTTCTAATAACAATACTTGTATGCATAATGATGAGTTGAATCATATTAAGGATCGCATATCATCTTTAGATTCAACCCTTAAAACATGTATTGTTAATCATGATAAGCTTATGGACTTGTGTGCAAAGTCCCGTGTTAACATTTCCATATCAAACACTCACTATGCACACATGTATAGCAAGATTTACAAATGCTCTATTTGCGGTCGAAAAGGCCACCTTGCTAAATTTTACTATGATGCACAAAACCTACAATAAATAATCATAATTGTGCATCCCATCAAGTTTCATCATCATCACATTTTGCACATACAAAATAATCATAATTGTGCATCCCATCAAGTTTCATCATCATCACATTTTGCACATACACATGCACATACTCATCATGTTCATCATAAGCATGCTCATGTGTTTAAATATGATCATTGTGGTCGTTTTGGTTATTTGGCTGAATATTATTTTGATTTGAAAAGAAAATCTATCTTACCAAATATTTATAGTAGACCACAAAAGTTTAAATGTAATGTTTGTGGTAGATTTAATCACTTAGCAAAATTTTGTTTTGATTTGAGTAGAGTTTCCCGTTTGCAAAATAGTCTTAAAGAACAACCTATGTTTGCAAATGGTTCCCGTGTACGAGCTAATGGTCCACAAAAACAAATGAATCTATTTCATTACACATATTATAATCGGAAGGGTCATTTGAGTGATTATTACTTTGACCGTGTTAGTGCACCATATGTGCCCAAGAGGGTTCATAACCCTAGGGCTTTGAGCTTTATTGATAGGGGTCATGTCCCTAAACAATCCACCACCAAGAATTCTTGGGTGGCAAAATAATTTTTAAACCTAGAATTTAAGTGCTTTTTTTCTTTTTCTTGTTTTTGAAAAATGTGCTTTGAAATTTTTGAATATGAAAACAATTTTATTTGATCAATTCTTTTATTTTCATGATTATTAGTTTCGATTTTGATGAGAGGTTTATGTTTGAATAACCCCCTGGGTTTATTGGGTGTTTATTCCCAAATCTTGTTTACAGGGAGCTAAAAATGTTTATATGGGTTGTTACTAGCTTAAGAGATAGATATGGTTATCTCTCTTGATTTTTGAAAATCTATGATGATTTGGTTTTATGTGATTTACTTGTGATTTATGATTTTATTGGTTGATATGTTTTCATTTGAAAACTTTTTGCATGATTCTCATGTTTTCTTTCTTTTGATTTCATATTTTTTTTGGTTTTGTTTTAAAACCAATGCTTTGAGACACATCTTTCATAATGACATATCATCATGTGTTCTCAATTGTCTTGTTATATGTGAGTTGTGTTTAACATATTTTTCATCTATGCTTACTCATATGTTTTGCCTTGATCATTATTGCATATATTCATTAATGCATTTTGATAGGGGGAGCAATCCCTATACTTGTTTTATACTCACCCATGCTTATCTGTCTGGGGAGCTTTCACTCTCTCCATTCTTTTGTTTTCCTCTTTTTGATGTTGTCAAAGGGGGAGAAATATTATGAGTATATTCTTTTTGTTTATATGTATGATAATTATAATGTATATATTCTTTTCCTTACATGCATATATATCTTTTTGTAAATTGTTTGTCATCATCAAAAAGGGGGAGATTGTTGGGTCCTTTTGTTTTGATGATGATTTATAAACAATTTACTTCTAATGTTGTTTGTCTAGTGTTTGTGTTTTTCTATTTATTATAGACAAACAATACGTTGGAGGTTGGATGGATTGAGCCATAACGATCATATCCAATGGAGGTTGGCGGAATTATGGAGTGAAGCCATGCAATTCAAGTTGAAGATCCAAGTTCAAGCTTCATCCACAAGTTTACCAAGAAGAGCTTATTGAAGATCAAGATCATAGCTTGGGTATATTTAGTTTAGGTTTATATTATGTGTGTTAGTACTTTAATCTCGATCATATACACACATACACGTTTTTGTTTTGTATATATATAGTTATATATATACATATATGTTTTGGTTTGATTTCATAGATATGAAACAAATATATATTCATATACATACTCATATGTTTCATATTCTATAGTATTTATAAAAATATTGTGTTCTTAGTTTATGGACTTAACAATCATTATATACATCTTCTATTAAGTCTATAAAATCAGTTTACAAAGTTTCAAAACTTGGTTTATGTTAAAACATTTCATTTCATGTATATCAACTTTTCATGTTTTGGACATTTTTGTAAAATGACAAGTTTTTACAAATGAGAAGTGCAAATCCAAAAATTCCTTTTGTAACATGTTTATAAACATTTCCCAAAGTTTCATAATTTTTGGATTTCATTTGCTATTTTTTATCAAGGTTTAAAAGTCAGATTTTGGACATGCACAGTGTCTGTGCATGTTCATAAGTCGACTTATAAAAGTCAGATTTTGGACATGCACAGTGTCTGTGCATGTTCATAAGTCGACTTATCAGGGTTGATAAGTTGACTTATGAAATGCTCTGGAATGTGTCGACTTATCAGGGTTGATAAGTTGACTTATGAAATGCTCTGGAATGTGCAAAATCTCTCGGCCAAGTTGACTTATACGAACTGTTAAGTCGACTTATGAATTATACAAGTCGACTTATGACCTGAGTTTTGTGTGTTAAATTTTTTCTGCAAGTCGACTTATGTGAACTTTCAAGTTGACTTATTGTAAGTTGAATACAAGTCAACTTATAGTGAGTCGAATGCAAGTCGACTTATAAATATGACCGTTACACAGTAACGGCTATTTCCATATTCTGTTTTTGTGTGGGTTTTTGGTCATTTCCTTGGGGTTTTAGCTGATGTCTTGGATTGTTATAAATACCCCATTGCATTTACCTCTCCCACCTAACAAGAGAAAAGTTTTAAAAAGAGTTTACAAGTTTTGTTTAAGGGTTAAAGTGTGGTTTAAGAGTTTTGTTTGTGAAGATAATTTTACAAGAGGAAGTGGAGATCATCTATTGGTGTTTGGGCATTCACTCTTCTCCCTCTCTCTTGTTGTCTATAGAGAAGTTTTCTTAACTTAATTTCTAGCTTTGTATTTACATTGTTTATTGATTATCATCTCTATAAGCTAGATTTTTATAATTGAGTTTAGTTTGATTTTGTTTTATTGAATCTTATTATTACACACACCCACTTGAGCTTATTGTATTTCATACATAGTATAATTGGGGTTGTGAGAGATTATAACCTTGAGTTGTGCCTAATTGAGTTCTCGCCTTATATTAGAGAACAAATCTTTTGTTGTGAGCTATTATTATGAGTTGCACTTTGTATTACACTTGGACACTGAGAGAAGTGGTTGGTGAAAGACGGGGTCGGTTCCAAGAGGAGTGGGGTCGGTAGTAAAGCCTAGTGAGAGATGGTAATTTCGAATACTTGAGAAAGGTGACACAGACTAGGCCAACACTTAGAGGGTGTGAAAATTATTAGAGTGCCTAATTGTGAAGTTTACTTTGTATTATGGAATAGGGTTCCAAGAGGAGTGGGGTTGCCTTATTTCAAAAGCGTTTAACGAAGGTGTCAACTGACTCTCCGTTCTTCTGATTCTCATCAGAAGAGCTCCAATTGACACTTCAGTGTCATCATCGAAGAAATTACCAAGGAATGAGTTTTCCATATCGTTCTAGTAGTTGATGCTTCCTAGCTTGAGACGTCGATAACAATTAAAAGCGTCTCCGCGAATGGTGCCTACAAATGATCGAATCATCAAGGGTTCGTGTCCAGAGATCATTCCCAGGTGGGACTTGAAGTAGATTGAATGCTGAGTGAGCGAACCTCTCCCGTCAAATGGTGTGAAGTTAATTAGATTGAACTTCGTCTGGTATGGGATTGAATCTCACTATCTTAGGTATGGACACATGATATCGGTCTTCTTCACCTCTTGACCAGTCATTAAGGCATTGATTTTGCTTTCTGTAGGCATAAAAAATTACCTATAGGTTCCCGCACACAACTCGAGATAAAGAAAAGATAATGAATGTTATTATCCGAGTCAACAAGGATTATCTAAGTCAAAGGAGATCATCCAATACCATAGAGAAGCTAAAAAGCACATGAAGTAAGTCGGTGAAGCGTACGAGTCTATGAAACACGTTATATGATGAAGGAACAACTCAGCCGAGAGTTGTGCTTCGCCCACAAAGGGCAAAGTACCATGTGTGTCTCGCCTACTCCATAAGTGTCTCGCCTATAGGAGGTTGTAGAGCTCTTCGCAGTCTTTCTAATGCATCTTAGATCACCTCATTCCGAAATCGGACGAGTGAGTTAGAGCCAAAACAACAAGGCGGACATCACATAAGTTTCCGAGACACAGACAACTATCTCGAAAACTATAAGATGTCTCGCACATTTCAGCCATGATGTGATTCAAATCTGAAGATACTCAAAATACAAAAGTTGTAGATCTCTTCTTTATATTTCAAACTCATCTTGGATCACCTCATTCCGAGATTGGACAAGAGAGTTATAGATAAAATACAACATATAGTTTCCGAGACACATGCAACTATCTCGGAAACTACAAGACAAGAACTGAGATTTTGACCATGATTTACATAGAATCTACAAAATCTCAAAAGATAAAAATTGTAGATCTCTTCATCAAATTTCCAACGTATCTTGGATCATCTCATTCTGAGATCGTACGAGGGAGTTAGAGACAAAATAATACACATAGTTTCCGAGACACATGCAGCTGTCTCGGAAACTATAAGACAAGAACTAGGATTTCAACCATAATTCGCATATAATATGAAAAATCCCAAAAGATAAATGTTGTAGATCTCTTCACTAGTTTTTCAATGCATCTTAGATCATCTTATTCCGAGATCAAACGATCGAGTTAGAGCCAAAATATCCGAGACAGTATAAACTATCTCGGAAGTGCGAGACAGTTACAACTGTCTTGGAAATGAGAGACAGTTACAACTGTCTCAGAAGTGAGAGACAATTACAACTATCTCGCATACTGAGAAGCTAACAACATATTTTCTGATAGTTTTCTTGAGTTTCGTGCGATTCACATGGCTTATTAACTGCTGGGGATCACCTATGAACGTGGGGGGAGCAGTTACAAGCGAGAATCACACCCATAACCATAGGAATAATAACAATTAAACATGGGGGAAGCAGTTACAAAATGGCCAGAAGCAAGCCATGCTTCCGAGATAGTTATAATTGTCTCGGAAATGGGAAGCTCATCATGCTCCCGAGACAGTTACAACTATCTCAGAAATAGGAGTCCCCCGATGTGACTTTTTTTTTTAACTTTTGACTTCAGTTACAACTCCTATGGGTAATAAATACCCCCTAGGACCATTACTGACGAGGATCCAAGCAAAGAAAGTAGATTAAGCAGAGAACTTGAGCATTTTAGAGCGTCCATCTCCAGAGAGAGAGAGAGTCTTCATCAAAGTCGAGTGCAAACAACAACTTTGGGATTCCTTAAGATCTAAGTTTCGACTTGATCTTGAGAAGAGTGTTCATCTTATATCGATAAGATATCCACTTACCTTTTTTTACTTCTAAATGAAGCAAGAATCCCCAAATAGCCTTCACGGTTCAATCAGAATCTATGAATTGGTGGTCCACGGGCTAACACACCCCCGACACAGGTAAAGATCCCGCGCAAGCAGCAATCCAAACAACGATCCTGCGTGTGTTTCTAATGAGCTTGTAAATTGATTTTTGTTGTAAAGAATAGTTTTACAAAGCACGAAGCTCACTCTTTTGTATTCATTGTAATCGATAAACAGTTATAATGAATTCCACAACAGAACTTGTTCCTGACGCAAACACTTTCCAGATCCTTTATCTTTTTATCCTCGCCTGCATCTTTCTTCAGGTGTTTTTGGGGAGGAATAACGGGGCCACCCCCAGCGTTGTTATTGTCGATGGGACAACCTCCAGCGTCCATGTTGGGAGGATGATTTAAACCGCCCCTAATGTTATTGAGGTGTGAATCAACAATGATGACTTCATCCACTTCCGGATCACTATCGTCTGCACCATTTTGAACGGGCTTGACAGGTGTAGTGCAACGACTAGACTTAACCTGCTGACTGGACTCTAGTGGTCGGAATCTTTGAGTCAGCAACTCTCTCATTTGCTGCATGGACAACTCCATCTCTGTCTTCATTTAAGCTCTAATTTCTTCACGTTGTTTGGTTAGAGCTTCTTGAAGCATTTGAGCAAACTGGTCAGGAGTGATGGTGAACGCCTCCCGGACTCATCATGTACTAGACATCGTGTTATCCGAAGTGACTATAGTGCAAACATCTGATGCTTCATCATCTGAGGATTGCCCCCTCTGCATCCTCTGATAACCCCTACGCCTAATAGTTCCCGATTACAACCGAGTTAAACGCTAGGATATTTTTAGAAAAGAATCAGGACTAAAACATCGTGTTGACTTCCCTTTATCGGCCATGTTGATGGTAACCTCTGGGAGTTTATCATCTTGAACAGTCGATCTTTTCCTGCGAAAGTGCCTTGATTTGGGTTTCGACGCTTCGGTGGAGAGCCTTTAGAATACCGAGACCCTCGGTTGAGTGGTCTTGGGGCAGCTACATTATGATAATACTGTCCTGATAAGACTCTCACAAGGACAGTGAGAGTTGGTTTCTTAGGAATTTCTCTTCCAAGACTTGTTCACACCCTCAGTCCGATAATACAACTCATCGACATGATGACCAGAGCAACCTATCAACTGTTGGTTTGACTTCCTGGGTGTAACGTTGTCGCTTGACGGACATGTTTTCTTCTGGAGAGATAATGCCTTGTTGGCGTTCTCGGGAGTCACACATTTGGAACCACGCCTTCGTGAGGGTGGTACCCTAATGGGCTCCTGGTCTTTCGCACGCACCCCAAGCGGGCGGTTACAGGAATTAGTTTGTTGGGAGGACGTATACGACCCCCGATCTGAAGAGTTGCTCAGGATTCATTCACTGGACCTAAGCGCTCTTTAACTGGTGCTCTACCTCGATCCTCGTGCAAAGGACCAAGGTGATATGTGATATTCATCTTGAATCGGGAGAGATCCACACTGCCGTTGGACTTCACCGGAGGTACGGGATCAATAGGAACGGGAACAGAAGCGGACATAGACTCGGAAGTTGCTGCGAGAGGCGAAGCAGGTGCGGGCCAAGTTGAGCTCGCTCGACACTGTGCGAGCCAAGTTGAGCTAGCTCGGTCTTGGCGCGGGCCACCTTGAGGTTGCTCGGCCTTGGCTGAGCCACTCTTGGGTGACTCGTGTTTTCGGGCGTCTCGACATTTGTCCGAGTTGCTATTTTGGATTTTGGCCTCCATACTTGGCGTGGTTTTGGTGGTTTTTTAGCCACCTCTTCCTTCTATAACACTTGTGGTCGTCGCGCGAGGACCTGCGCACGTGCCGCACGTGCGTGGCACTTTTGGATGCGCTCCTTGAGAATTGAATGGGCTATTTTGATGAGAACTCATTCATTGGTTGATGGCTTAGAGGAGGAATCAACTGTGTGCCATTGAGGTGGTTGAGCCGCTTGACGCTTCTTGAACTCTAGATCTGCATGATAACGGATCCTGTCAACAGGCTCCAAGGCCTTGGCGACCTGACACGTGTGGCGTTGGCGTTGCCTCTGATGAGTCCTCTTCATCAGAATTAGTGTGCCTTCGGTAAACAACCCCTGGACTAAAGATGAGTCATTGTGATCTGAAATTCCTGCTTCATTAGATACTGGAGGAGCGTTGTGAGGGGAAGCCTTAACAACAATTGGGCGAGAGTCACCCTGAGCCTTCGTTGGCATGTAAACCTTCTTAAAAGGCGAGACCTTCTTGTTGGCCTTATTGTTTTGATGATGTTTCACAAATAATTTACTACTAATGTTGTTTGTCTAGTGTTTGTGTATTTTTATTTATTATAGACAAACAACAAGTTGGAGGATGGATGAAATTGTGCTTTAACGATCATATCCAATGAAAGTTGGCGGTAAAACCTATGCAATTCAAGTTGAAGATCCAAGTTCTAGCTTCATCCGTAATGTGTACCAAGTCAAGCTTATTGAAGATCAAGATCCAGCTTAGGTAACATTAGTTTAGGGTTATATTATGTGTGTTGGTACTTTAAACTCAATCATATATACACACACATTATATTAGTTTCCTTGTATATATATAGTTATATATATATACAACACAAGTTTTGATTTATATATATATATATAATATACTATATATATTATACTTATTATATATATATATATATATATAGTATATATATATATATATATATATATATATATATATACTATATATATACTATATATATATTATATATATATAGTATATATATATATATATATATATATATTATAGTATATATATATATATACATATTTAATTTTTTGGTTTCTATGGGTATATATAGTTCATACATATACCATATATGTTCTATGTATATATATATATATATTAATATATTATATATATATATATATTATATATATATAATATATATATATATATATATATATATATAATATATATATATATATATATAATATATATATATATAGTTATATATATACAACACAAGTTTTATATATATATATATATATATACATACATAGTTTTAAGTTTTCATGTTTATAAATATGAGATTACATATTTCATATTTATTATTCTGTTTTGGTTTAGCTATATAAATATGAAACAAATTTACATTCATATATATAATCATATGTTTCATACTCTTTTTTGTTTGAGAATATATTGCATAGAATATACAATTTTGAGAAAATATTATTTTCATGGTTTATGGACTTAACAATCATTCATTAAGTCCACAAAATCATTTTGTAAAGTTTTAAAACATGGTTTAGCCAAAATGTCAAAATTCATGTGTTCACATTTTCATGTTTTGGACTATTTTACAAAATAATGATATTTCTCATTTGGGAGGTCCTTTTTAAAAAATAGTTTTTGTAGCATGTTTATTATCATGTCTACAATCATTCCCCAAAGTTTTATATTTTTTAGAATTTATTTGATATTTTTAAACATGGTTTTAAAATCAAAAAATCAATTTTCAAACCCGTTTTCTCATATGTCAGTTTACGGTCGACCGCCACGGTCGACCGCGTCTTGATTTTCCCGCCACAGTCGACCATCAGCTCGAAATTTCCCATGGTCGACTGCTACGGTGGACCGTCAAAGTTTCTGGAATTTTCTGAGCCTCGAAAGTGGCTCACGGTCGACCGCGAGATTTTCACGGTCGACCGCCGTTCACTCCAACGGTCATTTTTGTACAGAATTTGATTTCCGATTCTGTGAGTTTTTTGGTCTTTTGTTTGGGGTTTTTGGCTGAGGTTTTGGGAGGCTATAAATACCCCCTTGCCCTCATCTTTCATTGTAATCCAAGAAATGTTTTAACAAAGTTTTAACAAGGGTTTAAGTTTTTGTTTAAGTTTGTTTTAAGAAGCTTTTAAGCAATTTGAGAGTTTGTTTTGTGAAATCAATTTCACAAGAGCTTGAGGAGATCAACCATTGGTGTTTGAGCATCCAACTATTTTTCCTCTACCTCTTGATCTATTGAGAAGTTTTCTAAACTCTATTTCTAGCTTTACATCTATTTGTTTGATTATCATTTTATTAAAGCTAGTTTTATATTGAGTTTAGTTGATTTGATTTTACTCATTGTTTACACACACCCACTTGAGCTTATTGTATTTGCATACATTGTATATTTGGGTTGGTAAGAGTTGTAACAATTGAGTGTGAGCTTTCATTGTGTTCTCATCCATATTAGAGAACAATCATTTGTTATATTGTGAGATTGTAAAGTTTTCGGTGAGCTAGAAAACCGAGTGTGAGGTGTAGACGTTGATCAGTGAGCGTTGAAAACCAACATTGTGAGGTATAAACATTATTCGGGTAAGCGTAGAAAACCCGGTTGTGATAGTGGATTTCTTCCCGGGAGTGAGGAGCAGAGACTTAGGACGGAAGGTCCGAACTCCGTGATCATATTGTGTGTTTGCATTGTTTATTTGCACACTATCACTCTTATTTTGTTTATGTTTATTTCACCCTTGTGTTAAGTTGTATATCCTTGCATATGTCTCATAGTATATCTCATTGCTAGGATATATCTCCTTGTTCATATTGCTTATCCTAGATTATATATATTGTTGTGTTTCATACTTGCTAGGATAACTTGTTATTAGTTTTAATTGGCATAAAATCGGATTAGATTAGCATAAGACCCTAATCACCCCCCTTCCCTCTAGGGTCTAACACTTCTTGCACCTGTGGGGCGTGGAAGATCTTAAGGAGGAGGATGAGAGGTATTCCTTGAACTGCTGCTGGTCGAACTCGTACTCGACCTCCATATCAACAGGGGTCAAGATCCTTGGTTTCGACACGACAGCCTTTGCAGAGAGGCTGTTGGCTCCCACTGTGGTTGCCAACGTGTTCGTATCGAAAGTTGATTTATTCATGGAACTCATTATAACTTCAATCGTTTACAACAAGTTCAAAAAAGTTAGTCTTTTTATAAGACTTTTCTTAAACAAATAAAAAACAAAAATACAACTCTTTAGAAAAACACACAGATGGCGTTTATCACCCGCTGCTTGCGTGGGATCTTTGCATGTGCCGGGGTTTATCCTTGGACCACCGTGGATCAGATCCAGTTGATCGTAATAAAAGATCAATGCTCTTGCTTTATAAAGAAAACAATCATAGAAGTAAATAATATCAACAAAGTGAGATTATTACTCTTCTCGAGATCAAAACAAAGTCTGATCTCAAGGAACGATGAAACAGGTCTCAGATCCTTCGAATAGCTCCCTCTTTATGATAGAGTTCGCCAAGATCTGCTAACCCTTCTTTGAAATTCATGGTTCACTCTCTAATTTAATAACACCTCGCCTCTATTTCAGATACCCCGTGTATAGGGGCCCTAGGCTTGTATTTATAGGCTTCAGATGCAGCATTTTAGGATAGAAATTGATGATTTGACCTTATCCTTAGTTAATTACTGCTTAACCATGTTTAGGGATAGCCTCAAAGCAGTTAGGGAGGCTCTAGAACTGTCAAAACCGATTGAAAACCATCGAAAATGAGTCCCGGGTGCGAGACAGTTCGGGGTGTCTCGCACATGTGCGAGATAGTTTGTACCGCCTTCGGTATTTTGGCTCTAACTCTCTCGTCCGATCTCGGAATGAGGTGATTCAAGATGAGTTGAAAAGCTGAAAAAACTATAACTTTTATCTTTTGAGTTTCTTCAAAATTGAATCGCATTATGGCTGAAATAGTCTTGTCTTGTGTGAGATAGTTCGGGGTGTCTCGCACATGTGCGAGACTGTTTGTACTACTTTCGGTATTTTGGCTCTAACTCTCTTGTCCAATCTTGGAATGAGGTGATTCAAGATGTGTTGGAAATATGATAAAAAGACCTACAACCTTTGTCATTTGAGTTTCTTTAGAATTGAAACACATCATGGCAAAAATAGTCATGTCTTGTGCGAGGCAGTTCGGGGTGTCTCGCACATGTGCGAGATAGTTTGTACTGCTTTCGGTATTTTAGCTCTAACTCTTTCGTTCGATCTCGAAATGAGATGATTCAAGATGTGTTGGAAAGATGATAAATAGATCTACAACTTTCTATGGGCAATACACACATGGCATGGGCGAGACACACATGGTGTTTCGCCCCTTTTGGGAGAAACACAGCTCCTGGCTGAGTTATTTCTTCATTGTTTTGTCGTTTCGCGTGTTATGTTGACTCGTACGCTTTGCCGACTCACTTCATACATTTGTTAGATTCTCTATGATATTGGGTAATCTTCTTTGACTCGGATAATAATATTCATTATCTTCTCTTTGTCTCGAGCTACGTGCGGGGACCTATAGGTAATTTTTGACGCTTAAAGAGGGCAGTTAGAAGTTTGATGTACGCCATGATTTGTACGAGGCCAGATTTGTGACAGGCAGTGAGCATGATTTCGAGATACATGTACGACCCAGGTCTGGGTCATTGGGATGACGTGAGATAGATTTTGAGGTACATTCGAGGTACTCTTAATGTTGGTTTGGTTTTTGAACGGGACACTAGCGGTAGGCAGCTATGTATTAGATACGTAGATTCGGATTACACTAGAGATTTGGATAAATGTCGGTCGATTACAGGGTATGTGTTCACTTTGACTCGAGTGCTGGTATGTTGGAAATGCACTTTACAATCTACTATGGCTTTGTCGATCACGGAGGCAGAGTATATGACGATTACGGAGGCTGTTAAGAAGGCGATTTGGCTTCGAGGACTTTTGGAGAATCTTGGTGTTTCGCAGTGATCCGTCACCATTTATTATGATAGCATGAGTGCTATTTATTTGGCGAAGAATCAGGTCTTTCTTGCGAGGACGAAGCATATCGGTGTTCATTATCACTTCGTTCGAGATGTTCTTGAAGATGAGGAAGTGGAGCTCGTGAAGGTCTACACAAAAGACAATCCAGCGGATATGCTCACAAAGGTGGTTTCGAGCAACAAGTTCGATCATTGTAGAAACTTGTTGCAAATTCGTGATTGTTGAGGTCGTTCGCGGCTATTTAGATGAACTACATGCAGCTTGATCCCTTGTAAGAGGGGGTACGTAGGCAACCACATTGGTACAACCAGATTTGATGAGACGACGTAGTGATGCTCATGTTTAGTGTCGGCTCAGTTTTGGGAAAATTTTGCCGAGGTGGAGAATTATAGAAAATGTCACGCCCCGCTTCCCAAAATACCTGGGAATCGGAACGTGAACAAGCTCGCGACGTATTAGATTGAGAAAAAATATACACTGCTATTTTTTTCTCTTTTCTTTTCTTCTCAATCCAATACGCTAAGCATCTGTAAATAAGTACAATGCGAAGTCACATGTCCCCGATCACAATCAGCAAGAATATAATAGGCAAACTCAAAATAAAATAATACATATCACAAATGAATATCATCCAAGACATAATATTTGGGTCAAACATGCCCTTATACATATCTGAACAAAGAATACTAGAGAAATGTAAAATACAATGATCAGGCGGAAAAGAAATGCTACATCTACAAGGCACTCCTGCTGAGAATCTTCTGGCTCCTGTTCGATTCCGAACTGAGGCTGTTCATCTCCTAAATCTGACGTATACCAGAGAAAAACAGGTGTACGTCAGCGTGTATGGCACACGGCAAGGCCCGACCCCACAAGGAAAATAGAACGAACGAAAATCCAATGTGAAAAACGATACGATAACAGAAACAACAAAAGAACGTACAACTAAAATCCACAAATCAACATGAAAACACTACTAAATTATGATAACATAAAGCATCCAAAATCGATCAGGTAACGAGATCATGCAGCTAGCGATCAGTCTAATCATCCAAGCAACAAGATCATACAATAGATAGAATTAATACTTAAAAATCTACAACAAGAGACGTAGTACGTCAAGCGAAAAAATCCAAACAAGGAAACCCTCATGTATATACCATATGTCTCGAATTGTAAATAATTAAATATTAATCCCGATCTATGTATGAAAAGAAACACAACTAGCCTATATCTCACAAGAACTCATACTTAGTCAAGAAACGAGGTCATGTAAATAGCCATTCTATAACAGGTCACTGGTTCACATCTCATATAGAGTCAAAGTTCACATTATCGGATATCTGGTTAACAACCACATCTCACTAGTACCTCAGACACGCCTTAGTGCGAAACGTTTCACTGGTGCGTGCCTGAAAATAATCAATAATCACAATATCACCGCTCCTCAGACCCACCCCAACACTACACAGGAATATCGTTGGTGCGAGCCTGGAAATAATCAACGATCACATATCATGACACCTCAGACCCACCCCAACGCTACACAGGAATATCGCTGGTGCGAGCCTGGAAATAATCAACGATCACATATCACGACACCTCAGACCCACCCCAGTGCGAAATGATTCACTGGTGCGAGCCTGGAAATAAACAACAACATATTCGATAACATGAACATGGACTTCCCCATCTCAACTCATCTTGCTTTTCTAAGTCAACAATACACAGGTATCTAGGTCTTATACACGACACGCTGGGCAACTAAGGACATGAACTACTAACGGTTCTCAACAAAACAAGAAATAATAAATAAATACAACTAATCTTATGCAAATCATATGATGAACATGACTATATAGCTAGCGATGAAATCAGGCGTGCATATATGACATGAGTGAGTGTAAATAAGAGTGTCAACAAATGGGTGTCAATGTACATGAAATGTCGTGTTCTACAACTATCAATCACACAATCATAACACAAAATAATCTTTTACCAAAATAACTTCTTTAAAAATATTTATCATTCTAAAATAATTTCCTTCCACGATAAAAATATTAAAAATATTATAATTAATCTAAAATAATTCTGTTACCCAAAATAAATTCTTTAATTTATTATATTAGTTCTGAAAATACTATTTATCACATAATTTCTATCCATTCAATATTATTCATCAAACCCACGCAGATAATAAAAATTATAAATTATCATAAACAGATAATTCACCAATTCATCAACAAGCCCACGCAGATAATAACAATTCATAATCTAATTTATGCAACTAATTAACGATAGATATAAATAGGAATTAACGAGTCAAAGGGAAGTAGGATCTTACCTTAGGGTTCGTCGAACGAATCAACGCTGACGGCGCCGATCAGATCTGACACGGTGGAGCGCGGCGACGAACTCGGTCGGCGTCGGGCAACGGCGAGCTCGGCGACGAGGTGGTGGACTGGGATTGAGCACGACACGATGGC
>NC_033796.1:48097919-48103552 GCF_001876935.1 Asparagus officinalis
TGAACCGGTTCACTTAAAGATTTTTTGTTTATGACAGATACTGAATTTGAGCACAGAAGCAACAAAGAAATAATATATATATATATATATATATATATATATATATATAAGTTAGGGTTAGGGTTAGATAATTAAAACGAAAATAATTATAATAAATAATTTCGGGTACTTAAAAATTAAACTAATTATAAAATAATTATCTATAATTAAAAATGTACATGTTGTGCTAATACAACAATTGATACGAAATAATCGAAATATACCCTTATTGTATAATTAAACAAGAATAATTAATAATAAAAATATTTCTACTTAAATTTAAAATCAAATAATTATAGGACAATTACGTACACAGTAAAACGTACTAGTTATACTAATAGGACAGATAATATGTAATAATAGAAATAATACAATAAATTATACCAAAAACACGTAATTAATAATACCATGTATTATATAAAATAATTTGTAATAATATTAATAATACAATATATTATTTAAAATATTACATATTAGCACCGATAACTCAACAAATTAATTCTAGAAATTTTTACCGCACAAAACAAATTTATAAATATCAAAATCATTTAAATAAATATATAATCAGATTTTTAAATCTTAGAAAATTATAGAAAATCGAGAAAAATACAAATCCTCTTTTAAAAATAATAATTAAATATTTTAAAATACCAAAAAACAAAATCATTTAAATAAATATATAATCAGATTTTAAAATCTTAGAAAATTATAGAAAATCGAGAAAAATACAAATACTCTTTTAAAAATAATAATTAAATATTTTAAAATATTTAAAAATTATTTTAATTAATATCAAAATTTCACGGTCATTACAGAAAATGCGGGCAAAATTAGGAAAATTGAAGCTGAGAAGCAGCTACAAGATCCTCGGGTCGGTCGACCGAAGGAGCAAGGTCGGTCGACCGACGCAATCGCTAGAAATAAGGAAATAGTCATGTTTTTGGTTAGTTGACTGACCATGCTCATGCGATCGACCGACAACATGCACATTACAGTGTTCAAAATTCGGGTCTCTGGCCGATCGAACGAAACAACATGTCTGGTCGACCACAAAGCAGGTATTTGCGCCGTTTGTTTTTCCAGTCGGTTTTAGACTGTGTTTTGATATAAATTGAAACACAATTTCTAGGGTTTCTTTAACCAGAGAATTGTGAGTCTTTTGAGTACTTTGAGAGGGAGGTATTGTGAGGGAGTTGAGAGCTTTGGTTGGGATTATATTTGAGTAATTTTATGAGTTATAACCCGTTGTATTTCTCCTCCATATAGTGAAATCTCTCCATCCTCTCCCCGTGGACGTAGGCAACTGCCGAACCACGTAAATCTCTGTGTTTGGTTTGATTTGTGCCGTATTTTGGTGAATTGTATTCGTGTTTGTTTTTGATTCTCTTCCCTCATTGCTTACCGACTAATTTGGTTGTCGAGCACGCTTCCGCATGACACACAACAATGTGAATGACAAAGATTGGTATAAGTAATTAATGAGCAATAGGAAATATTTGAAAGTTATTTTATATTTTATTTTCTCTAAAGTGGGAATATCCGTCCTTAGGAACTCATTAATTAGAAATGTTCATTATCAGTTATCACATAACATAACGTGAGAATTAATTAGAACGGGTAATATGATTTCTAACTTCTAAAAACACGTCGTGTTTCGTACACATGAATGAAAAGTTAGAATTGACATTTTATTCACACTTGTTCTCACTTATCAAACAAGACAGTGAACATGGAGGATAGGAAGATGTTAATTACCTCCTGCTATAATAAAAACATGTTCATTTCCCTCCATCATCTGATGGTTGTGGTATTTTGCTACCCATGAATGATGTCACCAGTGATGTTAGGATGGGATGTGGAAGGTACTCTTTGTCTCTTAGAGAGGTGTATACCGATGTTAGTTACGAGAAAGAGATGATATATAGTGGTTTGATATCCGATGACGCCATCTTGTGTCGATTTATTGACCGATTTTGTTTGGGCTATGGAATGTCTTCGGGTTTGGGACAATCTGGTACTCAAATCATTAAGGAAAATGTGCACAAGTATTCGTTATTTTTATGAGTTAATTAGATCATTTGTCATTGTATTTATCACGTAATTGGACAATCATACTTAGTTTTTTTATTGCTTAGATAACTGGTCATATAATTAAATACTAATTAAATTATTAGTCACTTCTAACGCTTTCTGTCAATTAAAATGATGAGTGTCGATGACAACATAAAAGCTTTTAATCATTTGACGTTACAGAGTTATTCTTGTTATGAGAAAAATCCACATGGTCTGACTTGTAGACTACGTCTAAGGGCGAAGGAGGAGAATAACTTCACTAAAATTTGAGAAATACAATGTGGAGATATCTCGATCGCTCAATCCTAAATCACACCCTAGAAAGCACTTAGTCTCTCTAAAAATACTCTAATACATGTAGAGCCAACCAATATAAAGCCAAATTAAGAACCCCTTAAATCAATTGATACAGCCCGTGGAGCCCCTCTCAATGCTCATCGATGCCGTCGGGTGGATCAAGCATCTTCAACTTTAATAAAGAGCTATCCATTTTTTCCCTTGATGCTGGGCCAAATTCTCGTCAAAGAGCTTCTGCCATATTTACGGAGACTAAGGATAAAAGCTGTTGCTAGCCATAAATTCTAATTGGATTGCATATCCTATTCAAGGAATACAATTTAAATCACTAATAGCAATTCCTATGTTTAATATCTTGATCACTTAGAAAATCAAAATTTTTTACGTATCGGGCAACATTTATTGAATAATTAAATGACATTTAACATTTTATTTTTGAAAAGATTAACCTATGACATATTGAGCAAGATGTATTTCTTTAAAATGAATGAAAATATACAATTTTATTTGATTTAAAAAAGTTAGAAATGACTAGTAATCCAATTAGTATTTAATTACATGTCCAATCATCTAAGCAAAGAAAATGAATGCTTGCAGGTCCCATTAGGAAATAAATCCAGTAAACTAATGATCTAATTATTAATCCAATCTTAAAAGTCTAAACTTTAATATTATTTTTATTCCTGTTAGATACATACATATTTACATTCTATAGATAACGGAAGTTCATATGAATTAGAGGACTTATGATTAAGAAGTAACTTTGAAGATGAGCCTGTTTTTCACTGTAATCGTTAATAATTATTCTTCTTTGCGTGGGAGTGGGAGCATTGAAATTACACAGCAAAATATGGTCTCGATAATTAGAGCGAGAACCGTCCATTAACTGTTTTTGCTACGGTTGGACATTGTGCATAACAAGGAAAGATCATATTTTTGACCTATTTCACTAAGGACTTGTTTGTTTACTAATTGTAGGTGTAGGGGTTCTAATACTATAGGAAGTCAGGTGTTTCAGTATTACTCCCAATACTTATGTTTGGTTTGTTCAAATGGATGTGGTTACTGTAGCTGGGTTGACGCTATTGTAGCTGAGTTGGTAGACCCTTAGCATTTCCCAGCAAGAAGTAGGGAATTGGGCTCGCATACTATAGCTATCAGAAACATCTGGATCGCTCAATTCCTCGTTACTGTAGCTACTGTGCCTTTCTACAAAAAGTAACCAAACATGCCCTAAATTCAAATCCTAATTTGTTGCGCTAATTTAAATATATGCAGACTTTTAAATGATAAATAGCATTTAAATGTCTTATAGTTCCACCATTTTCACTTATATAACCTTACTTATTTTTGGCAACACTTATATATCATGAAGTCTAATTTTGCATTTTAACACTTTCTTTTCTGCAAAAGTGAGGATTTCCCTTTAAATTCTCTCATGCGATAGTCACAAGTGAATTATGATTAGTATTTAACAGTTAATTTAATAAATATTAAGTACTAAAATTCTACAATTAGTATGTGATTGTCACGTGAGAAAATTTAAGGGGAATTCTCACGTTTACATATAATAACGAAAGGTGTTAAAGTGTAAATTTAAGAAACTTTAAGATATGTATATGATGTAAAAAATAAATGAGAGTATACACGTGCAAGACAGGGGAGACTAAACGTATTTACATGCTATTTAGCCTTTTTTTAAAAACAGGGACATACATTGAGCTCCAAAGAGAGACTATTTTTGATAAGTGATAAAAAAATTCGACTAACAACAACCAGTAATTTCTTATCCCATCGAGATGGGGGTATCTCTATGGAGGTAGACACCTCTATAATCGCCCTTCACCCACACTTTTCTCATGCAAAAATGGACGACATTTCATAATCAAAAGGGTTATTTCATATCAGTCCCTCACATCTTCAATAATACAATGGCAGTCCTAGTTATCTTGTAAACTGCACGCAAGTCTCTTAAGGGGTTGTTTGGCTGTTTTCTGAAAAAAATCGGAAATGGAAAACTCACATTTCAACTAATTTCAGGAGATTTCAAGACATTTCCCGTATTTCTTTTTTCTTTTTGTTTTTTTCGCAATGAAATCACCGTCACGTCACTGCCATGTCACATAATAAACAAATCCAGCAGCAATAGTAACAATGTTTCGATTTCCATTTCTTGTGTTTGTTTGAACATAGAAAAAGGAAATGGAAATCAGCCGCAATAGTAACAGTGTTTTCAACAATTAAATAATCTGTTTTATTCACAGTCACTGTTTCAATATTGCTTTTAGTAATTAAAAATTCATTGAAATGACATTTCCAAGTGTTTTCAGAGGTTTTTAGTGTGAAAACACTTTTCTCAAAAATCTGATGTGGCATACTACGTGACACCCTCATTTTATTAAATCACAAAACGAAATAAACATGTGATTTAGAAATCGGTTGAAACTAAAATTCTACGTGGCAGGGGGATTTCTTGAAATCTGACATGGCGGGGGGTTTTCTCATTTTTTTTAGCAAACAAACAGCCCCTAAATCCCGAGGAATCATGCAGTTTAGTCCCTCAATGATTATAATGGACCTTAGCACAATGTGTTTTGTAGAAATAGGAGTTGGTAGGAAAATATAAATTGAGGTGTATTTTGGTCATTGAGAGGCCAAATTGCAGGACCTTCTAGAGTTCTACCGTTTGAGGGACTTAAGAGCAATAACAAAGATTGAGGGATAATGTGAAATTATTGAAGAATTGAGGGACTACTATTACATAATCCTAAAAATTATAACAATGGGCCCATCTACGTGCCCCGCCTCCAAGGTGCAGACGAACCCAAACACTGGGTCCTACATAAGAAACAGAACCTTCGTCAGCAATATTAATTACAGACAATCGAAGTCACCCCCATCCGTTGATCGCGGTATCCAAGGACTCAAAAATACTCATGTTAAAAGCGAGGGACCTCTCTGTAATTTTATCGTCGTAGGGTGACATTTTACGGGCTGCTTTCAAATTATTATTCACCTCCATTCGAATTCGATGGTACAAAAGAGAGAGAGAAAGAGGGCGAGAGGAGAGAGGGAATCAATTAATTTCGCCTCCGACTCTCTCTTTTCGTCGTCGCTCAAAAATCTCGGGTTTCAATAAATTTAGGCTTTCACCCCCACACCAAACCCTAACTCCGTCAAAAAATGAGCACCAACGCCATCCCGCCGCCGAGGCGGAACCAACG
>NC_033796.1:48104552-48116016 GCF_001876935.1 Asparagus officinalis
GGCCAAGTGCTCAACTCGAACACACAGGCCATAGCCCGGTTAGAAACCCAACTTGGGCAATTAGCCGCTACCGTGAGTGAGAGAGAAAAAGGAAAATTCCCAAGTCAACCTGTTGCAAATCCTAAAGACACTGGATCCAGTTCCAACAACCCAGCTCAATTGAATGCAATTCACACTCTGAGATCAGGAAAACAAATAGACAATCAGGTTAGAATGCCACCGGATCAAACCCCTTCTCCCATTCAAAACACTCCTTCCGATGAAGCAATTCCTTCCGATGACCAAAATGCTGAACTTGAGATTGAGCCTGATCTAGATAGGTATAGGCCCGTTGCCCCCTTTCCAGATAGACTCAAACCTAGGAAAAACTCCCCGCAGGTTGAGAAAATCCTAGAAACATTCAAACAGGTCAAGATCAACATCCCTCTCCTAGATGCAATCGAACAAATTCCTTCTTATGCAAAGTTCTTGAAGGACTTATGCACTAAGAAAAGAACCACCAACGTTCCCAAGAAAGTCTTCTTAGCTGCCAACCTCAGTGAAATTTTCTCAAAACCCATGCTGTTGAATGTCCCCAAGAAAGTCTTCTTAGCTGCCAACCTCAGTGAAATTTTTTCGAAACCCATGCCGTTGAAATACAAGGACCCTGGTTGTCCCACAATTCCATGCGTCATAGGTAACACTCACATTGATAAGGCACTTCTAGACTTGGGAGCCAGTGTTAACCTCCTTCCTTATTCAGTCTATCAACAGCTAGGTGTAGGAGAACTTAAACCGACAAGATGCACTCTACAGTTAGCTGATAGATCTGTAAAAATTCCCAAAGGAGAGGTAGAGGATGTTCTGATCAAAGTTGGAGAGTTCATTTTCCCAGTTGATTTTATTGTCTTGGAAACGCAGCCCGTTTCCAATCTCAAAAGTCAAATCCCCGTCATTCTAGGAAGACCGTTCTTAGCCACCTCAAATGCTTTGATAAACTGTAGAACCGGTCAGATGAAACTATCTTTTGGGAATATGACTGTTGACCTTAATATCTTCAACTTAGGGAGACAACCTAGTGATCCATCTGATGAACCCATGGAAGTGAATTTCATTCAAGGAATATCCAGTGAACAACAAGAGGGAGAGTGTGAGTCTGATTCAAATGCATCTGATTTAATGATTAAGGAGCTTTCTGATGACGAACTTGAGATAGAACCGCTGGTCAATCATGTTTTTGCTGTTGGCTGGCAACGAGAACCTTTAGAGATAGAACCCCGAGTCCAGCTTCGCCCATCTGTGGAGGAACCCCCTAAGTTAGAGCTCAAACCTCTACCCGAAAATCTAGAGTATGCCTACTTAGGGGAGAACGAGTCTTTACCAGTTATCATTTCTTCTGAGTTGACTACCGGTCAAAAGGAAGCTCTCTTAGCTGTTTTAAGAGAGAATAGGGAAGCCATTGGATGGACCATGGCTGATATCAAAGGGATTAGTCCAACCATTGTTCAACACCGAATCCATTTGATAGATGATGCCAAACCTACTAGAGATGCTCAACGTAGGTTAAACCCAGTGATGAAAGAAGCAGTTAGGAAAGATATTCTGAAATGTCTCGATCATGGGATCATTTATCCCATTTCTGATAGTTCATGGGTGAGTCCAGTCCAAGTTGTTCCAAAGAAATCTGGGATCACCGTGATCCAAAATGAGGCTAATGAGCTGATTCCCACTCGGATCCAAACTGGATGGCGAGTCTGTATTGACTACCGAAAGCTCAACTTAGCCACTCGGAAAGAATTCCATCCATCCTCCAACTTGTTGTTTGTCTACAATAAATACGAAAACACAAATACTAGATAAACAACATTAGTGGTAAATTGTTTGTTAAACATCATCAAAACAAGAAGGCCAACAATCTCCCCCTTTTTGATGATGACAAACAATTTACAAAAATGATATATGCATGAAAGGAAATGAATATATAAATTACAATTCACATGCATATAAACAAGAAAGAATATACATATACTCACAATATTTCTCCCCCTTTGACAACATCAAAAAGGGGACAAAAGAATAAGAGAGCGAAAGCTCCCCCTATCAATAAGCATAGGTGAGTACCAAACAATTATAGGGAATGCTCCCCCTATCAAAAAGCCATATAGAATATAGATAAAGAAAGATCATGGCAAATATGTGAGCGAGCATAAATGAAAAGATATGCTAAGCATCACTCACATACAAACAAGATACAATGAGGACACATAATGATATGACATTATAAAGATAGTGTCTCATTATAAAAACCATGTATAAGAATAGATTTATGAAATCAAAAGAAGAGGAACATGAGAAACATGCAAAAAAGTTTTCAAATGAAAACAAATCCATCAGAAGAAATCATAAATCAAAGTTTATATCCAAAAACGATGTTTGATCAATGAAGAACTTGATCAAACCACTCATAGAATACATTATAAACCACGAATAGATGATCCATAAGCACAAACACATAAATATCATCATATAAGTGAAGTATAATGAATTCAAAGCAATCAATCAAAATAAAATCTTTAACAAAAGAATTTCAAGAGAGGCAACAATATATCAAGCTCTTAAGCTTGTTACAACCCATATAATCATTCTAGCATCCGGTAAATATGATTTGGGAATAAACACCCAATAAATCCGGAGGGTTATATAAATGCAAACCTCTCATCAAAACAAAACAAATAATCATGAAAACAAAAGATTTTATCAATTATAAATTTATTTTCATAATCAAAATATTTTAAGACATAATTTTAAAACCAAGAAAGGAAAAAGTAAGAACACTAAAATTCTTGGTTTAAAGTTTAAATTTGTTTTGGTACCCAAGAACTCTTGGTACCAAAAGATTTAGGGACATGACCCCTATCATTAAAGTTCAAAGCCTTAGGGTTATGAACCCTCTTAGGCATATATGGTGCACGAACACGGTCATAACAAAAATTACTCAAATGACCCTTCCGATTGCAATAAGTACAATGGAAAGGAAGCATTTGCTTATGTTGACCAAACGGTTGTGCACGGGAAACTTTAGAAACATTTGCAAACATGGATGATCTTTTAAAATTATTTTGCAAATGTGAAACTCTCTTTAAATCAAAACAAAATTTGGCCAAATGACCAAATCTACCACAATGATCACATCTATACACATGAGCATGCTTATGATGAGCAATGGGTGCATGTGTGTGTACATGTGATGAAGAAACTTGATGAGATGCACAAGAAGGATTAATATTCTTATGTTTTTGTGCATCATAGCAAAATTTAGCTAAATGGCCTTTACGACCACAAATGGAGCACTTGTAAACTTTGCTATACAAGTGTGCATAGTGTATGGGTGATTTACTAGATTTAGCACACTTGTCCATAAGTTTCTTATGGTTATCAATGCATATTTTCAAAGTTGAATCTAAAGATGAAATACTATTTTTCATAAGATTCAAATCTTCATTTTTAGGCACATATGCATTTTTAGAAGTAGAACATAAATAATCATTTATAAAGGAAGCAGTATTATTTTGTATGTTCTTTACTTCTAACATGGCATTATCTCTTTCATGAGTTAAACTAGCAACGTTTGAAGTTAAAGAAACATGATCCAATTTTAATTTTTCATTGTTTTCTTTAAGGATCACATTTTCATTAGAAATAGTTTCAAACTTAGATGCTAACAACTCATGATCGGATTTCAAAATTTCATGCTTGCTTTGTAAATTAATGAAATCATTTTGCAATTTGTTAAAGGCATGTAATAATTTTTCACTAGCACAAGCAAGTTCATCATTAGGTAAATCATTAATAGATTTGAACTCGCAAACCTCACTAGGGCTATCGCCTAGTGGCCGTGTGCATGATGCTCCACATGAACTTGAAGCGGGATCCTCCAAAGCTTGTCGGATCGCCTCCAAGTCTCCTTGATGTGCTTCTATAAATATCCATAAGGTGTAAGCACTATCAAAATGAACAAACTTGTTAGACATAGATGAGTTAAAAGCATTTAACAAATATTCTAACAAAATGTTGTTCATAGTAAACATGCGATGATCATTTTTATTCCACTTGGATTTCTCCAAAATGGGCACAATATAAGCATCATCTATAATTTCCCATAAATCAAAATGTTTAGATCTAACAAATAGTTTAAATCTAACACACCATTGGGCATAGGGGAAATTGTCTAATCTAGGAGCAACACTAGAATCATAGCCTAAACAAGATGCATCATTCATATTCATAATTTGTAAAAATATGCAAGCAAGATGCAAATGCAATCAAAACAAGATTAGCACAAAAAGATAACTTGGATCTTTAACTCAAGGCGATTAGACCTTAAATCAAAGAGCACCAAGCTCTGATACCAATTGTTAGACCCTAGAGGGGGGGTGATTAGGGTCTTATGCTAATCTAATCCGATTAAATGCCAATTAAAACTAATTAACAAATATATTCTTGCAAGATAGATATACAAAGAGTTATGTGCAAGAATATGCAATATACACAAGGTGATATATCCTATATGATAGAAATATATGCAAGGATATATAAACAATAAGATATATCCTAACAAAGAGATATAGACAATGTATGTGCAAGGATATAAAACTAACAAGAGGGGTAAACAAATTAACTACAAATGTGATAGGGCAAAATGATCAATAAGCAATACACAATGACGATGTAAGATATGAACATGAAAACAAGTGCGCCAATGCAATCACAAACAAAGGATATGTTTACGAGGTTCGGTCCCCACGACCTACGTCCCCGCTCCTCACCTCGAGGAGATCTCCACTATCACAACCGGGTTTTCTACGTTCACCCGAACAACGTTTACACCTCACAATACAATCACTATGTAATCACACCTCACACACTAAGTGTTGGTCCTAGCCCGTGTCCTCCTCCTCAAGTGCTCGGTTACAACCTCTCCCTAGGCACGTCAACCGACGCCACTCCTCTTGGATTCGACCCCGTCTCTCACCACACACTTCTCTCGGTGTACAAGTGTATTACAAGTGAATCCTCACAATTAAGCACAATATAAATCAATTTGATTGTTCTCTAAACAAGGTGAGAACTCAATTAAGCTCACTCTCAATGTCACAAACCCACAACCCTAAATTATACTATGAATGTAAATACAATAAGCTCAATAGGTTGTGTGTGATCAAAGAGATAAAACAATATAAACTCAATATAGAAATCTAGCTTATGGAAATTAAGATCAAAACAATAAATAGCTAGAATTGAGTTTAAGGAAAACTTCTCTATAGATCAAGAGTGAGAGAGAGATGAGTTGAATGCCCAAACACCAAAGGATGATCTCCTCAAGCTCTTGTAGAATTGAATCACAAAACCGAAACACTCAAATGCTTAAAAGCTTCTTAAACTTAAACAAACACTAAACAAGTTTAAACCCTTGTTAAAATCTTTTAAACCATTCTCTTGACCTGTTGAAAAGATATCAGCAAAGGGGTATTTATACCCTCTAAAGATCTCAGCAAAAAATCCCAAGTCAAAAGACCAAAAAACCATCTTCAACGGCTCTAAAAAGAGCCGTTGGGACTCCAGCGGTCGACCGATGAAAATCGCGGTCGACCAGAAACAAGGTCAGAGTCGCAGGAGACGTCCAGAGAGTCATGTATAAAAACATATTAGAGAAAGAATTTCTGAAAAAGAATTTTCCAGTTGAGAGAAATAAATGTTTTAACACAGAAATACAGTTTCTGAAAATCTGCTGTGATACACGAGTTTTATAAAATCAATTAAAAATAGTAAAACAGCTTCAAAAAATATGAAATTTTGTGAAAAGGTTCTAGACATGTGGAATAACATGTTAGAGAAAATATTTCTAAAAAATCATTTCCCAGTTGAGAGAAATAAATGTTTGAACACAAAAATACAGTTTCTGAAAATCTGCTGTGATACACGATTTTGTAAAATCAATTAGGCACAGTACATCAACTCCAAAAATAGTAAAATTTTGTGAGAAGTTTCTAAATATGTAGATAAACATGTCAGAGAAATAATTTTTCAAATATCACTTCTCATTTGTGAAAACTCATCAGTTTTGTAAAACATGCACGAACATGTGCACGAACGAAAACGTGAATTTGTAAATTCCTTTAAACATAACAAATCAATTCCAAACTTGATGAAACTTTGAGAAATGTTTGCAAATGATATTTTGAACATGTTACAAAAAGATTTTTTCAATTTTCATTTCCCAATTGTGAAATCTCATTATTTTGCAAAAGTGTTCAAAACATGAAAACCCAAAACCATGCATGTATATATATAACTATATATATACATAGAAACCAAATACGTGTGTGTATATGATATTGAGCTTAAGGTACTTCACACACATAATATAAAATCTAAACTAGATTACCCAAGCTTGATCTTGATCTTCATTGTAGCTCAACTTGGTACACATGCGGATGAAGCTTGAACTTGATCTTTAACTTGAATTGTATGTTGCTTCACTCCACAATTCCGCCAACCTCCATTTGATATGATCGTTAAGGCTCGATTCCATCCATCCTCCAACAACGTTGTTTGTCTACAATACATAGGAATGCACAAACACTAGACAAACAACATTAGTAGTAAATTGTTTGTAAATCATCATCAAAACAAGAAGGCCAACATTCTCATCTATTGTAGAGAACAAATTTATATTTGTTACATTGTGAGTGTGTTGTGAAGTTTTCGGTGAACTAGAAAACCGAGTGTGAGGAGTGACGTTGATCGGTAAGCGTTGAAAACCGACACTGTGAGGTGTAAACGTTATTCGGGTGAGCGTAGAAAACCCGGTTGTGATAGTGGATTTCTCCCCGGGAGTGGGGAGCGGAGACGTAGGACGGAAGGTCCGAACTCCGTGATCATATCCTGTGTTTGAGTGTGCTTTGACGTTTATTTATACTTGTGTTTATATTTCTTGTCGCCTTTGTCATTAGCTCATTATTTATATGATCCACTATCTAGTTCATATTGTTTACCCCTTGTGTTAGTTTTATATCCTTGCATATACATATATCATATTGTATATCTCTTTGATAGGATATATCATCTTGTGTTAGTTTATATATCCTTGCATATATATATTCATCATATAGGATATATCTCATTGTTCATATTGCTTATCCTAGCTTATACAGTTGTTATATTTCATACTTGCTAGGATAACTTGTTAATTAATTTTAATTGATATTTAATCGGATTAGATTAGCACAAGACCCTAATCACCCCCCCCTCTAGGGTCTAACAATGACTTCGATCAACATTTATAGGAGATATAACAGTTGATGCCACGGATGAGATGATTCAGTATTACGCTCATGCTTATATGTTACACATGACAGAATGTATGTTATTTCCTGATGCGAGCAAGAATCTTGTACATGCATGATGGCTGGCACTACTCGAGGATTTTGATGTATGCGGTACTCTATCATGGGGTAGTGCGGTCTTGGCATACCTTTATAGAGAACTAGGTAGGGTCTCTTTGATGCAGAATAAAGAATTCAAGGGATGCATGATATTAATGTAGGTTTGGTCATGGGAACGCATTCATATTGGACGACCTACTTTGCATGTGCACCGCGATTTACAGAGCCAGTTTCCTTTGAGATGCAGGTATAATTATGCATAAATTTTATTCATATTGAATTTGTTCTCATATATTCTTTATGCGAAATAGGTATAATGTGAGGTACTCTAAATACAAAACAGCGACTAGACATATAGAGTTTTATCGAAATGAGCTTGATGGCCTTCAACACCAATATGTAAATATAAAACTCAATTCATTGTGAATATTTTAATTTTCCTGTAGATACTGATAAAAGTTTTTTAAAATTTTCAGTTCAAGTGGACGCCCTATTCTCCGCCAGATCTCGATATGCATACTCTTGCACCTATCTGTTGCACCTATCTGTAGAGATAGAGATTCTTTGTGGAGAGCTAGAGTCCCGTTGATATGTTGGGAGATTGTAGAGATGCATGTCCCAGATCGTGTGTTACGGTAATTTCTTCTCTCTCAGCATGTGCCAGATCCTGTGGAGCAAATCGATCATAGGCGACGAATGACATCGCATCGTACGGACTAGGCCATATTCCGTGCAGCTTACATAGACAGGTGGAATAATATGTAGAATTTCATACAGAATGAGAGAATTCCAGTTGATGGTTATACCGCGCATATGCGTTAGTATTGGAATATGACACGCGGATGGATAGGACGAGACCCATAGCCAGCAGCTGGATACGTACCACGCCCACTGATAGATAGTTACATCTCTAGTGCCATGATCGAGAGAATTATATAAGTTTTTATACTAAATTAAAACGACAATTCTTTTTTTATTAAGATATTATTTGCTAAGTTGTGTATATATTGATTAAATCGCAGATCAATTCCTTTGATGAGATTGAGGCTGATATAAATGAGCATATCAATGACATTCAAGATCCGACAGTGTTAGGGATCTTCAATAGGATCAGACAGAGAATAGCAAACGTGTTCCATAAAAATCATGTCGACGAGTTTGAAGGACATGAGGATAGGTCAAGCCAATTTGGTCAAGTGTACAGGCGAAGACGTAGGACAAGTCAAAGGGCGGCGCGTGACGATGGAGCCGACACTTCTCATAGCACGACGCATGCTGATGGAGCCGACACTTCTCAACCTCATACACAACCAGATACTAAGATCATCGAGGCTCATCAGCATGAACAGAGGGGCGGGGTCGGGGGGAGTGAGAGGAAGGGGTAAGAGAGGGAGAGGAAGGATAGAGGACTTTTGGGATGTATGTGAAATTTAATAGTATGATTATGAATTTCAAGAACGATACGGTTTGATTGTTCAAATTTGTTACTTTTGTTGATCGATTGTTGTTTGTAGATGCAATTTTAGTGTGTATTGTTTGATTTACGGTTGAATTTTATGAATATTGTTGTAATTCAGTATTTATCCACAAATTTCATATTTATGGTTGGATTTTGATGTATATTGTTGTGAATGAGGCGAAAATTTTGTGTATATTGTTGTGAATGAGGCGGAAATTTTCATGTATATTGTTGTGTAATTTCAACTATGTATATGGGAAACATGCACCAATTCTATGCATGTTTGGGCAAACCTGCAACTCCACGGGATTTCAAATCCCATGGAGTTGCAGGCTAGCTCGACAGAGAGCGACGCTCTCTGGACTGAGGCCTGAAAACTTCACAGGATTTGAAATCCCGTGAAGTTTGCGCTTCACGGGATTTCAAATCCCGTGAAGATTTTGGTCGCTTAATCATATAGTTAACAAATAACTTAAACTTCACGGGATTTGAAATCCCGTAAAGTTTTTGAACATTTTTCACCAAATTCAACCTAGTTTCAGCCAACTGGCTGAAATTGGGTTGAATTTGACAAATATTTTCGAAATAGGTAGATTTTTACAAATATTTTTCTAAAAAGGTTTAAAATGGAAATTTGTCCGTGGAATGTTGGGTGGACGTGGAAGGGGAGAGGAAATGGGGTCGCATGTCATTAGCGGAGAGCTTCTCATTTTAGAATGTTGGGGTTATTTTTCTGTGGGGATCCAAATAATAGTTGTTTAATTAATTAAGACTTTTTTCCCTTTATGGAAATGTGGATTGATTACGATTTGGCTTCCTCATGTTGACAAACCAAATCTCAAAAGTTTAGACACATTGAGCTGACAATGCATAGATGAACAATAAAATACATGAAGAATACGACATTAGAACAAGATAACTATGATAGAAATACGTCTATACGAATCAAATAATCACAAAACCCTGCAACATTTGCATCCGTAAAAGATAAAACCACATGGTTAAGACTTGGTCACTACGTATAATGTGGTTAAGACTTGGTCACTACGTATAAAGCTGGCGGATTCACAAACTTATTGTCTTTTAATTTAATCATGATAAGATTTAAAGTATTCAGAATAATTTCCTCATGGTTTACATTCTCCAATCCAGGGTGAGGAGCGTATGACAACGAACACAGCCCAATAATTCATGGAAGTGACCATTCAACGCTGTAACATTTTGCTTCCATCATAAATTTGGCTCACTCGAAGCTCTAGAAAAGAAAAAGGTACTAGTTCCCCGATGTAGGGGGGGTTTTTTTTTTTTTTTTTTTTGAAGTGCTTTTATACTCTTAAAAGCATGAAACATGGAAATATGGGTAAAAGATCAAAAAGAACAAACACATCGTTGAACATTGGCAGTCTTTCTCAAAGACTAAGACTATGGGCAATTCTTCCACAATCACAGTCCATTGAGACGCTCGCCTCTATCTTTCGAGCTGATGTCTAAGCTTTATCATTTTCTTTTATGATTCCTCAACAACTGACTCGGATATCCTCTAGTAGCAATATTCTCCTCTCCAAAGATTGAATGCAGAACAAAATCGTGAGAAGCTACAAAACATCTGAATTGAACAACTTAATTTAAAAGAGCACAACATAAATTAGAGAACAAACGTGAAGCAACTTTCACCGTGTCTGTTGTATTATTCTTGTAACGTGGGTATAAGTACAATCCGACAACCAAAAAACACATACAACAGAGGTCTAGTCATTTCCCCCAAAAAACAGAGGCCTAGCCTGAAAGTTTTTTCTTTTTTTTTCTTTTTTAATTTAAGAAAAACCCACCTGAAAGAACACTGTACACAAGACCCATAAATCCCAATGCAAATAAACACAGATTTACATTTTCCCGGTGGAAGAAAACACCAGTGGCACAACCAAAAGGTGTGACTAAAGAAAAGGGAAAATTTATAGTGATGGCAAGTTCAATTTGAATAGAGAACTTGAGTAACAACTGTACATTCCTAATTACGAAAATATTTGCTGGATGACGGTCTCAGCATTCCCGTTGTTCTGCATGAGGAGATGGATGGCATCAGCTCTTGGCAATGCAAGGAATTCCTGAAAGAAATAGCATACTGAGATAAGTTCATCCCACATAGAGGAAACGTTAAACCAATGGAGAAACTAAAAATGCTAAAAAAAATAAGCAAACCATATAATAGTTATGATATTAATGAACAGTCAATATTCTTGAAGGAGGTTCGTGGAAATGGACTCAATAAACTAACAAGGAATAGTTTGATACGCAATCTGGTTACCATGGCTTTTCAATCTTAAAAACTTCAACTTTCGTGGACAGAATGACATCTCAACAAACCAAAATATAATTGACTAGGGTGGACACAATGATATCTCAGACCAAATATAATTTGCTCCAACTTAAGATTTGGGTGGACAGAATGATATCTCAGCAAACCAAATATAATTGCTCCAAATTAGGGACCAAGCAGATTGCATTATTAAGTGATGTCGGATAAAAAGAAATGTGTTTGGGAATTTGTTTTGCTTGACAGTTGGCTTTTTCGCATGCCTTG
>NC_033796.1:48116026-48126850 GCF_001876935.1 Asparagus officinalis
CTATTGTTCTTTCGACTTTTTCCACGCATTTTCCAGCAAGTTGGAAGATGCTAAGCCAGTCTTTATGATTATGGCAAGCTTCTCTTTTTTTCCATAGAATCTGACACTAATTAAGAGAGGACTGCCATCCAGGTCAATAACCGATTAAAAAACTTTGTCAAGTCATTCATAGAGCATTTCTCTACAGCCAATCCATTTTGAAGAAAAATGCTTAAATGATGATGAGGACATTACAGGGAGGCCACAGTTTGAGAATATATTGGAAAGTGATGCAAAAATCATACATACGGAAAATTGTTTTTAGAACAATTATCAGAAGTTCATTACCTAGCTAATTGTTACTACAATACCATATCCTCTGGAACCTTCCTCCTCCTAACCAAATAGAGTTCCGTAGAAATTCTACATATTTCAAGTCCAACTGGTTGTCATAGAAATCAAGGTCAGAAAATTGTCCAGAAGTATCCACAAAGGGTAAAAACGGGATAGTAATGAGCACACTTTTTTTTATACGAGGGAAACCTTGTGGGGAGTTACACCAGACGATCAGCCCGATTTCAAGCCCTAGCCACACCTTAGGAGGCATCACGAGGTTATTATCCCCTACCCACATGGGGACACATTCACCCACAGGGGAGACCCCTCTCGGAGACAACTAGTCATCAATAGGACATCCACCGGACCAAGTAAACCCCAGGTATTACTAACCACCATTAACTTCAGCAATAACAGGTGAACGTGAGAAGGGGAATCAAACCTAGGCACCTGGAGGACACATTGATCATTCCCAACCATGTGAGCTCACCCCTTGGTGGTATGAGCAAACTTTTCTGTCTGAAGAAAGTGAAGGGTGAAGTTGTGAATGTACATATCCTAATGAGACTATGATGGATGATGGCAACACTAAAGGGAGTGATATAGGATATAGACTTTTATATGAACATTCATAATTTACTGTGAAAGGCTAAAAGACATATGTCACGTGACGGTTGGGTACCTCAAACAAAATTGGGCTAAAAACCAATCGAAAGAAAATCTTAACTCAAATAGAGAAAAGAGCATTGAGGTTTGTCTGTTCAGAAAGCTTACAATAGAAAGTATCTTCCTGAGATAAGTAATATATAGGCTTACCATGACTTTTAGTATTGCACCTTCATCACAAACATATTCACTCGAAGAGACTTGTGATGGACTGCTGCCGTCTTCTAACTTGCTGGTTGAGCATATGGTAGTTTGAGAAGATCCATGAGTACAATTATCTGAATGCAGCTTGGGTGTACCATCACCCTCCATAGGTGCATCAACTTCTTTTAGGCGATCAATCTTTAGTAATTCCTCAAAACGGTCTTTGCACATTTGAAGCTTGAACCATTCATTGTGTGTATGCAGAGTTACTCTCATTACTTTCATCAGTTGAGGTTCTTCAATGCCCAACCTCCTACCGATAGCAACCTATAAACTAGGATGTTAACTTGCAGATATAAGAGATTTAATAAGATTAGAATATACCAAACAGAAATTAATATATCAAATTACTTTAATATGTATGCATTATAGACTTTATTATTGCCTCCTGATGTGAATGTTTTCAAGAATCAAAATTATTTTCGCGATTGGTTCATAACCACAAGCACAGAAATTATTCAGATGGTTGTCTGGCCGCTTGTAAATACGTAGGACGATATTAGGTAAGAGATAAATTTAAATCCAGTAACATAAGAATCTTTGGCGAATAGTAGAATCACAAGGGCATTAGGAATTTTTTCGGTGAGTGAATAAAGCTGCAGTGCTCTTATTCCAATATAAGGGAATTTTAGGTTCCTTGTAAGAATGAAAATAATGTAGGAAAAGTTTTGCACGGAAACAAAGAAAGGTAAACTTAACCATTAGCTGCAGTGATCTTATTCCACTTGGAGATCTTTTCAAGTCTTAAATTTAGGACAGCTAGATGGAAAGAAAATTATTAAAGTGATGATCTCTAGTTTATTCCAATTAGCGACCTTTTTCTCATCCTTTTCCGCTGTAGTAGCAGAGGACGTTTTGCCCCCTTTACGTCCTCATATATCACAAAACATACTCACATGTTATGGAAATTTGTTGTGACAATATTCTAACGGAACCAAACAGCTCCTAAAACCTCGCTTAGTTAGCTGACTTGGATGCAGACCAGTACGAAAATAAATAAAATAAAAGAAGCATGCAATAACTTCACTAAATATATTTAAAACTTAAGGCTGTCACCTGGAGAGAAGTTGCCAGTGCAGATAAGGGGAATGCTTTGGCAGCTGCTTCATTAGAATTAAGTACAGCCAATAAAGTTTCCTTTAAGGGCTTCATCAAAGCTCGATTGCTTGCAGCCAAAGGACCTAAATGAGTGCTAGCAACTTTCAGAGCCATGGCAAGATCACCACCATTAACCAAATTAAGAAATTCAACCTGAAAACAGCAAGAAAACATGACCATGCTTCACTGAAATTGAAGCTATAAGATATATCTTATGGTGAAATAAATAATTACCTGCTTTAATTGGAAATATAGAATAGGATTTTGATGAAAGAAGTCTGGATCTAAAGCGTTCACTTCCTCAACAACTTCAGCAGCCAATCCTTTGTTAGCCAATTCTTTCATTTCTAACACGACCTCAAGCTTGTTATCGTCATAAATGTTAACATTTTCCAAGGAGGAACTGTAGCTGGAGGCCTAACAAACATCATATCATAAATAATTGTTCAATGAAAAAGCAAATGTATACTTAACATAATTTTGGTTAACCTGACCTGCTCTTCCCCAAGTTTACAATCACTACTACCCTTATCTGAAGTCATCAACCCTTTGCTACTTGTTTCAGAAGATGGAACATCACATGTTAGTTCTGACCTATCAATTCGCCCTCTCCATCTCTTACGCCTCCTTCCATCTGAATGGCATCGCCTCCTCAGCCTTCTAGAACAACTTTGTGAATGATTAGCATCACTGGTGCTACAATCTTCATGACTGCTCGACACTTCCGACGCAAATCTCATTTCAACATCAGTAACTTGCATGCTTGCAGATTCAGCATTAGCTTCTTGGACACATATAGCATCAACATTACTAACAGAGGTTTCACCATCAGAAAGCTTGCAATTCACAGAGTCTAAGTTAACAGAACAGTCCCTTGATGAGCTGTTTGCGAGGTTCATTGCTGTAGTAATCAGAAAAATATACATTCGATTACAAGACTCTAGTAAAGGGTAAGCTATAAAGAAACAACACAAAGAAGAGAAGAAGACATGGACAAATATTACCTGATGGAGGCTTAGTAGCACTATCAACTATTCCTCTGTACATGCAGTACTCGTGGACAAGATGATCAAGCCCTGACACATCCAGTCTCCTCCGGCACAATTCGTTCTGTATACATGTTCATGAGAAGACTTAGGAAGTACCATCTTAAATTAGACCCAAAACAACTGCAAAAATTAGCATCAAGACATCTATGATTTTGACTCTACACGTGTAGATACAGATTTAATCTACACAACTAATAATTTAGTTTTCAAAGGATTCCGCTGAATATAAAATAAAAGCAGGGAGTGGGTGTTAGATGGTACTGCAAAACCCAACAATTCAAGAGCACGGAAAGTAAAACAAAGACAATAATGCAAATATGATCAGTCTGAAATGTAAATAGAGAATGCATCAATAAGAATGGATAATGATCATCATGACAATGATAATGCAAGTGTCTGCTGAACACAGCAGCGTTATGCATCTCTAACTATAAATATTGACTATTTAACTGAAGGTAAATAGTAATAACATGTATAAACACCTTTCACATAAAACACATGTAGCTAGCCTGAGACACAATTTTCTGCATTGATGTGGAAACTAGATGGGGTTATGATATAGGCTACACATATGCAGCAGATAATAAAAATCAACAGAGACACATCATACATAGCAAATATGCCTACATGTGCATGCCATTAATAAGACTTAGATTACATAAATGCATCTCAAAATCAAAGTTAATAGTAAATCCTTCTTAAATGAAGAATAGACGTAGAGTCATCAAAACATGTGCTTTTTTGGAAAAAGAAAAGGTATGGAGACTTCCTAAATATCAATCTCCATGATACCACCTTGAATTTTCACTTTGTTCAAGTGGGTCCCAGTGAAGTTTCTATAAGCACCCCCCCCCCCCCCTTCTCTCTCTCTCTCTCTACCTTCACCTACGCACACACACTCAGAAGCTCTCACAGTACATTTTCTAATGACTATAAACTATTCATAAAAATTAGATTACTTTAAATGTGGCCTGTATATAAATGCTTAGTCAGTATATAGGCAACTACTACTTTTAGAAACTACAGTTTTGCGTTCACTACTCAATCAATCTTTTACATATTCATGCATTGTACAATATAACCATGAGGGAATGTTGATCTTAGTTTAGTTCAAATAGATATACCATCTTCATGCATGCACCCACTAATATACTCTGCATAATGTTCACATTAGCGTCCTCTCTGAACTACAATACTCTAATTAGCAACTTGTGTTCAAAAAGAAAATACCATTAAACTTCTAAAGAATTAATGTCTAAGGGTGCTTGCTCTCTGTTGATGATATTGATAGTTCTGAGGCTACAGAAGGCAATTTTGGGAGTAGAAAGAGAGAAGTTTCTGAATGTGATGAAAAAATTGAATATCATAGCAAAACCGTAACATCTAAAATGAATTAAGCAAAACACTAAAAAATGAGAAATTAATGCAGAAGGAATTCCTAGAAGGTTATTTTCGCTACTTAGAAATACCATTCTTCACAATAACGAAATGACAAGGATGAGGCTCATGAAGCCAAAGTGGGATGGCTAGAATAGGGAATATGCATGTAAAATACATAATGCGACAATACAATACCTATGAAATTGAGGAAGAATTTATGAGACAACTATGTCGACCCAAAATCCTTTGATCCAAATATTGAGAATTATGAAACACGTCCAAAATAAATAAAGCAAAAAATTTGAACGTTGACGATGGAATATATACCAAGAGATAGGATGAGAATGAGTGTATGATAAATAGCGGTGACTTCCATCGATGATTGTTTAGGCATGAGAAGCCAATAAGAGTAATCATGCTAATTAGGAGCAAAGGATTGCGGAAAGGAGCTACAGAAGATTAGACATAGGCCTAGCAAAAAGTGTAACTGGACATGTATGGAAGCAGTTAAAGGATATATGATAGCTGTTAATCTGAGGAAATCCTCCTAGAAGAGCTGGATGAAATAAACAGTAAGTCATGAACCCCTAAAAATTGGGAAGAAACGTACTTTTCACTCCTTCCACATATCCAGACTAACTTAGGTATTTTTTTAATATGTGATGTACGCTACAGTACCAACCAAAATAATAAGGTTTGTTTTTGGAGGTTGAATGTTGACGCATGGATGCACAGGTGAGAGTCAATTATCCATGTAAGCTACCACTGATAAGAAAAATTCTGAACTACATGTCAGGTATGTTGAGAGTTTTTATCAGGGTTTGTGGTGGTGTTTTTGAAAGGATAATAGCATTCAAGAATGAACTGATTCTTTTACAAATATGTCAAATAATTATTTCAGAAAAATACCATGTTTCTCCGAATTTCAGCTACTAAAAGCCAAAGCTAAGTGCTTGATGGGTTCTGATGGGCACCGACCCCCTGTTTAATTCGATATGCAAGGGAAATTTCAACACTTCAATTATGCAAATCGGACAATATGCTTTGTCCAAGTCTATTAGAAATTTCGCAATTTAATATTACACAGCCACATATCCCCAGTTTTTATCCCCAGTTTGAAGATTTACTTAGGACTAGTACCTCCATTGCCCTCGGAGAGGACAATGAATCCATCATGATCGACCGGCATGTAGATTCCATACATTCCAACACTTACCACAAAAAAACAAATGTTCTAGAAGAATATAAATGATGAATTCATGAAGCACAAGCAACACCACTCTTCTAACTTTAGAGCTAAGAATCAAGAACCAACTCATAGTAACCTTGCACAAGTCTTAGTCACAGCCAAGAAATGGGAACGAAAATCATAACCATTTCGCGTCAGCCTGAAGTAATACTTTGTCAATGGATTGGGGTAGCTTTACCTATCTGAGGCATGCACCATAACAGAACCTTTTACCTATCTGAGGCATGCACCATAACAGAACCTATCTAATAAAAATGCTTTTCATAATAGTGATGAGATAGAGTGTTGGGAGAGTTTTCTAAGTCGCATTCGAGGTTCAAAATATCATATCCATTTAAATTACAAATTTCGGTATTGATATTGGGAGTTTCAGCTGTTTCAATTGAAATCATCAGATGACTTAACTGTGGTTTTACAATTTCTTCAAAAGGTTTAATTATCCAAAAATAGTACAGACATTTGTAACCCAAATCGATGTACTTAATAACTCCAAGTGGGATGTAATTAATTAATTAGAAATATGAATAACTAGTTATTTTAACAATATAAAGTGATACATTTGAGTTCAGATTATAATGAAGTTAATAATAGACTTAATCTAATTTCATAGTCATGTAGATCTCAAGTTGCCAGTCAGATACAAATATAATGAAGAACTTTCTAAGGATAAAGAGATGACATAATGCTTTTTTATTCTTATATTGGGTTCAATCAAACGAAGTAAAGAGACAAGATGCAATATTTGGGAAATAGAAAACTAACCAAATATATATGACCCTGTGTTTTGCTTCAATGCTCCATACAATGAAATTTTAATATTATTTTTAAAAGGGCAACTACGTAATGAATAATTATAGGTGAAAAGAATATGTGAAAATCATATTTATTAACACACACACACACACACACACATACATACATACATCATCTTTCTAACTCTTGATACAAATTGATATTATTCACAAAATCTAGCAAAAAGCAATTGATCTTATGAAGAATGAAAAAAGAAAATGAGAATGCCTCTCCTTAACAGATCACAGATGCTTATTAATACTGGATAGAAGGAATTTAAAAATTGGGATTCCCTTCAAATTGAACTACAAAGAGGAAAAAGATAACCACATATTAAAAAATAGATGTCTTCTCCAAATACTTATACTATATTTCAAAAATAGGGAAAAAAGAATAATCTATTTACAAGGTTGCCATCTATTGAAGAGATCTTTATTTATGTGAAATGAATAAATCGGGAAAATTACTAGTTTCCATTAAATCATTTCTGAAGCTGTTCTGTATGATTTTTATGAGTTAAACATGTAATTCCTTGAAGACAATGAACTAATCCAACTATGTCGAATACAGGTCTTTTCTGGGCTAAACCATTCTGTCCCTCAATGGCTTCACCAGAGGTAAACAGGTCACATGCATTTTTACCAATCTACGTGCCTCAACAACCAGACAAAAGGGGAAATCAGATGAGGCTACCATTATTTTATCCAAACAGAGCATACCATCGATAGAACAGAAAGATAAAATGAATGACTAGACTTGATCATTGATGCAAAATTGCCAATGAATAAGCGGATATTTGCTACCATGGGAGGACATTACTACAAATATGTGGCACCTGGATAATTCATGTCTTTTTTATTTCTATCTTTTTGTCTGCTCTCCATCAATGGGTTCGTGACTTATTTTTTTCATGGGACTTGTAGTAGCACAGTAACAAAATCTTTTTCCCCTTTTCTCCTGTTCCATATTCTAGATATGTTCATATTGGAGTATTTCAGGGCCTTTCGGCTCATTGAGGTCCGAAAACAGAAAAACTAAATTTAAAAAAAATAAAGTAACCATGTGCCACCCAGTTTTCATAAACCTCCCTTAATTTCGAATCTACTGAGAACTTTTCTGATCCAATACCAGACGCATGTTTACATATTGATACTGTTTTAACGTTCAAACATTGTATATTGTTGGTCCTCAGGTTCACTGGAGTATTGTTTCACGAGATATTATCCTCTATTGACCTCTCCAAAATCTAGTCAACACTGTAAAAGACAAAGTCAACACTTAAGGTCTAGTTTTATGGTGTGATGCTTTTTCCATTATGGGGAATGGAGAGATCATATCATTTTAGTGTTTTTTGTACGTCCCTAGAGGTCTGCACAAATATTGCTGAGCAGTCAATGACACCTTGCCAATTCTCCATTCAAAAAAGGACAAACATGACATTCCTAAAGACAAAGGATCTATATGGAGAATCAGAATAGACGAACAACGAATTTCCAATAAAATTTTTATCATCAATACCCAATGTCTACAAGAAGTTAGCGACCTCTATTGACCAATTCCGATAGTGACCTCTATTGATCAATTCTGACAAACCAAGCAAAATAAAACTATCTAAAAGTTAAACATGATATTTAAACTCAAAAACAAAAGGTAAAAAAGTTTGAATATAATAAATCTGACATACTGCAACAATTCCCCTTAAGCTAATTAAAGAACACATAGCGTGTTGGGAAGTCCTTGTTGATCATGACTAAAATTTACATGTCAGAAAAGGATAAAACAAATTGCTTAGCCATCTCCAAGAGGAAGACAGAATCCATATCTTATCGATCTGTTAGACAAATATACTTTACAATCTTTAATTGAACTGTTTTTGCCATTGAAACATATACCTGAAATGCCTGAAATAAATCTCCCTTGGCAAATCTTAGGCTATCAATTGCTCCTTGCCTGGTTACCTCTACAGCATGTGCGAGGGCTTGTATATCAACCTAAGAATTCAACATTGTCATAACTAGCTATACAAACATCAGATCTAGAGAAACCATCACAAAGTAAAATTTTACCTCATCAAATGGTGGTGCCTCGAACAAACTTTCCTGAGGAGTTGCAGGTGGGTCACGATCATCAAAAAGCAACCTCTCAGTAAGATCTGATATCGGAGAGGAAACACCTTGCCGAAGACAATACACTTTGTGGATACTGCAAATGATACAACAATCATAAGGAAAAGGCAGCTGACAAGTTTACAACTATACACAAAGCAATTAGTAGAGATTAAAAAGGTAACCCATAGACACAAAAATAATCATATGAAAGGTTAACGGTTACCTTATTAAGTATCGCAAGGTCATCGAAAAAAGTGGATCATAGGCCTGTAAAAATGCTCTTAATATGGAAGCCATCAATCCAGCAAGATCAAACCTCTGTTTCTCAGACCACTGAAACACAAACAAATATTTAAGTGACAGAAGGTAAAATGGAAAGAGTATCACTTTAATTTATGACTAACGCTTCAAACCATTCTTTTCCATGGATGAGATAAAATGTTCAGCAATCATAATACCGGAAAATCGACTAATTTATAATGAGCAAATACTCAAAAAAGACGAATCTACTTGAAGCTAACTTGTCTAGAGATTAGATTAAGCATACTCATCTGAAAAGGAAAACAGAGAGAAACATCAACAAGCTTGAGCAAATAAACGTTATTGTTGAAAGCATCTATAGTACTTTGCTACCAATACAAGAACATTTTTTAAGTCAGATTTACACTGGCAAGCAACATCTCAGGAAAAAGACTGGCTTAGCAATTGAAGGTAGTCATACTTGGCGGATGAGAAAAATAATTATAATAAAGTTGAAGAAGCGAATAAAAACTACACCACTAAACCTAAGATCCAACGCAACATTTGAAATAGCTCACATGACCAATCACTACTACAACATTAACTGGAATGAGAATTGCTGGTTCAGATCATATAAAAGCTCTAGCTGCATAGTACATATTCAGGTTTCTATGAAACACCCAAATCTTGAACTAGTGCAGGTATATGAGAGGAAACCTTAAATCCAATTAAAATAGTGATAAAATTAAAGTAAAAGGAAAATATAACACAGGATGCACAGGACAATATCCAAACCAACAAAGCATGAGGTAAATAAGTTTGAAAAAATTGGTTGTTGCCAAGAAGACCTAAATTGCTTCAACAGAGCAACAAACTTAAAAAGGCGTGTTGATTCATTGAAGGAGGGCATGCTTCCTAATCAGTGATGCAGTTGATTAGTAACCCAATTGCCCTCCTAGATAGCAAAATTTCCATAAGAAATAAAATAAGAAATAACTGAGCTATAAGAAAGGACGATATAACGAAACTAGTCAGATTCGATTAAAATTCGAACAAATATTAGAACGAAATTTGATGTTAAACAAAATGTCGGATGAAATTTATATGCTTGGGAGAACATAAAAATTTCATTTGAGAATCCACTATGGCGAAAGTAGATCTTTAAAATTTTCATTTGAGAATCCACTATGGCGAAAGTAGATCTTTAGCTGTTATGCCCTGTTTGGATGGAGGGTAGAGAGGGGGAAGGGAAGAGAAATAAGGCTTTCACCTTGTTTGGGAGTTTTTTTAAGGAGGGTAGAGAGAAGGAAGGAAGGGGAAAGGAGGGTAAAATTGCTTGGTTTTCTTCCCCCCCCCCCCCCCCCCCTATCAAAACAAATAAAAGGGCTGATGTGTTATTAGTATAAAGTCATTTATGTAAATTTACATATATTTACTTCCTTTCACCTTCATTCACAAAATGCCGCAGACAAATAATCTTGATCCTCTCCTAAAGATATTTTGAAAAGACTCTAAAACAGTTTGAGAATCAAGGATGGGCAATAACTCAGCAGATTGAAGGCAGAAAAGCTGGTCCTAGGTCCAAAAGGACTGATATGCAACAAACATCTAGGAAGAGAAGATAATCGGAGAATATTTTACAACCCCCAAACATATAATATTAAGCAGGTTCCAACTGTCTCTACCAAATAACTAAAATTAAAATAAATACAAAATTTCTTCA
>NC_033796.1:48126874-48187235 GCF_001876935.1 Asparagus officinalis
AAGCTATTAGGTCTTATAAATAAACAATGGGGAGAAACACTTAAGAGGATGTAAAATATCAAGCAAAACCAAACAGATAAACAGAATTGTATATTGAAGATCTTAAGATAAATTTATGAGAATAGAGAAGAAAAGTACTGAATGGAAAAAGGGAAAACGTTTGCCAACTCTTTTGCCTCCAAAATGTTTCCTTCTTTCATTTTTCACTTGAGAACTCTAAACGGTAACCTGATCTGGTGACCCATTCTTTTTCATCCCTCATAAGGTAACATAATTTGAAAGGAAAGTAATAATGCAACATCTGTTGGCACATACAGGAAGTAGATGACTATGAGATTGTTTTATTACCATAAGCAGATCTCTTATAGATAATTGAATTACTCATGCTTCATTTTACTACTAGATTATCTATTCTTTCAAATTAAAAGATTGCTAAGTTTCTTCATCCATATCCATAGTATATCAAATTAAGATAAACCACCATCAAGAAAAAAAATTCATCAAATTGTTGTACCATGCTCTAGTATGATAAACTTCCAAATGTTGGCACCCAAGTAATGAAGCGGTGCTTTTTAAGAACTCTTTGCACTACAAATTATTATAAGTCTACAAAACATATGAAGTTGAAAAGAAATTCACCTCATTTGCCACTGGAGACATCTGGTCTTTTTCGTGATATATCAGTGCTAGCAGGACATGCTTGAATTCCTCATAAGCTTCCTTCAAAAACAATAAATGTACATCAGCATAAAGAATAACCCAAATAGAGAGTTTTCCCCCAAAATGAGAACTGAACTGACAATGGACAAACTACATATTAAACATAGCAATAACGAAAGCACGTAGTCATAACGTATACAGCAACCTCCCTAGGAAGAGTAGTCAAGTCAAACTAAGACTGCAGAAACATAACTTATACATAGGGATGCGTTTTTAAGAAAGGTTTTAGTTCACTGGTCGTTTGTCCAGTCAACATGGTAAATGTCTTTCTTCCCCTTTACCTTTAAATGTAAATTACGAGATTAAAAAATATGAACGCGAGATTGGAACTTGCCTATGTCAATTGTAAACATAAGTTATAAGTTGAAAAGAGAACCAGAATGTATTGATATCATGCTTGATGTTTCGCTTAATTGAATTGACTGCTGAAGAATGACCCAAAAAAAGCTGGTATCCATAAAGACACTAATACCTGGTAAGTTTTAACCCTTTGTGGTGTACCAACTTGGTTTCCTTTTCAACCAGACCTTTCACTTGCTATGGGACAGCTATGTAGGACTGAGGAGTCATCAGGAAGGAGAAAAGGCATGTCACAAATAAATTACCAAGTGCAACGCTGAAAAATCTGTATAACTGACTCTCAGGTTAGAGAAGAATTACAACACAAGTAAAGCAATACAACTCTAGAACTTCACTATTCCTTTGATGTTCTAGTCAATGTTACTTCGACATGACCATAATTAACACTGGATAGAATGATTAAAACATATGAATGCTATTGGAACAACGATAACAAAACTGGTAAAAACTAAATTAATAACCTGGATGGGCCGTGAGATGAATTGGATCTAGCTCACAGGCGAAAGTTCGTC
Source organism: Asparagus officinalis (assembly GCF_001876935.1). NCBI lineage: Eukaryota > Viridiplantae > Streptophyta > Magnoliopsida > Asparagales > Asparagaceae > Asparagus > Asparagus officinalis. The sequence continues at coordinate 48,128,467 of NC_033796.1, forward strand.
TAAGTGCCCGTGAAAGTAAATGAATAGTGGAGCGATTTGGAGAGTAAAAGAATTTGAAAAATTCTAAAGACAAAACATAAAAAAGGAGTACAACTTTATAAAGACAAGGATCCCTTAAGAAGAAACAACACGAAGCATCACCCTCAGAAAGGAGAAGGAACCATACCCCAAAAAGGAGAAAGAATTACACCTTAGAAAAATAGAAGGGACCCATGCCTCCAAAAAAGAGGGGAAAAAATCACACCCTAAACTCCTGAAACGATAGTTGATTAATTCATACTTAACAGAAAATGAAAAGGTTATAAAGTTCTGATTACGCCAGTTTATCTCATAAGAGATTCAAATCTCAACTAACTAATAGATAAATTCTAATAAAACAATCTCAAACAATTAGCGAGAAGTAACCAAATCAAATTGTTGGAACAACGAATGTCAAATAAAAGGATTAATTATTGAAAAGAAACTAACTGGTAATTACTTAATTGGTATAATGTATACACCTGTCTGGGTTCAGGAGATGCCAAAATAGTTTAGCTCGTGAATCATCGATTGTCTGCCTTAAGGAGATCAAGTTAAGCAATCCTTCTAGTAGATTATTTAATTCTGTTGGTTCTAAGATTATTTTTGAACAGCATCGATTGACTGACCAAGACTAGAGGGGAGTCTTTCTCACAGTAGATCCTTCCTTATTTACCAATATCGAGGCTGATGAGGGTGCTTTTTTGTAGTTCATTACGTTAGTGGCCATTATGCTAGGTGGGAAGATGTTGTTCTTGTGATTTATAGGGTTGGCAAACAGAGCGAGTCTGATCAATTTTGACCCAAGCCATATAAGCTTGACCCGAACCCAACACGTTTAATAAACAGGTCAAATTTTCCGACCTGTTTATTAAAGAGGTTACCCGACCCGAGTTACATGTATATCGTTCTCAAAGTTACATTAAATGGAAAAAGACGATTGTTTGGAGACCTTAGGTAGTCAGAAACTTTATAAATTCATTTCAACCATAACATTGTAAGAAAAGACTTGATTACAATTTTGAGGGCAAGATAAATCTGTCAGAGTTGTCCATAAAGTATTGAGATGAGAAGACAAACCCGTGATGATTTAGTGAAAAAAATCCAGAAATTAGGCTACTAATTCATTGGGTCTTCTTCATCTTAAGCTATCAGGAAAATAGGAAAAAAAACAAAATTTTAATCTCATTTGGATCTATCGTAGGTTTTTCATCAAAAAAAGCCAGAAAATAACCACAATTTAGCAAGAATAAAGAAGAAGAAACTACAGTAGAAAAATCACAGGAATGTCAACGACCCAAACACAAGAAACAGAAATCAAATAAGAAGGATTTACATTAGCCAAAAGCACAATAAACTGTTTATATAACTGATGATAATAATATGGGATATATTAACATAACGCTTGTTTCTTTATGTTCACTAAGAAGAAAGAAGATGAACCCTCACACTTTGTTGCTGCTCCACCGCCGCTGCCGGTTGGTGCCATTGATTGCCGCCGCAACGCTCGCACTTAACCCCGTTGCTCCCTCGATGATTCATGATCAGAGAAGTTCCCTCAAGAATCCCCATGAGAAAAACGGGTTCGGATTCTCTACATCCTTAGAAAAACGGGTTCGGATTCTCTACATCTTTAATTGTAGATAACCCCTGCAATTGGTCTTATGAAACAATAGCATTGGCTAATACAGTGGGTCCCACAAATAAAAGGATTTTCATATAATTTACTCAAAGAATGTCATTTACGGGGTCCATAGAATGAGATGTGATCGGTAATTTGTAGAGGCTCTCTACAACCAAATATGTAGAGAATCTTTTCCCAAGAAAAAAAAAGGCTAAAACAAAAGGGAAAGGAAATGATGTTACTAGGGCTACCTGTTTATGTTAAATGGGTCTTTAGATGGGTTAATTGGTCACTTAGGGTCGATCCAAGTTTACCCATTTAATAAATGGGTAGTTTGGGTCGACCCGTATATGACCCGACCCAATATATTATGACCTGACCCTATTAAGAAGGGGCCGGATCGGGTCAACAGGTCAGATGAAAAATTGGCCCCTCCCCAAGTGATACATGGAACCAACAAACATGTAGATGGACACGCTTCTATTACAAAATTAAAGCAATTCGTCTTAAATGGAACAAACCGTGAACTGTGCAAGAGAGACTTTAATATTATTAGATTCTAAAAACAAGTGGGAAGTGACCATAATCATAGGGCAAGCACCAAACAATTGTGCCCTTTGAATATATCAGATGATTGTCTGTTTCTCCATTGCCCTTCCTCCAAACAAATTTGATAGCACTTTCAGGGTTTTATCACATTAGGGATCGTTCAGGTTATTTATTCCCCCATGGACTACTTGGCGAAAGGCTAGAGTCCCCACCAAGCAGCTTAAATGTGTGATATATAAGCATATACTTGCTACATAAGCAGCGATTTCAAAGGACGATATACTCACGCCATCGGAAATGAGTTAGCTCCCCACCTCTATGTGCCTCATTTGCATGCCAGAATTACTCTTTTGTCTCATTTTAGTGAAGCAGGTGTGGTATTGTATATTAGTCTCCTTTTGTTCTTGCTCTTGTTAAGACGTTATGGATGAAACATGGGGGAGACTAACAAAATATATACATAAGCTAGAGTTTTGTAAGTAAACCAATAAATGCGCATCGAATCTTCTGCCACCACTCTTCCCACAAATTAATCATGTCAAGCCCCAATAAGTAAACAAAACCACTTTTCTAAAACTAATATATTATATATTTGAACGCAGAGTAAGCATATTTCAGTGTACCCCAAAAATGCACCCCAAACTTGAAACTTTTTAAAAAAAAAGTAAATATTTAAAGAAATTACCGGATAAGCATCTAGGGCACAAGGAGCAAGAGAGCCACGAGCGCACTCAATCGCCAAATCCCTGTCCCTCTTCGTCCCTCTCCTCAGCAGCTCAATAAATTTCTACAAAAATATAAAAAAGGATTAACCAATATTATAAACATAAATATAAGAAAAACCAGGGGGCAGGGTGCAAAAGGTCCACCTGCTTGTGAAGTCGGAAGAGAATCCGATGGTCATCGAGCACCGCCGGCACGTGGCTCTTGATAAAATTAAGGGCGGATTCGATGTCGCCAGACTCTATCGAGCGCCGGATCTGGTGAATGAGGAGGCGAGATCGGTAGGAGGAGGAGGAGGAGGAGGAAGGGGAGGAGGAAGGAGAGGGAGGGGGAGAGGAGGAGGAGGAATCTTCTAGAAGATTCTCGGATCTGGCGAAGTCTATGATGAGGGAATCTAGGGTTTCCCAGTTCACATGGGTGGATTCCATTTTTGAGGTTGGGCCAGAGAGAACGGGGGTGAAGAGAGACAAAAAGAGGCGAGAAAGGAGGTGATGAGAAGAGGAGGATGACCCGAGTCAAGCGACGGAAAGGGCATTCTCTTTTTTTCGTTTTTTTAATGCTATGTTTGGGAGTTGAATAATGGTGTCTTTACCAGTTTACTCAGCGAAGGGAATGAAGGGAAATTTTCGTTTTCCTTCCTTTTCTCTCCATTATATCCCGTTCGGCTGTAAGAATTTGGGTCAAAATTCCCCTTTATTTCCTTTTTTTACCCTCCAAAATGAAACTCCCAAACAATATTAAAATAAAATTTTCCTTCTCTTCCCCCTCTCTACCATCCATCCAAACAAGCCATAAGGGAAGGAAAGTAAAGCTTACGAAGAGGAGGGAAAATATAATATCTTTTTTGGAAGTTTTATACTAGGAATAGAGGTGAACTTAAATTATTTTATTTAAGAGTTCTAATTATGGAAAACTAGTTTCAGGCCCGTGCGATGCACGGATTTGTTTAATATACAAAAATTGATGTAGCAAAAGAATGCAAAATAAAACAGTAATAATATATAAGTACTCAGAAATGATGCAACCTAAGTTGCATATATGTTTGACTTACTAGTAAACTGTCTCATGTCTATATGATTAATGTTACAATATTTTGCTATACCAAGTAATTAATATGCAACATAAAGTTTAGTTCCAAACGAAATATTTAAAGCACCTAAAGATACCTGTCAAGTATATATATCTATGAATCAAGACAATAATTATCAATATATTGATAAACAAAATATCTTTCATAATCATATCAAGTAGTTAGGTTTCTCAACGCAAAACCACCAAAAAAATATGTAGTGCATACAAAAGTTTACTAAATAATGTTTTAGACCAAAATACTAAATATAAGTTTTAGACATCATGAATCAGATATAGATTTATCAAAAAGTACCTGGAACTCTCTGTAGAATATTCTAATTCTCTTTTTCAATTTTGATCTGTTTTTGCTTTTTGTTGCTAGACATTTGCAGAGAAATCTACTGAGACTGAGTGCTCGACATTAGATTCCAACAAATTTCTCTTGCAAAGAGTAATGTTATCCGAGGAACAAATTTTAACTTCATTGTCACCAGTAACCGATAGTGAGCCATGTGTTTCAGTATAACATAATAGTTAGCATGTTAATGAGGTTTCAATATAACATAATAGTTGTACAATTAATGTGAAGAATCAAGAAATCAATATTAAAGAGAAAAGAAATAGGCAATCCAAAGTAATAATGGTGAAAGTTGTAGCAACAAAAGATACTACTCAAAAAGATATTAAAGAATTTGGTATTACATTAATGGTGAAAGTTGTAGCAACAAAAGATACTACTCAAAAAGATATTAAAGAATTTGGTATTACATTAAGAAGGATTACTATGACAACCTATAATCGATATTAAAGAATTTGGTATTACATTAAGAAGGATTACTATGACAACCTATAATCAGAAATCTTCTCGGTAAATTCCAGTAATTAAGCTAGCTACTTCTCTCAATTAATATATGGTTAAGTTTTTCAGGATCAAGTAAATGCATGGTTCAATTAAGTATTTTAATTTTTTTAATTTGTACATCAAGGAGAAGGTGGTGGAAATTTTTGATGCATTGTGTCAAAAGTTAATTAGAAGCTTCACAGGATTGATAATGGGTCATTGACAAATAGAACACAAGCCAGAAATAATGTTAACTAAACTTCAAGATTTCATTTGTTTTGAAAACTTCTAAAACTCAAATGGTAAAAAAAACCTTGTATTATTAAAAGTCATTCTACTCACGTTAGATAAGAATCTGACAATATATAATGCATCCTTTTAAAAAATCAAACATTAAAAACATATTCTACACATTCTGGGAAAATAAAGGCATGTTTATTTTATCTATTTAGTTAGCATACTAATAAGATATAAAGAAAAGATTTTTGCACTGTTAATGTGAAGAATCAAGAGAACAATAAGTTAGCATACTAATAAGATATAAAGAAAAGATTTTTGCACTGTTAATGTGAAGAATCAAGAGAACAATAATAAAACGAAATACAAAGTCATAAAGGTGAAAGCAGTAGCAACATCAAAAGAGTATTTGAAAAGTAAGTATTGTGAAATATACAACAAAAAAGAATTTGAGAGTTTTGCCTTGTCAGGTTGTCTCCTTGATTATGGAGAGAGGTGTTGAGGTGTTACTATAAGTATTAGTTCTGATCATAGTTATAATTAGATGGAGGTTGTACATATAATGTTTTTGGTATGACATCTATAATTTCCTTTCATTTCACAAAAAAAAATCAATAAAAAATAAATACAAACATGAGAAATGAAAAAGAAAAATAATATTAAGTGTATTGACTTACATTATCAAGAACATCTTTTTTTTTTGGAAGATTTAGCTTCATTAGTGAAATATTCTTATCCTGTTGACTCCTAATGATTTAGAAGGAAAAAATATTACTAATATATTGCTCAACCTCATCTATATATGCAGATTGATACATGAAAAGAATGGATATGTAGCTCTATAAAAGAAAGAAATATATAACATAATGTATCTGGTTCAAATCTAAGCTGTCTCTGAAAGCTGTTATAAGATTTTCATCATCAGTCATTTTAGAGATAGAAAATACAGGCGAATTTTGATTGAGATTGAAATCTGAAACTTGAATCTTGAACAAAAGTCTTTTTCACCAACACATCTAACTATTAAGGAAATGAATCATAACTGTAGGCGTCAAAAAATGCTAATAGATATCCAAACATAGAGAAGATTACCCAAAAATCACAGAAATTAACCCCATACTGTCTTAGAACAAAAATCAAGACAGATATGAACTGTCTTGCCAGCGAGACAGTGTTTACTATCTCGCCAGCGAGACAGTGTTTACTATGATTGAAAGTGGTTAAATAACTTCCGCACCCGTGTCCATTAACTGCCAAAGGACGTGGAAAACATTGTGGGCGAAAATCAGGTGAACAACTGCCAAAATAACGGAGTTTGAAACGTGGGACAGCAGTTACATCAAAAACTGCCAGGAAACTGCCTTTTTCGAGATAGTATTTACTGTCTCACAGGCCGAGACAGCAAACACTGTCTCGGCCGCCGAGACAGCGCAGCCTAATGTTGTCATGTTGTTGTATTTTTTCAGTTATGTCCCAGAGGCTATAAATACCCCCCTAGGGTCATTTCTGACGAGGATCGAGCACTTGATAGAGCAATCCAGAGCAGAGAGAGAGAGCAAACTTGAGTTCTTGGTGTGATTCCTTAAGATTCGAGCTTTGACTTGATCTTAAGAAGAACGATTGTCTTACTTTGATAAGATCTTCGTTTCAAATTCTCACTTCGATAAACGAAGGAAGAATCATTAAGCCCCCTTTCACGATCTGTGATTCGACGGTCCACGAGTTAAAGCACTCCCAGCACAGGCAAAGTCCCACAAAAGCAGGAGTTGATAAACAATTTCTGTGTTATTTTCTCGAGAGTTGTATTTTTGCTTATTTTCATTGTAATTTTCTGTAAACAATCTAAGTTTTAATGGAATCGACAAGAGTTGTATTTTTGCTTATTTTCATTGTAATTTTCTGTAAACAATCTAAGTTTTAATGGAATCGACAATGGAAACGACTTTTGCTGAAAACAAACTGGCGACCACAGTGGGAGCCAGCGGCCTCGCTGCCGCGGCCGCAGTGTCGCAACCGATCAAGATCATAGTCACTGAAGAGATCGAATATGAATTCGATCAGGCAAAATTCGAGGAGTACATGTCATCCTCGTCTTCAAAATCTTCCTCGCCTCGCAAGTGCAGGAGGATTTCCTCTTCCAAGAAAATTCCTAAGTCTTCAATTCCGATAAAGACCGCAGGTGAAGGTTCTTGCCCAACTGTTGCTAAGGAATCTACCTGCAACATCTCTGCTCCGAGTGACTCCGCACCAGTTAAGGAGTCGTTGAATCATAGCTCACCGGTGCTGACGAAGAGAGCTCGTCAGAGACAGCGCCAGCGCCGTGCTCGACAATTGGCTAAGGCCATGCAACAAACCGATGGGGTCCATTACTATGCGGACCTAGAGTCGAGAAAACAAAAAGTGGTTCAGTTGCCTCAACGGCAAAATAATCATATTTCTGCATAGCTTACGACGGAGGAATGGACCCTCGTCAAAAGGGCTCGTTCAACCCTTAAGGAACGTATACAGAGGCGTCAGGTGAAGGCCGCCCGTGCTCGCGCTCTTCGTCAACAAGCACAAGGAATCAAGAAGGAGATGGTGTCTGAAAAGCCACCAAAGAACCGTAGAGTTTGGACGCCGAAGACGCCGCAAACATCCGTTTCGGGCCCGTCTACTGCATCACCAGTGAAACCCTGGGTTAGCCCAGATTTATCCAAATTAAAAATCACAATGGTGGATCGCCTCGGTCCTTCGGTTGACGATCGAGGCAAAACCCCGGTCAAAGAACAACCAGATCCAGCAAATAAACCCTTAGTGGTTTCTTATACAGAGGGTCGTAAACACCCTCCTGTCAGAACTGCACCAGTCCAGAACGAGAGAATACCAATTCACTCTCGTTTAGGACCTATGAATACTCCACACCCGCAAAGGGGTGGAATTAAAAATTTAACCTTAGATCGCCCAGAGGCGACGACCGGTCGTCCTGTGCATGTTAACAGGGTTCAAAAACAAAAGATGGGTTGCTCAAATCGCAATAATGATGAGCTGTACTATCAAAACAATAACTCAAGAAAAAGAGTTGTCCGAGAATATGAGTCTCACTGCTCCTGCGAGAGGCTCATTAAAGCAGTACTGACAGAATGCGGTTGCTCTAAAACTAATTCAACTAGAGTCTCCGTATTTCAAAGACTGTCTACGGAAGCGTCAAGACCCAGAATAAGGCGTTTTAACAAGAAGAAACCTGCCATTCGGCGAGATGAATTCCCTGAGGTCACTATTAACATGACCGGTAGAGGAAAGCAACTATTAGTTAACCCTGACCCTGATTTCTCTTCAAAAGGGAGAGTTGAGCGGGGTCTATCTCAAAGAATGTCGCGGTTACAAAGAAGAGCCAACCGACGTCGAGACTACAAAAGAATGCACGAGGGGTTATCTTCAGAGGAAGAACTGTCAGATACTTGCTCTGCTGTTGCTTCAGACGATACCACGTCCAGTGTAGGGCGAGTCAGAGAAGCATTCGCAATCACGCCGGATCAACTGACTCAAATACTACAGGAAGCGTTAGCCAAACAACACGAGGAAATTAGAGCTGAAATCAAAACCGAGATGGAGTTGACCATGCAACAGGTTCAAGATTTGCAAGCTCAACAACATCAACCGGAATCGAGCCAAAAGGCGGAATCCAGCAAGCGTAACGCCAGACCTGTACGTATAACTGAGGACGATGACGAAGAAGACGAGACTATCTTTGCCGATCCTCCTCCCGATAAAGACAATTCTGGAAGTGGACCGGCCAAATCATCTACTCAACCTCCTCAAATTTACTTGAAGAAGAGTGAGGAAGAGGACAAAAAGATGCAGGACCTCGAGAGCAAAGTCAATGCTCTGATGACGGCCCAAGAAGTGAAGAAAACGGGCATTCTGTACCCGTACCCGAGGGAGTGGGATTTGATTCCTTATCCCCCAAAGTTTAATTTGATTAACTTTACTCCTTTTGATGGCAGGGGTTCACCCACTCAGCACTTGATCTATTTTAAGTCACATCTTGGCGCAATATCCGGAAACGAAGCCTTGATGGTCCGGTCATTCGTAGGAACCCTTCGCGGGCCTGCCTTCGATTGGTACCGACGTCTCAAACCCGGGAGCATCACTAGCTGGGAAGATATGGAAGGATTATTCCTCACTAATTTCTTTGACGACGACACCGAGGTCTCTATTGGCACGTTGTTGGACGAGAAGCAGATAAATGGGGAGTCGGTTGATGTCTTCGTCAAACGATTCCGGAACAAAGCGGTAAACTGCCGAGATCCACTCACAGAAGAGTTTATCCTAGAGACATGTCACAATAACTTGTTGCTGGATGTATTAGAAGTCATGGGGGTTGTGCCTTCTAAAACTTGGAAGGAGTTGAAAGTAAGAGGTGAACAAGCCGGCGTTTTCTTAAGAGAAAGAAGTTGGAGAGAGGCTTGCCACAAGATAATCCTCAAAAATAGAACTTTAACTCTCGAGGCAGAGGAAGAGGGTCTGGGGCTGCTGTTGATGCACATCAAACATCGCAACAGCCACAACAACAACCACAACAGTCATCCTTCCAACTAGCACCGAATCAGAATCAACAGCCTCCGAAGCAGTTTAAGGCCTCAGAGCCTAAGTTCCCGAAGGAGTATTCTTTCAAGGATGATGAAGTACCAGTTATCTTCAAGTATCTGTTAGATAACAACAAGATCAAGCTTCCACCGGTCACAAACCAAGAAGAAGCGAAGAAGACCGACGACCCGAAGTATTGTGCATATCACCGAAGGGTCCACCATCCCATTAAGGCGTGTTATGTCTTGAAAGACAAAATACAAACCTTAATCGAGGTTGGAATCGTAACACCGAAACCAAAGGAGAAGAAAGTAGGTGTAAATGCAGTGTCCATTAGCTTCGGATCGGTTCCTTTATCCTGGTTTCAAGCCGAACCAGTATCAAAGGTCAAGATGCAGACCATCAACGATGACCCTTATGGACGGTGCCAAAAAGGGCTTTTATCTCACACAACCCCCAACTGCGAAATCCTTTGGGTTCATCCGGATTTACTTAAGATGAACAGTGGACGACATCCACATCAAAGAAGAAATCAAATGGCAAAGGAAAAGAGAAGTCTTGTTATGGAGCCTCAGCAATTCCTGAGAAGAATGACGAAGAGATTCCAGCTTTACCGCTTTCTGAAGAAGAGCAAGAATCTTTCGCTACAAGAGGTGGGAATGAATACCATTATAAATATCCTGAAACCTCTAACCCAAATGCTAAAACTCTTACGGAGCTGGGGGTAGTTGCAACTCCTCCTGTAGCTGCTGGGAAGCCACAACAACCGGCTAAGCAAAAAGAAAAGGAACCCCAACATAAAGAGGTTCAAGTTCCGAAGCAGTCTCGTTTCAATCGACCGATTGGACGAGATAAACCGGAAAGCTCGAACGCACCATATCGTTTCGACGTTATGGCTCAGCTAGCTAATATCCCAGCAAGGATTACGCTATACGAGTTACTGCGCCTCTCGAAAGATACCAGAGAAGCGTTACAAGAAGCCTTGGCTGATTCTGAGGTATTCCTTACTCAGATTAAGCCAATTCCCGAAGAGCCAGAGTCGTTGATTCAGCATTGCAATCTGGCAGCCACGAAATTTTCTTGCATCGCTTTCACAAAAGAAGATATGCAAGTCAGAAATTCAAAGCATGATAGGCCTCTATATTTCACCGGATATATTGGCTCGAACGTTGTCAACCTGATTCAAGTTGATCCGGGTTCCGCTGTTAGCATCATGCCACTTCGGTTGATGTACCACCTCGGAATTCCCACCAGCAAGCTAGCCTCCACGGGAACTGTCATCTATGGATTCAATACTAGTGGGTCAAGTCCGTTAGGAAAAATCTGGGTGAAGTGTCAACTCGGAGACTTGAAGTCTGAAGTCACCTTCTATGTAATCGATGCAGAGACTTCCTATAATTTACTGTTGGGTCGCCCATGGATCCACAGTAATCTTATAGTTCCCTCTACCCTCCATCAGTGTCTGAAATATGTCGACACTAATGATGAGGTCAAGACGGTGGTCGCGGATAAGCAACCATTCAAGGGGTTAGAAAACTACTTTACTGACTCCCTTCTTTATGGTGCTGAATCCGATACTGAACCATCGGCCCATGGTATGGACAGCGGAGAAGAAGCTGATACCGAAGTTGGGCTCGATTATAGTGAAGGTCTTGTGCTAAATGACATTGAACCTCTTGTAATCGATCTTGACGATGGTAATTCGTCGGATAAAAGTTGTAACTGGCAGCTTGCCGATGAAATAATAAACAATGATTTAGAGTACTCGCGTTGTCTAAATGATGTAATGCAGGAATTGTATGACGACCCTAGTCTACATATGTCACTTCGTTCGTCTTGCACAACGACGAAACATATCCGAAGTTCAGTCGGAACAACTATGCTCCTACCCGCAAAGACAGGGGGTGAAAAAGAAATAGTTTTCGGGAAAGGGGAACCATTCCCTACTCCAGATCTTTTCTTAGACACTAATTCGGATGATGAAGAACCCGGGCGACATTTCTCTCGGTACAGTTCACAAGCGAATGGTTACATGACGAGCCAAGGCTATGACCTCTCGCTCGGTGAAGGTCTTCATTTTGGTCAAGGTGTCAAGGTTCCACCCCATCCTGCCTACGTACCAAAAGGGAGACCGGATAATTATTACAGTTATAAAAGGGGTCTGGGTTATGCTTCATCATCTGATGACGAATATGGCCAACAGATTATTAACCAACTAATAAATAAGAGTGGGCATTCATCCGATGCTTCAACTTGGGATTCTGACGTGAGCATTGGAGAAAGATTTAAAACCCTAATGTCGAACATAGCGACAGTTGATCCTTCCACAACAGAAGGGGATGATCAGTTATCCACTTGGGAAGATCCTTGGATGCATTACATGAATATCCAGTACGGTGATCGATTTGAACAAAGAGAACCTCCTACTGAAGATAAGGTAATCCAAGTTAATATGGGTGACGAAACTAATCCGAAACCTATATTTATTAGCGGTGATCTTTCACCGGATGAGAAAGAGGAACTAATCGCCCTCATTCGAGAGTATATCGACGTGTTCGCTTGGAATTATGAAGATATGCCGGGACTCGATCCAGATGTAGCAATGCACAACCTTAACATTAAACCAGATGTTAAACCTGTCAAACAACAACAAAGACAGTTTCGTCCACAAATTATGGAGGCAATAGAAGCTGAGGTCAAGAAACTGATTGATTCAGGTTTTGTCAGAGAAGAACAACATCCTGAATGGTTGGCCAATATCGTTCCAGTTCTTAAAAAGAACGGAAAGATCAGAATCTGCATTGACTTTAGAGATCTAAATACAGCCTTTCCTAAATATGACTTTCCTTTACCAATTACAGATGTTATTATTGACAACACATGCGGGTTCGAAAGAATGTCGTTTATGGATGGATTTTCTGGGTACAATCAGATCAAAATGCACCCGGACGATGAAAAGCATACAGCATTCAGAACACCCTTGGGTGTCTTCTGTTACACTGTTATGCCTTTTGGTTTGAAGAACGCTGGTGCTACATACCAACGAGCAATGATGAAGATCTTTCAAGAGCACCTTCGGAAGACCGTCGAGTGTTATGTTGATGACCTGGTCATCAAGAGTCAAGATAAAAACGACCACATTAACGATTTGAAGACGATGTTCGATCTCATGAGGACTCATCAGTTAAAGATGAATCCGACTAAAATCATTCCTTAGAATGTCCAGCGGTAAATTTCTTGGATTTATCGTCACCACAAAAGGTATTCATATCGATCCTGATAAAGTGAAGGTGATACATGAATTACAACCCCCGAGGAATCTTAAAAACTCAGAGGGTTGCAAGGTCGATTGGCATATATCCGTCGGTTTATATCAAATCTGTCTGGAAAATGTCAACCGTTCTCTAAACTCGCGAAGAAAGGCGTGTCGTTCGTTTGGGATGAAGCATGCCAAAAGGCATTCGAAGATATTAAGAAATATCTGGCGAATCTACCTATTCTCGTTGCACCGAAATCAGGCAGACCGTTTTTAATTTATGTCAAAGCGACGAACCATTCGTTAAGTGCATTACTCGCACAAGACGACGATAACGGTCACGAACAAGCTGTGTATTATCTGAGTCGTACATTGGTAGGAGCTGAGTCTCGTTATCCGATGATTGAGAAGGAATGTCTCGTCTTGGTATTCACAATCCAAAAAATGCGGCATTATTTGGTTGGACAGACAATTCATGTCATTTCCAACATAAACCCAATCCGGGTATTCATGACCCAACCGGCCTCCATGAATTGGCGTTTAGCCAGGTGGGCTCTACTATTATCGCAATATGATCTGTACTTCAAGCAACAAAAATCAGTTAAGGGATGAGCTATTTGCGATCTTTTGGCGGAAAATCCTACGAAAGATGTAGTGGAGTTGTACGACGATCTGCCGGATGAAACTCACGAAGTTAATATCACCTCACATCAACGAGTGTGGCAATTATATTTCGATGGGGCTTCCCGAACAACCAATATGGCAAGCATACCCGGATGTCCTAAAATCTCCTCAGGAGTGGGGGTCGTTTTAGTTTCCCCGGGAAAGCATGTCTTACCTAGAGCATACTTGTTGACCGAACCATGCTCTAATAACGTAGCCGAGTACAATGCATTGATAATTGGACTCAATTTTGCCAAAGAGCTGGGGGTCGAATATCTTGAAGCTTTTGGAGATTCTCAATTGGTAGTTAATCAGATTCGAGGAGAGTATGAAGTCAGAAATCGAGACCTGATTCCATACCACCAGGTGGCCATTGAGATGGCAAACTCGTTTGAAGAATTTTTCATTGAGTACGTTCCGCGTCTTCAAAATACATACGCAGACGCATTGACGGCATTGTCGGTATCTCTGGCTCAGCCTCCCGAGACAGAACAATTAATTACAGTGAGAACTCACCAACTTATTGTTCCTATCTACGATTCGGTTGCTGAAGAAGCATATTCAACAAGAGTTGAACCCGAAATTCGAGATTGGCGTTTCCCTATTATTGATTATGTCCTACACGGTATCTTACCTGAAGATGTGAAGGAAAGGGATTCGATTCGGCGGAGAGCACCGAGATTTTACTATAATGCTGAATCACAAATGTTGTACCGACGGTCGTACGACGGTCTATTACTCCGTTGTCTATCCAATAAAGAAGCAGAACAAGCACTCAAATAGGCGCATGAGGGGACATGTGGTGCACATCAACCCGGTCCTAAACTCTGCGACCGACTTAGGAGAATGGGATATTATTGGCTGACTATGGTAAAGGATGCAGTTGACTACGCCTGACGATGTCAATTGTGTCAATTACATGCAAATTATATGCACATACCCCCTGAACATCAACATCCTTCGGTGACATCGTGGCCGTTTGAGACCTGGGGAATGGATATTATTGGTCCTATAAATCCCCCGTCAGTCAAAGGTGATCGGTTCATCCTAGCAATTACCGACTACTTCTCCAAATGGGCTGAAGCGATTCCGCTCAGAGAAGTTAAAACGAGTAACGTCATTGCATTCATCAAACACCATATCATCTACCGGCATGGTGTCCCAAGACGAATCATACATGACAACAGTCCTCAATTTGTCAGCAACACCTTCATCAAGTTTTGCGAGAAGTTCAAAATTCAAGATATTTCGTCGACGGCTTACAATCCTACAGTAAATGGATTGGCTGAAGCCTTCAATAAAACAATCATAAAACTCTTGTCAAAACTCGTGAAAACTAATAAACGAGATTGGGATGACAAGCTTGGCGCAGCTCTATGGGCCTATCGTACCACGGTACGTACACCGACGGGAGCAACCCTGTATTCGTTGGTATACGGATGTGAAGTCGTTCTTCCATTAGAAATACAAATTCCATCTCTTCGGATTGCTCTCGCAACCCAGATGACAACCGAAGAACAACATCAGAAACGTCTTGAAGAACTCGAGATGATCGACGAAAAGCGCTTAGAAGCTCAACATCATATTGAGTTCTACCAAGCCAGAATCTCCCAAGCCTTCGACAAAAAGGTTCGACAATGGAGTTTTAAAGAAGGAGATTTGGTCCTAGCTGAAAGACGGCCTATGATCCTTAACTCCAAGAAGAAAGGAAAATTTGAACCTAAATGGGAAGGACCGTTTGTAATAGAAACAGTCTATTCAAATGGTGCTTACCGCCTGATTACTCAGGATGGCAGTAAATTAATGATTCCAATAAATGAGAAGTTCCTGAAAAAATATTATCCGTAATACGTTCAGGATAACCTATGCAAAACGGGAAGTTCCTAGAGACTCCTGTATAGGATATTTCGGGATAACCCGAGGTCAGTTAATTGTTCTAAATATGAAACTGATCTTTCAAATAATATGTTTTTGATTATCATAAAGTTCTTTTACAGCTTTTGTTGAGATGAGATTCAAATCTGTAACAGTTAATCTTTCCTCACAAAACCCTTCACCGATCAAATCGACCGACGAAGGGTACACCAAAATCTGTCATGGATTAAAATTATGCTTAAACTCCCATTTGGTCAAACCTTTAAACAGTTAGGACCGAAGCTAAAATCCCCTTTCGATTCCTTCAATGAACGAGAGGCCCATAAATCGAGCGATCAAACCTTCCTACAGTTAGGATCGTCTCAAAAACTCTCACTTGGTCAAACCTTACTACAGTTAGGACCACAACCAAAATCTCTTTTCGATTCATTTTGTGAACGAAAGATCCACTTTTAAATTGAATAATCAAACCTTATGACAGTTAGGATTATTCAAACCAGTCCAGATTCTCTAAGCGGAGACCCCACTTTGAGTTTCTTTTGCAATAGGAGATAGAATATAAAGTTCTTTCTCTCCGATTTTGGGTTTATCTCTACCAACAAACAAGAGACCAGGAGATAGAATATAAAATTCTTCCTCTCTGATTTTGGGTTTATCTCTACCAACAAATAAGAGACCAGGAGATAGAATATAAAATTCTTCCTCTCCGATTTCGGGTTCATCTCTACCAACAAACAAGAGATTGAAAGATAGAACACCCAATTCTTTCTTTATAATATCGGGTTCGTTATCCTATATAGGAAACACAACCTATTTACATTTTTAAATCCATGTCGTTCATGCATGTGGGACGTTATCTCAATCCCTTATTAGAGATAAGTCTACATCTAACACATGTAGCCTACATATTCAATATTGTAGTTTAAAGTCTAAAAGAGTTTAATTCTTTTAGCCCAACATTATATGTAAAACGGACTTAGATAATTCGTATACTAGCCCGACTCAAACGGTAGTCGGTAAAGACATATCAAATCCGTTGATGCCTGAGGATTTGCCAAAAATTCTATAAATATTATGGTTATTTATTCTAAAACAAGAATGGGTAATCATAATAAAATCTCAATGAGCAAAAGGATTCAATATATTGATCAAGAGTGTTCAAACAAAGCTACAAAACTATATGTTCTCCAATTACAAGAGCTTATATTGACGAATCTGATCTTCAAGCTGCGAAAGCTCTAACGCATAAGCCTGTTCAAGCTCAGCTGCCAATTTAGTTTTGAAAGCTTCTTCGTCAACACTTTGAAGCTCGGCAACCTCTTGTTCCTTTTCGGTAAGTATTTTATCCTGAAGATTTAGTTGCTGAAACAGGTCTTCTTCAGATTGAGTTATCTCTGCCAAATCAGACTCCAAAATTTCATGAGCATCCTTGGCCTTCGCAAGTTGCTCTTCCAATCGGGCTATCTCGGCTCGACTCGGCTCTAAGTCCCGACACCGGTCGACCTTGGCCTGTGTCCTTTTGGCGACACTCACCCTAAGCTGATGACTATGGGCTCTTAGCTTTTGGAGTTCGAGTTCAGCCGATTTTTGAGAATCGCGCCACGCCTGTAATTTGGAGTCCATGTGAGAAGCAATATAGGAAGGTACGCTTTTGGTGCGAAGACCCTTCAGAAGTTCAACATGTTGCTTCAAGTCGACCAAATAGGTGTTGATCAAATCGGCTAACTCATTATATCCTTCCTCTCGGATTTCCGATATGTAACGATCAAGGGGTCTCTTAAAATTCTCAAAATACGATCCTTTGAAGAGAATACGATCGACCATAGCGTTCAAAAAGGAGATGAAGCCTTGAAGATCAGAGCAAATGACAGCTTTATCCGGGTCTTCGTCTGCCAATAAAGCTTGGATTTGATTTGATAATGATGAAGAAGGAGCTGCGATGAGGACAAATATGTTAGTACAAAATATATGTGTGCATACATAACAGCGAGCCGAAGCATACCAAGTTTAACAGAAGAGCCTTCAGCATGACCTTGTTCACCCAATGGTGGTAGTACGGCCTCCTGAACTGCCAAAGTTGGTTCAGGAATGGCAGCCTTTGACGTACCTACTACATCAGAAGATTTTTCAACTTCAACCTCAGAGAACTTCGGGTCCAAGTTAAGAGGTTCCTTAGGAGAATATTCTGCAAACAAGAGAACCGCAATGAGTATAATGGAGTGGTAATCAGCAATTTAAAACAAATGATGAGTAAAACTCACCAACTCTAGGCACAACATCAGCCGACGTACCAACTTCTTCAGTTGGTCTCACTTTTGTTGTGACCGGACTAATTTGAGGGGTGACAGTGACTTCTATCATCATGGGGTCCATAGGAGTAGTAGGTTAGGATTCAGGAATGAATGATTAAAGATCAACTTCGGTTCCCACCCATGACGAGTAGTCACGACCCTCAGGTTGATCATGAGTCCCAGCAATTATAGCTGTATCGGTTCCGGCAACTAGTCATATAATTCGAACACTTACATGATTAATCAAGTTAAAAAAAGTATATATATATATATATATATATATATATATATATATGCTCGTTGAAATCCTCAACCTCTGTTGCATGTGCGGCCTCTCCTCCAACAGATTCTTTCATTATGGCATCTACAGAATGTGTTGAGTCATAAATAACATATAAATTTAGACGAATATGCTCAAAACGAAGATTAATTTTACCTTTGTCGACCGGGACGGATTCGAGAGCTCCACTACCTGCACCCGCTTCTTTTAGTTTAACTAAAAGGAGACAAAGTGCACAAGTCATTAGAAGAGGCACACGGTCCGACTCATTCATTTCGTGGAATTATCTTTCGAATGGGGAAAGATCAGTACCTGTGTCTAAGGCTGATGGATCAATATCAGAAGTTGGTGGAACAACAGCTGTTTCGTCTTTCATAGCATCCTGCATTTGTTGGACGAAGCTGGACTCCTCAGCCTCCATCCCGCCAGGAGAAGCAGCGTCAGCTCGATATTCTCCCTCTTCTTGACTCCCTACAGAAGTCGAGTATGGCTTAAGTTCGAGCGTTAAGAAGTTTGAGAGCAATAAAGACGAATTGTTACCTTGTTCATCTGAAGAAGCGCTGCGAGCAGATGTCTCCTCTAAAGCAGGAAGACGAACACGTGGCTTAGAGACAGCCTTCTTCCGTCTTTTTAATGGACGCACCTCATCCTGAACTCCAGATCCTTCGTAACGATGCTTGGTGCGCAATTCAACTCTGGGAAGGGCTTGGGTTTGAGCTTGAGTGGAAGATCGCGACCTTTGCTGACGAGCAAGAGGCACTTCATCCTCTTCATCCTCCTCATCTCCACTGAGAACCTCTACCGTCATCCGATTAGGATAAGTCATAACGACTCTCTCCCTCCTCCTTTTCGGAGCATCTTGCGTTTAGGCAGGAGCGACGGAAGGTTTTATAAGTCCTCTCTCAAAGAAAGAATCGGGGAGACCAGCTGCTTCCTCAGAGCTTGAACCAGTTTCATTCGCCCCCTCAGAAGTTTCGGTTTCCTCACTGTCAAACTCTTCTTCACTATCAGTTGGACGTGCCGGTTCCTTTCATTTTCTCGATGATTCGGCAACCTCCTTCCTTTGGGGCGACGTCATAGCTTCACGGGTCGCTTCTCTTGTGCGCCGCGGGGCTGCCTCTTCTTTTGAGCTTGATATTCTCCTATACCGAGTGACGATATTGGCAGCGATCAACCACTTACAATATAGGAAAGTCATCCGTAGAGGTGGCGCTTCCAAAGGGAGATCGAATTCAGCATTCGTGCAGCCGGCAATGCTCCAAAACCAAGCTCTTGCACCATCGATAAGTCCACCTCGAATACTAAGGTGACGGTTCGGGTTGCCGACGTACATTTGGTCATAACCGAATTGATGGGCAAATCGACATGGAAGATAAGGTTCAATATGACAAAGATCTCTTACTCTGAGCAATAGATAACCAGGTCGAATGTTCATCAGCCATCTGAAGCACCCGATATCTAAGGTAGTGCGATTCTGCCTTGGGTCTTCAGCATCCAGTAAGGTCGTATTGTACGTACCGGAAAATCAAGGGAAGCAGGGGAAGAACTCCCAACATTTGTGAACCTTAAAATGCCTCCTTATATCCGCCCATCGATGTTTGACCCATTTACAACCCTCAAGATTCTGCAACAGAGGGAGACTGGGGTCCACCGTCTCGGGAGCCTCCATCAAATCTGGCCGGTGAAATACCAACCAGGTCATTAAATAAGTGTAGGGTAGCTCCAGCTTTGGAACGAATACACTGGCAGAGGGTTTCTTCTTCTCTTGAGTGAACACGAAGATTAATTGCCGTAATCCACTATGAATAGCAGCCACGATAGCAGGAAGCAAGGATAATTTGCGACCTGTAGCCAACTGGACGGCTGGATATAACACTTCCATTAGCATAGAATCAGAGGACTGATGGGGGAACTACACACCTTTTCAGCCATAAAGCCAGGAAGCCAGCCAACAGAGTGGTGGGATGAATTGGAACACTAGCTTGCCACAGATAAGAACGGAATTTAGTACCATGCGGAAATCCGTCTTCTAAGTGAGAGGTGTAAGATTGTGCGTTCGTTTTCTCTAACAGCCGGTTGATTTCATTTGGAGTCAAAGGAGATAACCCGCACACTTCTTCTGAACGATTATCAAGGTTCTTGAACAGATAATCGACGAATTGTTTCAAGCTAATCTGAGGAGATCTCTTCTTGGCTTTAGTCTCCATCTCAGCCATGGCTATATGATAATGACAGGTCAATTCCCATAAGGTGTCGTGGGTCACGGTTGACCGATCTTTCATCTTATTCAGCTGACTGCTAGTTGGGAAGAACTCTTGATATGGAACATCGCCTATAGGCAAACCAGACACCTTCATCATTTCGTGCAGTAGTAACCCGAGCTCCCCGTTCTTGGTGAAGAATGTATTAGTGTCAGGGTTGTAGGTCTCGAACAAACAAAGGAAATGACCTACACTAATGTGCAGACCATACATGCTGGCACGGATCGGGATTGACAACCCTAACTCTGCCAATTCTCGCCCCCAACGATTCAATACATATCGGGTCATTCTGGTCCACCATTTGTCTCCAAAATAATGGACCCATCCATAACATCTGAAGTTCTCGCGGGGTAATTTCTTCCTCATTGCAGCTAAACGATTCTTCACGGTATTTGCCTGTGCTGTATTTTCATTCTGGGGTATATTATCTTGACCTAAAATACCCGGATGAAGTCCTCGCACAGAAGCTCTGTCACTGGAACCTGGGGTAGCTTCCTTCCCAATGAAACCACAGTGAATACGCTCGTGGTTTTCGGTCAACCTCCAGAACATTTCACGTCCAACGGACAGGTTTCTGAACTTTAAAAGCGAATACTCCCGAGGAATCCAGGGCAGATATAAGAACGATGACTCGCTTTGATGCAACCACTGTGCAGGCCTGCAGGAAACGATCTCCGGATCTTTTACGGAGTCACCAAATAAGAAGTCTGGCTTCCTTATGCATTGATTTGAGTCTCGCTCCGAAATTAAAGTGGTGTCCGTGATTAACCGTCGCAGAATACGACAACTACCTCGCTGAATCAATTCTCGGGCTCCTTCGCTATAATCTGACTTGAATTGGGGAGCTGATTCGATTAACGGGAGCCCCTCATAATAGGAGTGGGTAGCGCTACTCTGGCCCGTAACCGCATCAACAGTGAAGATGGTAGAAGGAAATTGGACTGATAAAGGAGATACACATAAATTATGTAAGAATAATCCTAAAATGTTAGAGAAAGCGGTATATCTTACTCCATAAGATATAATCGCTACCTCACAACAGGTGTGATGATTTTCCATCTACCACATGTATAAAGGAGATATGCGTTACTATGCACGAGCATTATAATGTCATATCAAAACCTTTCAATACACGTGGGATGATACGAAATCGCCCCTGTATATTCTGAAGTGTGTTTTGTCCAAGCAAAACAAACACTTTTTAAGCGTCGATCCCCTCAAAGGAGGATACCGGCTCTTCGAAGGTATCTCAAGGGATACAAATGAGGATTTGCATACAAATACAGATATATATATATGAAATTGATGAAATACAGTGTTTAAATCCGTGAAAGGGTGAAAGAAGTGTACCCCCATGCGAGGCAGCAATGGGGGCAGTCCCCTCAGTGGTCTGAACAGTCGGACGACCCCGGGGAACGCGAGATCTACGCGGCGACATGATGAGTATATGATCTACATTGAAATCCAACGAGAAAGTTAGGATTTTGAACATGAAGTCGATCAAAATATCACAAAATACAACTGAAACAGTGCATGCAAAATTGAAGTTGAGATTTCAAAGAAAAAGAGGGAAAACAGACCTCAATCTCCAAGTGAAATCCCCCAAACAAGAACTCCACCCAAGTTAGAAACGAAGAAGAGAAAAAGAGGCAGAGAACTAGTCGAAAATCACCACGAAATCGCCAGGAAATCGACTGAAAATCGCCCAGAGATCGACGTGAAAAACCCTCTGAAAAAACCCTAAGTCGGGGTTTTATAACCCCGACTTCGCCGTGCGAGACAGGCTTCACTGTCTCACCGTGCGAGACAGTATATACTGTCTCGCACCGCGAGACAGCATACACTGTCTCGCACCGCGAGACAGTAAATGCTGTCTCGCAGTATTTACTGTCTCGCACAGCGAGACAGTATAAGCTGTCTCGTATCCCAAGATGGCAATGATGGTTGTGATGTCGTGGTACGTATGAATACTCCAATAGGTACACGAGTCTAAACTGTTTTCCTACACTCGACAGGCAGTTTTTGGAGAATATTAATCTGAATATTCTTAAGGATAACCTGACGAACTTTTAAGGGACATACAAGCATCAATCTGGAAATACCAGCTTCAATTCAAGATCTCAACAACGGTCAAGCGATAAACGCAGTGCCAGAGAAGCATTAGCTATTCTACAAAGAACTGAATAGACTAATAAGTGAAGAGATCAAGAGCTGGAGCCATTTTACAGATTCTTCTACACGATCTACTCAACCAAGCATTGAAGGGATCGTAAGTAAAATCTATCTTATCCAAAGTATCTCAGACTCCTCTATAAAAGAATGAGTCTGGAATACTTTGGAGGGGGTATCTGTAGGCGTCAAAAAATGCTAATAGATATCCAAACATAGAGAAGATCACCCAAAAATCACAGAAATTGACCCCATACTGTCTTAGAACAAAAATCAAGACAGATATGAACTGTCTCGCCAGCGAGACAGTGTTTACTGTCTCGCCCGCGAGACAGTATTTACTGTCTCCAGCAAGACAGTATTCACTATGATTGAAAGTGGTTAAATAACTTCGCCGCACACGTGTCCATTAACTGCCAAAGACGTGGAAAACATTGCGGGCGAAAATCACGTGAACAACTGCCAAAATAACGGAGTTTGAAACGTGGGACAACAGTTACATCAAAAACTGCCAGGAAACTACCTTTTCCGAGATAGCTATTTACTGTCTCGCAGGCCGAAGACAACAAACACTGTCTCGGCCGCCGAGACAGTAAACACTGTCTCGCAGCCTAATGTTGTCATGTTGTTGTATTTTTTCAGTTATGTCCCAGAGGCTATAAATACCCCCCTAGGGTCATTTCTGACGAGGATCAAGCACTTGATAGAGCAATCCAGAATAGAGAGAGAGCAGACTTGAGTTCTTGGTGTGATTCCTTGAGATTCGAACTTTGACTTGATCTTAAGAAGAACGATTGTCTTACTTTGATAATATCTTCGTTTCAAATTCTCACTTCGATAAACGAAGGAAGAATCATTAAGCCCCCTTCACGATCTGTGATTCGGCGGTCCACGAGTTAAAGCACTCCCGGCACAGGCAAAGTCCCACAAAAGCAGGAGTTGATAAACAATTTCTGTGTTATTTTCTCGAGAGTTGTATTTTTGCTTATTTTCATTGTAATTTTCTGTGAACAATCTAAGTTTTAATGGAATCGACAATAGAAACAACTTTCGCTGAAAACAAACTGGCGACCACAGTGGGATGATACGAAATCGCCCCTGTATATTCTGAAGTGTGTTTTGTCCAAGCAAAACAAACACTTTTTAAGCGTCGATCCCCTCGAAGGAGGATACCGGCTCTTCTCGAAGGTATCTCAAAGGATACAAACGAGGATTTGCATACAAATACAGATATATATATGAAATTGATGAAATACAGTGTTTAAATCCGTGAAATGGTGAAAGAAGTGTACCCCCATGCGAGGCAGCAACGGGGGCAGTCCCCTTAGTGGTCTGAACAGTCGGATGACCCCGGGGAACGCGAGATCTACGCAGCGACATAATGAGTATATGATCTACATTGAAATCCAACGAGAAAGTTAGGATTTTGAACATGAAGTCGATCAAAATATCACAAAATACAACTGAAACAGTGCATGCAAAAATGAAGTTGAGATTTCAAAGAAAAAGAGGGAAAACAGATCTCAATCTCCAAGTGAAATCCCCCAAACAAGAACTCCACCCAAGTCAGAAACGAAGAAGAGAAAAAGAGGCAGAGAACTAGTTAAAAATCACCAAGAAATCGCCAGGAAATCAACTGAAAATCGCCCAGAGATCGACGTGAAAAACCCTCTGAAAAAAACCCTAAGTCGGGGTTTTATAACCCCAACTTCGCCGTGCGAGACAGGCTTTACTGTCTCGCCGTACGGGGTTTTATAATCCCGACTTCGCCGTGCGGGACAGACTTTACTGTCTCGCACCGCGAGACAGTATTTACTGTCTCGCACCGCGAGACAGTATAAGCTGTCTCGTATCCCAAGATGGTAACGATGGTTGTGATGTCGTGGTACGTATGAATACTCCAATAGGTACACGAGTCTAAACTGTTTTCCTACACTCGACAGGTAGTTTCTGGAGAATATTAATCTGAATATTCTTAAGGATAACCTGACGAACTTTCAAGGGACATACAAGCATCAATCTGGAAATACCAGCTTCAATTCAATATCTCAACAACGGTCAAGCGATAAACGCAGTGCCGGAGAAGCATTAGCTATTCTATAAAGAACTGAATAGACTAATGGGTGAAGAGATCAAGAGCTGGAGCCATTTTACAAATTCTTCTACACGATCTACTCAACCAAGCATTGAAGGGATCGTAAGTAAAATCTATCTTATCCAAAGTATCCCAGACTCCTCTATAAAAGAATGAGTCTGGAATACTTTGGAGGGGGTATCTGTAGGCGTTAAAAAATACTAATAGATATCCAAACATAGAGAAGATCACCCAAAAATCACAGAAATTGACCCCATACTGTCTTAGAACAAAAATCAAGACAGATATGAACTGTCTCGCCAGCGAGACAGTGTTTACTGTCTCGCCAGCGAGACAGTATTTACTGTCTCACCAGCAAGACAGTATTCACTATGATTGAAAGTGGTTAAATAACTTCCGCACACGTGTCCATTAACTGCCAAAGGACGTGGAAAACATTGCGGGCGAAAATCACGTGAACAACTGCCAAAATAATGGAGTTTGAAACGTGGGACAGCAGTTACATCAAAAACTGCCAAGAAACTACCTTTTCCGAGATAGTATTTACTGTCTCGCAGGCCGAGACAGCAAACACTGTCTCGGCCGCCGAGACAGTAAACACTGTCTCGCAGCCTAATGTTTTCATGTTGTTGTATTTTTTCAGTTATGTCCCAGAGGCTATAAATACCCCCCTAGGGTCATTTCTGATGAGGATCGAGCACTTGGTAGAGCAATCCAGAGCAGAGAGAGAGCAGACTTGAGTTCTTAGTGTGATTCCTTGAGATTCGAACTTTGACTTGATCTTAAGAAGAACGATTGTCTTACTTTGATAAGATCTTCGTTTTAAATTCTCACTTCGATAAACGAAGGAAGAATCATTAAGGACCCTTCACGATCTGTGATTCGGCGGTCCACGAGTTAAAGCACTCCCGGCACAGACAAAGTCCCACAAAAGCAGGAGTTGATAAACAATTTCTGTGTTATTTTCTCGAGAGTTGTATTTTTGCTTATTTTCATTGTAATTTTCTGTAAACAATCTAAGTTTTAATGGAATCGACAATAGAAACGACTTTCGCTGAAAATAATAACCACCTTCTTGTGAACAATATAAAGAAGCAAAGTAAAGCTATAGAATTAAAACTTTTAATTTTTACAGAAAGGAATCAGAGTGATTACTTTTGTCAGTCATTCCCTCAATTCGACTATAGATTTGTGAATAAATTGTTTAGCTTCACGATCAAACAAAACAAATGATGTAGTACATGTATGGTCAATGACTAAAAGATGAACCCTGTACCTGATGAAACTCAAAAATAAAAATAAACCAATAAGAACTGTGATCTAAAGTGTACGTTGAAGATCCAGACATCCATTCATGAAGCTTATGATGAAATATAACTTGTGAAGAAACTAACATATATACTTCCTGACGTACCTTGGGATAACAAACTTGCATTTTCATTGCATTTCTCACACCAAAATTTATCATTTTCAGCCTTTACCTTCCTTTGACACTTTTTGTAGGCATTGTAAAACCAATTATAATCTGTCTGAATTTTCTCTATAGTTGCTAATGTCACACATGTGCAAACTTGAGTATTAAAAAGACGCTTAGATTGAGGGAGACGAAGAGACAATTTGGGGAGCTGTAGATGATTTCTGAGATCGATGGATGCTTAATGATCTTGGAAGTTGAAGAAAGGGGGAGGGGGGGGGGGAATACCAGCGTGAGGTGGGTGAAATAATTTCAGCTTGCCATGAAATTTGTCTCTTACCGACAAGGCTAGAACTTCCTACATCTTTAAAGATTGATAGATTGAGTTCATGGGTGCTCTTCCATTTATCTACCTTGTGAGGCTCCCACTCTACTTGTATTCCCTCCATATGCTCAGCATTCTACAATAAGAGCAGTGCCAATTCAGTAAATAATGTAGTTCAAACTCTTCAGTAATTTGGCTAAGGATCTAATAAGTTACCGAAAACGTAACCTTGTTCAAGTCAAACAATGCAGAGGAGCTCGGAGTTCCAACTTCCTTCACTCTCTGACTCCTATCTTGCAAAGGAACTTGTAAAGGAAGATCATTATCTATGGATTTCGGAGGTCGGGATAACTGAACAGATGGTGATGGCTTTTTGCGAGATAACTTCTTCCCTCGACATGGGGTTTCTTGAGATGGATTTTTCGCGAAAGCCTTGTATTTTCTCCGTATGAATCTGAAACGTTACATTTAGATGATGGTGTCAAATTAAAATCCTTCAAAATCGAACTATTAATTACAAGTAACAAAAGTTTGTACTTGACTTCAGTCGTTAGCTTGAGTCTCTTTGCAATTGTTTTCTGCAACTTCCTCTTCTTTGCTTCAATTTCCTGCACAGTAAGAATATAATTCTTAGCTTAATAGGATTTACGGTGATAGATTTATAGAATATGCAAAAGAGACCTGTAAAAATATATATATAAAAGAAAAGCCATTTTGTTCATATGTTAAAAAATAGATATACTTAGTACAACAACGGGGAAAAAATTGACCCAAAAATATTGAGAAAAAATCAAAAAGAGTTGGACCTAAAAAGAATCAACTCAGACACGCATCACGAAGGATAAATGCAAAACACACATATAAGAACAAAATATAAGCAAATAACAGAACCCTAAAATCCTAAAATCATAGAGACAATAGAAATAAGACAAGTGTTAAGAAAACTTAAAATCACGGAACCTAAGAAACTATTAAGTCTCCCAGATCAAATAACCCTAGAATGTAAAACACACCGCTAAAAAAGTTGAAAAGATCCTTCAATTTTAGAACCGAAGGAGACTACACAAATTGATGCCTACCATGGAGAAGTCAAAATTGCACATAACAACAAACCCCAGATCTCTGAATCAAGAAACAAATATAACCCATCAAGCAAATAAATTCCTAACCCTATAACAACGGATCATATGTACATAAATAGATTTTTAAGCAAATAAATTCCTAACCCTATAACAACGGATCATATGTACATAAATAGATTTTTAAAAGAAAAAGAGCAGATCTGAACAAAAAAGAAAAGATTTTTAAATAGATTTTTAAAAGAAAAAGAGCAGATCTGAACAAAAAAGAAAAGATTTTTTTATTACCATGAGCATTTCATCATAATCCTGCAAAAGGGCCTGATGCTTGAACCGAGCCCTCGCTTCCTCTGAATCCATCATCAAAACCCTGCTCCCCTTCTTCATCATCTTCAAGAAATTCCAATCTAAATCCCAAATAAAGAAGGAGAGAAAGAGGAAAAGTCTATAATAATAATAATAAGGTGGAAGGAGGGGAAAGATTCAGAAAGTAATAAAAGATCAAATATTTTAATTTGCTTTGGGAAGACAAAAAAAGCAAAAAGATCAAATAGGTTGGGGAGATGAAAGGGTTTCTGGAAATTGGTTACAGAGACTATCAAATAACAATGTTGAAATTAGATATTTAGGATCCACAAACAACCTAACAATTTCGCTGGCTGCTTTTTAGCATCATAATAATCAATCAACATAATTCACCCCTACTTACCATAAAAGTTGCACATACATTTGAAAAGTTCGAAATGCAAATTCAAAAATGAATAATTTAGTATATAGCTAAACGGTCTAATAACCACTGCTCAACTTTCAACATATACGGAGAAAATATATAACCTCATCCAGCATCCTATGAAGCTCATCCCTTGCCTCAAAAACATGATCTCTGTCATTGCTGTCAACGACAAAAATAAGACCCTGTGTATTCTGGAAGTAATGCCTCCACAAAGGTCTGATTTGTTGTTAGACATTTGAAAATTACAATGTCAGTGCAGCTTCATATGCTCCACATCCTATGTTTAGTTAAAATGAACAGAAAATTTCAACAATCAAATTATGATAAAGCTTAAATAAAACAAAAAAATCCATTTATTTGGGTTTCATAAGTCAATGTAAAGTATGCAGACGTCCAAGCTTCACCAATTATAGAAATTAAACAGCATGTAGACTGAATACCTTATCCTGACCCCCGTCATCCCAAACAGTGAAGCTAATGTTCTTGTACTCAACAGTCTCCACATTAAATCAAACATGAAGACCCAAGTCATTTACAACAAATGCTTTCCACACACAAGTCTAAAGCTTAGAAAATTTTCCAGACAATTCCATACTCAAAATTAAAACAAAAAGCTTGATATTTTAAAGATTGCTCTAGAGGATGGAGGATATTTGGCTCCCTTGCTTACACAAGCCTAGAATGATGCTTTCAACACAACACAGATAAATTTTCAAAATTCAAAGCTTAGCATCTTTATCTATGACTGCAAATATACTAAATTTTCTCTAATTAAATTCACATGTCATAGTTATCCTCCTCATCGTTAGATCTCGAAACGAATTATTATTAAAAAAAGCCAAACAATAGCAGATCCAAAAGCTCATCGATGGTGGGGATCGTGGTGACGATCTCTCCAAGCTTCAGCTTGTAAAGGATAGTGTTTTTACCGGCGGCATCGAAACCCACCATCAGGATCATCATCTCCTTCTTCGCGAACAACTGATTGAAGAGCTTCACGAACAACCGACTGAAGAGCATCGAGACCTCAACGAAAACAGATCTAAGATCAAAACAACAGGATCGAGATCGATTGGACAGCAAGAGATCTAGATCGCAGCAGATCTAAGTATTTAAACCGAGGGGGATCGATGGAGGAATTTAGATCGAGGTAATTTTTATGACGCTTGGGTTCTCAAGGCGGAGCACGGATTCCCTAGTCGACAGACACGAAGAGGCGATCTTGGGAATTGAAGAAAGGGGGAAAAAATTCTAGCGTGAGGTTGGTGAAATAATTAGAGCTGGAGAAATAAAAAGGGGGTGAGGAGGTGGGTGAAAGGGGATGTGGGTGAAAGGCTAATATGGGGAATTGAGGAAAGGGAGAACAACGCGTGGGTGAAATAATTAGAGTGAGGAGGTGGTTTCCAGAATGATAGACTTTTGCCATGTGGCATTTTTTGCCATGTGACATTTTTGCCAAGTGGCATTACCAAGGGTAACACTTATTAGTAATAGTATATAGATGAAGGGAATGGAAGTAAATAAATCTTGACTATTGATTCATTATGATAGTGGGTCAAGATGTCTCTTTCATTATGAAACTTTACTTTCTTTCTCTTCCTCTCCTCTACCCCCAGTTTGGAGGGGAATAAAATTGAACGTTTTCCCCCTTCATTTCCCTCCCTTACCCCTCTTTAAAAAAAAACTCCCAAACAGAGTAACTCTCTTTTTTCCTTTCACCCCACATTACCCTCCATCCAAACATAGCATAATAGAAATATGGGACATTAATACTAGTTCCTAGAGACCTGTGGATCGGACCCTAAACCGTTTTGTTTTTTCAATAGGGCATGTTTCTTTCGCTTTGACGAAAACATGGAAATTAGAAGCAACGTGGAAATTATGTGTTTTGCTGTTTCTATGAATATCCTGTAAATAGTTATTCTATATTTGGTTGCATGAAAATCAAGGTCAGAAATAGTTAGCTCACCATGTGGTAGTCATCTTCTATGTTTGAATCAAAGAAAATAAGTGAAGATATCTAAATTCAACCATGTAGTAATTTGGAATATCCTCAACCTCAGATCAAATTCCCAAAGCTCTTTCTAACATTTTTCATTAGCCAAAGGGGAATTTGATCAGTTGTCACCTCATTTTATGCCCAAATTTTTATTAAATGGTATATTAACGAGCCACAGTATCGAGAACGAAAAGAGATGAGGGAAATTTTTGAGGAAGATGGTAGTTACTATAAACCCTAGATCATTTTCTAACTTTTTATCTATTGCGACGAGTGGAAAGCGTGGATCTTTTTTATATTCATTTTTATTTAATTGCCATCTCATTTTAGAGCTTTATGAGAGAATTTGGGATTTCTTGATCTTCCTACGTGGCACGCATTTCTGAGCTCAATAGCTAGACATATTGCAAACCAAACATGGAGATAGAATTGTTTGAGAAAAAATATCTAACATGACAATGTTGTCAAGGCATGAAAATTGATTTTGGGTTATTTCTGTGAACCAAATCGACCCAAAAAAAGTGCAAGGATATGAAAGGAAATAAAAAAATAACAAACTGAGATGTGATACATCCATAGCTATCCGTTTTTACAATAGTCACTAGCGACTCTAGGATTGTTTGAAATGAATGCAAAGTTGGCACAATCATATGGTAATGCTAACTTCGCAAGGGCATTTGTAGTAGAGTTGCCTCAATCCAAACATGAGTAAGCCGATAAATTGATAAGCAGCTCGTCTATGCACATCAGCCCTGTTGGAAATTGTGGTTAAATCTGGAATTAAACAGAGGAATTTAGATGTGCTATTATTTTAAACTTTTTTAAGTTAACTGATGTGCATTTGTGAAACCTTGTGCTTAAAGCAATATTTGGCCTACTCTGATGCAAGGATTACAAGGCCAATCTGCTTTCAGGAACAGCAGTACAGTACTCTGGTGTGCACCAACTCAGTACTATCAAGATCTCCTCGATCAATAAGACCTTTCGGTCAAGGCAAAAGATCTCCTCGATCTCAGAACCTTTCGGTTCAAAACCTTTTGGTTTCAGGGTTTCTGTGGGTACAGTTTCTGCAGCAGCAGCACTACAACAGCAAAAAACATCGATCCGACGTTCGTTTTCCAAGCTCGCGTGTGTATACCGACATTCATATTCCACGCTCGCGAGAGTCTGTTCATGAGCTGCCTAAGGGCGCTATTTATAGGCCACTAAGGCCAGCTCAAGAATCACTCGTAATTAATGTGACTGTTATAATTCTCAATGACAATTAAGATTATAACATCAATGCATTAATTTGCTCTTAATAGCTGTTGTAACTGTTGCATGCAGTAGCTCCTAAATACGAGGCAATCAATGGATGCGTTCTTACGAAATGCGAGGGTCACGACTCAACAAATCGGACGAACCTCGTATGACAGGTGAACCTCGTATGACAGACGAAACTCATCAAACAGGTGAACCTCGTATGACAGACGAACCTCGTCGAACGAGCGAACATCGTTAAACAGGCGAACTTCATATGACAGACGAACCTCGTCGAACGAGCGAACCTCACCAAACAGGTGAAACTCGTATGACAAGCGAACCTCGTCTGATCTTATGAATCAGACGAACCTCGTCTGACTTCGAGAATGCTAGGATCACACCCTCATGCGAATACGTAGCTCATCCGTATGCTGCGAAGCAACCTACGAGGCAACCTTCATGGTGACCATAGTGGCAGCCAACGTGGCTCCAAACAGCCCTGATACCTCCGTGCGAAGTGCAAAGTATGCCTAACAAAGCGTCACTTAGTGCCTCAGCCCGATTAGCCCCGATCCCCGGCCCATTGGCTCACGGCCCATGGTCCACTAGAACTTATGAGGGATTAATTCAAATAAAACACTTCTCGGCTTGTCGTTGGCAAGCCTCGAACAATGGACCTTTTGGAATACCAAAATATTAACTTTCCACTAGGCTACTAAGCATCTATGAAAATACTTGTAGTTAAATATATATATATATATATATATATATATATATATATATATATATATATATATATATATATATATTATATATATATATATATATATATATATATGGGCAAACGGATCCATGAGCTCGAGCACAGGAAATTTCCTGCGCTTGAGCTCACGTGGCCTTGGCTGATCGGAAGAGAATGAGCGGCGCGAGGGATTGCGGATCTAGGGTTTTTTTGGCAAAAAAACCACCTTCTTCTTTCTCATCCGCAAGGTCACGGGCTCATTTCCCCAATTTTTTTTCCTCCAGCCGCTCCTCCTCTCCAGGCGCTTCTCCACGCGCTCCTCCTCAGGCGTTCCGGACCTCCTCCTCCTCCAGGCGCTCCTTCTCCTCCTCCTCTCTCCAGGGGACTCCTCCAGGGGTCTCCTCCAGGCGCTCCTCTCCTCCTCGAGCGACGCCGAAGTGGCGATGTGCCTAATCCTAAGGGAGGCTGACGCCGAAGCCCCATCTAATGGATCTTGAGCTCGAGCAAACGGATCCTGAGTTCGGGTTCTTGAGCGCTCTCTCCAGGCGCTCCTCCCTGCTCATAGGCGCTCCTCATCCCCCTTCCCTTTTTCCCTCCCCCGAGCTGACTGCCAGAAGTAGCGTACGTGCGCTAATCCTTAAGGAGGCCGACGCCGAAGCCATATCAAGCTATATATGGTTTCATCAAATTAATATTCTGAATCATCAAATTAAGATTCAACTGCTTATAGCGGTAAATTTAACTGATTTCTACTTGTTACTGTAGCTAGTAACCATCTAGATCTATACAAAGTCTCTTTTCTTGAAGCTCCAAGATTATACAAAGTCTCCATCAAGGGAAGTGGAGGTGAAGTTTCAGCTTACAAAGGACACACTGAATGGGACCAAATAAGATTTGTAGATTCGAGGCGACGTATTGGCGAAAAGTCGAAGGAGTGCATTTGGGCGTCTGGCGGTCGACCGACGGTGGAGCTGCGGTCGACCGCAATGTGCACGCAGATGTTTTCTGGGCTCTGGAAGTTGGGCGGTCGACCGGACATGGAGCGGTGGTCGACCGGCATTTGTCCAGAGCCGATGGTGAGCCTCTGGACTTTTCGCGGTCGACCGCACATGGAGCTGCGGTCGACCGCGATGCGGGTTTCGGTCTGGGTCTGCTTTCCAGACCCGTTTCGTTTGGCTTTAGTATAAATACCCAATGGGTATTTTCTAGGGTTTGTGAGAGGGATTTTGAGCTGATAGAGAGGGGTTTTCTTTGGGCTTCTATTCTAGAAGTATTGGTGAGATCAAGAGTTGATTTGTTGAGGGTTTTGGTGTGAGATTTGTAACCCTAGTTGTATCCTCTTGTTTCTAATAGTGAAAACTCCCCCTTCCTTCCCCCGTGGACGTAGGCATCTCGCCGAACCACGTAAAACTGGTGTTTGTGATTGTTTGTGCTTGTTTGGTTGTTGGTTTATCCTTTTCTCGGCGTTTGGGTTTGGATTCTCGAGGCACAACAAGTGGTATCAGAGCTCCGGGCAACGCTTGGGCTTTTTTGGAGGTATAGATCAGTTGGGAAGTTCATCGGGAGCTTCGATTGGTGATAAAGGTGGGATCTTTGTGGTAAAGTTTCTATCTTTTTTAAATTGGATCTATTTCTTATAGTTCCGCAATTGAAGAGCAAGTATTTGACCAAGAGCGTCGAAAATCGTTTGCATTTGAAGAGGAGGCTTTACCGCTTCCAATTGATGAAGGGGACATCCATTAGCGATCACATGAACCACTACACGAAGCTACTTGCAGATTTGGCGAATGTAGATGTTATTGTTGAAGATGAGGATAAAGCGTTGTTGTTATTGAGTTCCTTGCCCGACGAGGAATATGAGACATTCGTCCCCACTCTTATAAATGGGAAGGCATCACTTTCGTATAGTGAGGTCACCGCGACTCTTGTGAATTATCAACTTCGAAAGAAGGACAAGGAGACTTCCATCGAGCCGGTTGCGGGGGCATTGGTTGCAAGAGCTAAAAGTCCAAACTGTGGAAGAAGATCACAGTCTAGAGGAGGGCATCCTGCAGTTGGTAGGAATCAGTGTGCCTTTTGTAGAGAGGATGGACATTGGAAAGCCGAATGCCCGAAATTGCAAACTGTGAAGAATAAAGGGAAAGCTATCTAAGCTTCAGAGGTGAACGTTGCCAATGCTAGTGGCGATGTTTCAGATTCAGATTCTTCAGGCTACTCATGCCCAGCTCTTCCGTCGGTAGTTGTTGCCGACTCCACCGAGTGGATGTTGGATTCTGGTGCTACTTACCACATATGCCCTAGAAGGGATTGGTTCTCCAGCTTTCAGGAGTTGGAAAGAGGGGATGTTGTTCTTATGGGTAATGATCACAGATGCCCTATTGGTGGTATTGGTATCATTCGGATTCGGATGAGTGACGGTATGATTCGGGAGTTGGTTGATGTGAGGTTCGTTCCTCAGCTGAGGAAGAACATCATTTCACTTGGTGTACTAGAGGCATCAGGCTATAGGGTGACTTTGGCGGATTCTTGCTTGAAGGTCACATCAGGGTCCATGATTGTTATGAAGGGCGTCAGGAGGAGTAACTTATATTATCTGCTTAGGAGCACGGTAGTGGATAGGGAACTGACGACTTCTATGGCTAGACTGTGGCATCGGTTGGTGCTGGGGTATATTATTGGTTATGCCGTGCACAGATTGTTGAGGAGTGCTATGACCTGCAGATTGAAGTCCTGTGAGCACAGTGGGATGAGCGAGAAGACCGAGGTGGAGTTCAGCACTTCTATCCACCGATCGAGGGGTCTTTTAGATGGTGTTCAGTCAGGCATTGGGGGGCTTTCCGAGGAGGCATCATCGGGAGGTAATCGGTATTTCGTTTCTTATGTTGGGGATTGTACTAGGCATATTTGGGTTGCAACCAAGTCCCTTTGGTATAAAGCCCTAGTAGTCCGCAACAGTTGGAGGAGGTGTATGGGCAGAAAGGTTACCAGTCATACTTGTTCTAGTAGGGGTCCTTTCTTGCATCGGTGCCGAGCTTATGGCAGTTGGAGACACTTCAGAGGAGAGGAGACAATGGGGCTACGTGATGAGATGGCGGATTCATTGGGCCGTTCTTTTCTGGAGGAAGATCGGTATTGGTTGTCGAGCAGTGGATCTGGTATTCAGGCTTCGACAGATTTGGGTCATCTTATGAGGTTGCCGACTGCTGCATATAGAGATGTTAGATCTGGTGAAGCTGTTTCAGATTTTGGTTGGCGTCGGATATTGGGCTACCCAGCACATGGTCACATCATGGATGTAAGATTGGATCCGATTGCGCATTTGGGATTCAGAGGCTCGTTCAGCTATCAGTGGAGAGCTTCTGAGTTGGGTCTGAGCAGGTTTGTCACTTTGGACTCTCAGCAGGTGGAGAGTATTGATCAGATCAGAGCTACTCCACATTGGGTGGGGATTTCCTCACGTACTCCAGGTCATTCTGCATTGGTTGGGATTCCAGCTGAGGTGGCACAGCATGGGAGTCATTTATTTATGGGTGCAGATGATGAGGTAATTGAGTTGGATGCAGCTGGTGGATATGGTGGGGATACGGTCATTGTTTCATCTCAGGTGGAGGTGTTGGACTGTTCTCAGTTTGGGGTCGTTGATGATGCTATCAGCCGCAGGTTAGATTGAGGGCCTTTGGAGGCCATTGGGTGAACTACGTGAAGGCTTGATTCCTCGGAGAGGATACGTAGGCAGTCAGTTTTTGATGCAGCCGATTTGGTGAGTAGACACTATTGGTTTGGGTGAGTGTTCGCACTCCCGTTTGGTTGGTGTTGGCTCAGTTGTTTGGTGAGTAGACACAGTTGGTTTGGGTGAGTGTTCGCACTCCCGTTTGGGTCTCGACGTGTTGTGATTGGATTCCGTTGTCATGAGTCCATTGCCATGGCGTACTGGATGCAACAGTGGAGGCATTGGTTTGATCGGTGTCGGCTCAGTTTTGGGAAAACGTTCGCCGAGGTGGAGAATTATAGATTCGAGGCGACATATTGGCGAAAAGTCGAAGGAGTGCATTTGGGCGTCTGGCGGTCGACCGGCGGTGGAGCTGCGGTCGACCGCAATGTGCACGCAGATGTTTTCTGGGCTCTGGAAGTTGGGCGGTCGACCGGACATGGAGCGGCGGTCGACCGGCATTTGTCCAGAGCCGATGGTGAGCCTCTGGACTTTTCGCGGTCGACCGCACATGGAGCTGCGGTCGACCGCGATGCGGGTTTCGGTCTGGGTCTGCTTTCCAGACCCGTTTCGTTTGGCTTTAGTATAAATACCCAATGGGTATTTTCTAGGGTTTGTGAGAGGGATTTTGAGCTGATAGAGAGGGGTTTTCTTTGGGCTTCTATTCTAGAAGTATTGGTGAGATCAAGAGTTGATTTGTTGAGGGTTTTGGTGTGAGATTTGTAACCCTAGTTGTATCCTCTTGTTTCTAATAGTGAAAACTCCCCCTTCCTTCCCCCGTGGACGTAGGCATCTCGCCGAACCATGTAAAACTGGTGTTTGTGATTGTTTGTGCTTGTTTGGTTGTTGGTTTATCCTTTTCTCGGCGTTTGGGTTTGGATTCTCGAGGCACAACAAGATTAACATCGATCACATCTCAAGGATTTTGGTTGTCAACCAGAAGATGCAACTAGCATTTCCTTGTGGACAATTAGTTGTCAATTTTGTCTACTTGAGTCAATGTATTTCCCTGAATTAATGATTTAGACATCAATTGACTATTAGTTTGTATTCTACTCTATTCAACACAATTTGTTGTAGATCGGACAACTTGAAGCATTAACCTGCTGAGATCTATTTTGCATACATAACTTGTTATTTTGGCATCATGTTTTCGACGTGCGCATGATACTAATCAAGACAATTATTTTGTAGGTGGTCTCACAATCGGAACCATCATCAAAGAAACAAAAGCAGTAGTGTCAGTGTTCCTTGAGCCTCCTCTTGCTTGTTCATACTGATTTCTTGAACAAAACTGGTCAAAACTTTTGAAGATTAAATAGCGAGAGTTATGAAGATGTAAAACGTTGTAGTCTTTTTTGTACCATATTGCAGTATTGTGGCAGAACAGAATTTGTTAACTTGTGTAATCATTTTCATCCATAAAAAAACTATAATATTCTTTGGTTCGTCAATGCTGATGTTGTGTCAGCTGCTATCTACCGGTGGACTGCTCGAGTGTTTGTATGTTTAAAGATACCTCAAACTCTGGTAGTTGTTGCTGTAAAGAACTCTTGAAAACTTTGTAAATATATGTTGAAACCCCTGTCATGATCATCCTTATGCTTGATCATCTATATATCTGAGTTCTGTGATTTTCTAATATATTTGTTGAGCTGATCTGTAATCTTTGAACATGTAGATATGGATATGGATATGTTTTATATATGTACACATAATGCACAAGTTGAAATATGGTACTGATGACAGTAGACCTGGAAAAATGGATCAACATTCAGGTGAAAGGATCTAGTGGTCCTTTTGAGTCTAATGCAACATGCTGGGCAACATATTGATGTCTTGAACCTCAAGTACTTCCAATGCTTTTCTGGCTCATAACCACTGAACTATGATCAGGCTCCTTATTGCATAGCATTTTTTAAGGTCATTTGACTATAACACAGAGTAAAAATATCACAAAGCAACAATATCAGTACAACGATACTTATAAAATTTTTAGTATAACACAGAGCTCAGTCATTTGACTATAACATTCTTCTCACATGCTCAGTCATTTGACTATAACACAGGGTAATAATATCAGTACAACGATACTTATAAATTTTAAATATAAAATACATCATTCAGCATTTTTTTCAAAACCTCGTCATTTTCCCCAGCTTTTTCGTGATGTTCTTGGTATCACCCACCCATTCGAAGAAGTTGCAACCCTTGCAATTAGGTCCCTTGTATCTCGAGCATCCTTTAAATTCCAAGCCCTTATTGTGTCCTTGCTTGCACATCCATATTCTACAAATTAACTCACAATATCATCTTCTTTAAACTAAACCCTCATCTTCTTCTCCACTGAACTCTTCCGAAAAGTTATTCATCTTTTATCTGCAAAAAGAAGAAGATAGGTATGACGACATTTATCCCAAATATTTTGGCTGGTTTCTTATTCTGGCTTGTGGTGAGAACCTCTCAAAGAATGTTAATAGAAAAATACTTACCTAATGAAAAGTGACGTATTGCAGTAAACTTGTCAAAGTACTTCTTATCTCGTTTAAAATGGGGAACCTCAGATGGTTATTTCTCAGAGATCTTCAGTTCACTTATCAACCAAATACCAAACATTTCAGGTTTCACTCACAGGTCTGAAGAACTTTGCCGCATTTTACAAATTGTGGTGAATCCTAAAGCACTTGATGTTTTAAAAATGATAAATAATGAACCTATCTCATTTCTTGGCTTAAAGAGTAGGGCACTCTGTTATGAGTACTCATGAGTCTGAAACATGCGAGAGAGAAGTGGGAACAGTTCTGGGAGATTCTAAAGTTGTTTTAGGTTTAAGGGAAATGCTTCAGAAAATAGATACTTGTGACACATATAAGAACATATCATGGAATGGTATCCACCAATTCAAATGATGAACTGTTCACCAAACCCATGCTAGAATGGAACCGCTGCTAGAAAGGAACTGCTTATTTCATTGATTTTCCTACCATATACATAACCAACATGAAACTTATAATGACATGTCAAAATGATGCTCTCACCATCCAAAAATGCCTATAATACCTCGATATGACGGTTTCACCAATCTTCTCTGTGGAATAGCTCGATATGAGCGCCTGGAGGAGATCCTAAGCTCGAGCGCCTGGAGGAGGAGGAGGAGGAGGAGGAGGGGAGGAAGAGCGCCTGGAGGAGATCCTGAGCAGGAGGAGCGCCTGGAGGAGGAGCGCTCAGGAACCCGATCCAGGCTCGAGATCGAGCTCAGGAACCCGAGCTCAGGATCCGTTCGATGGGGCTTCAGCGTCGGCCTCCCTAGGATTAGGCACGTCAATATATATATAGTTTGAAAACTCATTTTAGAAAGCGGTTTTGACCAAAAAAATCCAACAATCCCCTACAAGTTTTTAAACTAGTGTCGTGTTATGGTGCCGTCGTTTTAATCGTTGTGCATAAGGTAGATGTTATAAGGACTTGAATTCCCCTTAGACCAATTGAATAGAAGATAGATGCATGGTGTCGTAGAGACTTGAACCAGCTATGTCTAAAATCCAGCGATCACACAAAATCAAACTCATTTATGGTAATTTTTACTTTGAACCACACTAGCCTTTGCCTTTGCACATTTATGGCCCTGTGCTAGTCCTGGTTTCTGCTAGGGCTCTAGGTATCTTTCTACAAGACACCATAGGAGATAGCCAAATCTCCACCCAGGCATAGGTGAGTTCTTTATGCATGTTTCCTATCAAACATCCTGCATCCGAAATGCTTTGAACTCATTAAGACTTAAGAATCATCCTCTCTCATGACAGAATTCTAGGTGAGTCATTTAGGCGTGTTTCTTATATAACACCCTGCATCTGAAATGCTCTGGACTCATTAACGCATAACAGCCAACCCATTTACATGATAGGATTATCGGTGAGTCCTTTAGGCATGTTACTTATCCAACATCCCGCGTCTGAAATGCTTTAGACTCATTAAGGCTTAACAGTCAACCTCTTTACATGATAGGATTTCACTTATAAATCTTACTTGACTTTTGAACCAATCATCTTATCATTAGTAGCGTAAGCTTTGAACTAATAACTTGACGAAATGATAAGTATTTGTAAGACTTACCAAACTTTACAAATCTTACTTGACTTTTAAACCATTTATCTTTATTATTAGTAGCATAAGCTTTGAACTAATAATTAGATGAAGATGGTAAGTATTTGTAAGACTCACAAAATTTTGAGACTCATTGCAGCAAACGTCCTTTCGATTATGTCCTTTTTCAGACCTTTAGTCAAAGGATCAGTCACATTCTCTGAAGACCGAATGCCAATCACCGAGATGATTCCTTAGCAAATGAGTTCTCTCAAATAGTCATGCTTCAGAAGAATGGTCCGCTTCTTTCTATTGAACAACGAGTTCGCTGCCACAGCACCCCGTTGCTTGATTGATTATCATAATAGATTGTAATTGCGCCTTGTAATTCTGTCAATGGAAGGTCTTGGAGAATACAACTGAGCCACTCAGCTTCATCTCCTACAGCACAGAGTGCGAAGAACTCAGATTCCATCGATGACTACGTAATCATAGTTTGCTTCTTAGATTTTCACAAGATGGCAGCTCTGCCCATGGTGAAGACAAAACCTCCAGTAGATCTGCACTCATCTGGTTCTGAGCACCAGCTCATATCTGAATAGCCTTCGATTATAGCCGGATATCTAGTGTAGAATAGGCCCAGACCTGTAGTTCCTTTCAAGTATCTCATCAATCTCTGGACAGCATCCCAGTGAAACTTTCCAGGATTACTTGTGAACATACTAAGCATTCCTACAGTGAATGCTATATTTGCAATTGTGCAGCTTATCGCGTACATAAGATTTCCTATTATCTTTAAGTACCTTAGCTGCTCTACTGGTCTTCCAGTGTTCGGTCGAAGCTTCTTGTTGTAATCATACGACACTGACAGTTCTGGCAGGTCGTAGTAGCCATACTTCCTTAGCATGCTCTCGATATAATGAGATTGAGACAATCTAATACCCCTTCAGTGTATATGATTTTGATTCCGAGAATCACATTCATAGTTTCAAGGTCCTTCATGCTGAACTGAGCTGGTAGAAATTTCTTGGTAAATGTTACTATCTCCAAATCACTCCCAACGATGAGCATATCATCCACGTAGAGGTAGATAACCACCACATTCACTTCAGCGACCTTGATGTATAGGCATTTGTCAAACTCACTGACTTGATACCCATTATTACGAACAACCCCATCGAACTTCTCATGTCAGAGTTTCGGTGCCTGCTTAAGTCCATATAGAGACTTAATAAGTTTACAAACTTTACCAGCAGGAGCATCAAGTCCTTCTGGTTTCTCCATGTAGATCTTTTCTATGAGGTCTCCATTGAGAAAGACAGTCTTCACATCCATCTGATGTGTGACGAACCTTTTTATCACCACCCATGCGATAAGCACTCTGATGGTAGTGATCCTACACACTGATGCATAAATATCAAAGAACTTTATTCCTTCTTTCTGAGAGAATCCTTTCGCTACCAGTCTTGCTTTGTAATTCTTAATAGTACCATCAGGACGAAGCTTCTTCTTAAAGATCCACTTGTAACTAATAGGCCTAGCACCTTCAGGTACATCCACCAGCTCCCACGTGTGATTTTGGATCAATGAATCCATCTCATCATCTATAGCTTCTTTTCACAGAAGAACGTCTATTAACTACATTACTTCTTGGAAAGTCTGTGGGTCTCCTTCCACATTATAGGTGATGAAATTATCTCCAAAATCTTTTTGTTTCCTGACACGCTTGGAAGATGGTTCAGTAACTCCTTCATCACCAACACTTTCAGTTTCTCACGAAACTGGCTCCTCTGGTGCATCTAATGTACTAGCATTCTCTACTATATCTTTGAGCAATAATCCTTTATCTTTAATAAGCTTATCCTCAAAAAATTCTGCATCCCGAGCTTTAATGATGGAGTTGGTTCCAAGATCAAGGAACCTGCAAGCATCACTATTTTTAGTAAAGCCAAGAAACACACATCTGTTTGCCTTTGGTCCGAGCTTATGCCTTCTGATATCTGGAACTCGAACATATGCGAGACACCCTCACACTTTGAGACTATCCAAAGGATCTGGATATCCTAACCATAACTGATGAGGAGTACTATCAGTTTTGGAATATGGTACTCTGTTCAGAATCTAGTTTGTCATCAATAAAGCCTCTCCCCAATAGCATGTAGGTAGACCAGATGTGATTAGCATCGAATTCACCATCTCGGTCAATGTGTGATTCTTCCTTTCTGCAATTCCATTAGATTACGTAGAATACGGAACAGTAGTTTCAGCAATGATTCTATGCTCCTTGAAGTATGCCTCTGACTCCTTAGATCGATACTCTCCTCTGTCGCTCCTGAGCCTTTTCACCTGAAGTCCAAGCTGCATCTCCACTAGAGTTTGAAACTCAACAAACTTGCTGAAGGCTTCATCTTTAGATTTCAGCAGGTAGATGTGGCAGAAGCGAGAGTGGTCATCAATGAAGGTGATGAAGTACTTCATACCGCCTCGAGTGATGAAGCTCTTGAAATCACAAGTATCTGAGTGAATCAGATCCAATAGGTTGGTTCTCCTTGTGACACTTGGAAATGGCTTCCTTGTCAGCTTTGCTTGCGCACAGAATTCACACTTGTCAGGTTTGTTACCCCCACATTTCGGAAGTAATCCTAACTTCTCCATGCTAGACAACTTTCTATAATTTACATGTTCTAGCCTATTATGCCATAATACAGAGGAGTAAGCAGAAGAGGACACTTTATTTACAACTGAGTTTGGTACAATAGTACTAATCTTATACATGCCATCAGTACGATATGCATTACCAAAATATATTTTCTTAAAAGATAACACAATATTTCCTCCTTAGAAATCCAGCCTCATACCGGCGACATACAGCAGGCTTCCAGAGACTAAGTTTTTGGCAATTGAGGGAACATGCTTCACATCCTTCAATATAAGAGTCTTCCCTGAAGAAAGAGTCAGCACCACAGTCCCAGATCCAAGAACAAGAACTACAGAATGATCAGGCATTGATATGTTCTCTTTGACAGCAAAATAGAAAGAGAACAAATCTCTGTTGGAGCAGACATGACAGGTAGCACCTGTATCTAACCACCAACCAGAGACTTTTCTCTGTTGGAGCAGACATGACAGGTAGCACCTGTATCTAACCACCAACCAGAGACTTTGCTGGGAGTTATCACCTGAAAGAGCATAGCCACACAGAGACTTTGCTGGGAGTTATCACCTGAAAGAGCATAGCCACACAATTGTCAAGTTGATTAACATTGTGCACTGTTCCCTTCTTTGGTGCTTTACAATCCTTGGCAAAATGCCTTTGCTTCCCATAGTTGAAGCATTTACCGCTCTTTTTAAAATCTTTCTTCTGAACATTCAGGTTCTTCGAATTATGGTTCTTCTTTTTGTTAAAAGATTTTTTTTTCTTAGAAGAAGAACTGGTACCCTTCTCAG
Organism: Asparagus officinalis; assembly: GCF_001876935.1. Lineage (NCBI taxonomy): Eukaryota > Viridiplantae > Streptophyta > Magnoliopsida > Asparagales > Asparagaceae > Asparagus > Asparagus officinalis. The sequence continues at coordinate 48,171,759 of NC_033796.1, forward strand.
AGTTAGCAACCACCATGTTAGCAGACGTCTTCTGTTTAGCAAGGAGCTCATTTTTCATGCAAGTCTGAATTTTATCCTCAATCCGAATGAACCTCTTCAAATCAGATAAAGTCACCTGTCTTTTCCTTCTTCGAGTGTCTGTGGAGAACGACATCCAAGATGGAGGAAGCTTGTTGATAATTGTACCAAAAATGAAGGTTTGACAAAGACTAATTTGTTCATCCTTCAGCTTCATAACAAGCTTTTCGAGTTCTTTAACTTGAGGCAAAACCTCAGTGTCATCTTCGAACCTTGAAGTCCAAAAATTCGTCAATGAGGTGAGACTTGGAAAGCCTCTCCTCATCCTTATATTACTCCTCCAGAGCATTCCATATTTCCTTCGCAGAGGGCTTGTTAGTGTAAGTATCTGCCAGATGATCGGCCAGGCAGTTAAGGAGATAACTCCTGTAGAAATGATCTTCTTTAGCCCAAGAGGCTTCAGACTCTGAGTCTTCTTCAAAGTCAGGTTTCTCTTCAGAAACCACATAGTAGATTTTCAGGAGTTGCATCCCAAAAATCACTTTTCGACGTCATACGTTAAAGTTAGATCCATCAAAGTTTTCTAACTTGAGACAGTCCACTCCAAGAGTCCTCGCAGGATCCATTAGTAGATCTGAAATATTGCTTTAAGATTGTTAAAAATTATGGTTAAATCTAAAATTAAATAGAGGAATTTAGATATGCTGTTATTTTAAACTTTTTTAAGTTAACTGTTGTGCGTTTGTGAAACGTTATACTTAAAGTAATATTTGGCCTATTCCGGTGCAAGGATTCTAAGGCCAAACTGTTTTCAGGAACAACAGTACATTACTCTGGTGTGCACCAACCCAGTACTACAGCAGCACTACAATAGCAAAAAAAGTCGATCCGACGTTCGTTTTCCAAGCTCACGTGTGTATATCACCGTTCATATTCCACGCTCGCGAGAGTCTGTTCATGAGATGCCCAAGGGCGCTATTTATAGGCCTCTAAGGCCAGCTCAAGAATCATTCGTAATTAATATGACTGTTACAATTCTCAATGGCAATTAAGATTGTAACATCAATGCATTAAATTTCTCTTAACTGCTATTATAACTATTGCATGTAGTAACTCCTGAATACAAGGCAATCAATGGACGTGTTGCTACAAAACACGAGGGTCACGACTCAGTAAATCAGACGAACCTCGTTTGACAAACAAACCTCGTCATACAGGCGAACCTCGTATGACAGATGAACCTCATCAAACAGGTGAACCTCGTATGACAGAGGAACCTCATCGAACGAGCAAACATCATCAAACAGGCAAACCTCGTATGACAAAAGAACCTCGTCGAACGAGCGAACCTCGTCAAACAGGTGAACCTCGTATGACAAGCGAACCTCGTCTGATCTTATGAATCAGATGAACCTCGTCTGACTTCGAGAACGCTAGGATCACACCCTCGTACGAATACGTAGCTTGTTCGCATGCTATGAAGTAGCCTGCGAGGCAACCATAGTGGTAGCCAACGTGGCGCCACATCGCCCCGATGCCTCCGTAAGAAGTGCAAAGTGCGCCTAACAAAGCGTCACTTAGCGCTTCAGCCCGATTAGCCCCGATCCCCGGCCTATTGGCCCACGGCCCATGACCCACGGCCCACGACCCATGGCCCACTAGAACTTATAAGAGATTAATTCAAATAAAATACTTTTCGGCTTGTCATTGGTAAGCCTCAAACAATGGACCTTTTGAAACACCAAACCATTAACTTTCCACTAGGCTACTAAGCATTTATGAAAAGTACTTGTAATTAATATATATAGTTTGAAAACTCATTTTGAAAAGCGGTTTTGACCAAAAACATCCAACAAGCCTCTCTACAGAAAGCTTTGTATCCTCTTGGCCTCCAAAGAGTTAGTTTCAACAACACATGCTTGCATCTATTAGTCCATGCAATGTCCAAGCCTCGTCAAATTGCATGTACCTCACCTAGTAATGCAGAAACAAAGTGAATCTTGCGTGCAAACCCTAACAACTAATTTCCATGAAAGTCATGTAGCACTGTCGCGACGCCAACCTGACCATTTGACGTGGTCGTTCCTGCAACACTCTACATTTTTCTGGTCCTTTTGAAAATAAAAATGTTGTTTTAAAAGTCATATAGGAAAAATGAGTTCACATTGTTGGGTTGCAAGTTTTATTATAACATCCACAAGATGAATAGAGATCTAACTGAAAATTTTAGGGATGGTTCATTGACTTTGTACTATAATATGGCAGAGGAATATTAGAACATCCTTGAGAAATGCATCTGAGGTAGTAGCTAATCGGATTAGCTTCAGAAGCACGTCTACAAGCTCGCAATGAGCAACATGATCTTACTTGTAAGGGTAATAAGATTACTCACAAAGCTATTGAATGGAGTCATGAAATAGTCGTTGCAAGTATGGAAAGAGATTAAACGTGTGTTAAATGTGTACATAACATAGATAATTAAAATAAAGGTATAATAACAAAGTGCGCCTAATTTAGTAATATATGTGTGTTCTTCTTATTTATGTTCCAATTGTTTTCTTACGGTGGTTTTGGATATAAAAGAGAGTAAGTGAGAGGAATAATTATAATAAGGGGCATTGTCTTTAGACCCAAAGGTTTTCCCAAATTTATGTTTAAACCGTAGTACAGTAATTTTTAACTTTAGACCAATTCATCTTTGTGCATTTATTCGGGCTGGAAAGTGGCTGGAAAGTGCATTTAGTTTCTGCTCAGTCGACTGATGAACCATCAGTAGACCAATGCAGGTTATCAGTCGACTGATGAGTTCATCGGTCGACCAATAGCGGATGATCGGTTTGTAACGGTCAGCTCATCAGTCAACTGATGAACACTATCAGTCGACTGATGGTACTGTAATGGTTAGTTTTCCAGCTTGCGTGATTTTTGGGTTTTTTGCCTTTTTACTTGGATTTTCTTGGTTATTGGGCTTTGTTTCATGAACCTATATATACCACATTCTCTCTAACTTATGAACCATCTAAGAAAAGTTTTAAAACAAGTTTACATGGGTTTAAGTGTGTTTAAGTGTTATTTTCAAGTTTGTTTATGTGAATAAGTTTTCACAAGAGGAGGAGATTATTCTTTTCGTGTTTGGGCTTCATTCTACATCTCTCTCACTCTTGATTTTTAGAGAAGTTTTGCTAAACTCAATTTCTAGTTTCATATATATATATATATATATATATCTCTAAACTCAATTTCTAGCTTTATATATATTTATTGATTAACCATTTCATTAAGCTAGATTTTATATTGAGTTTAGTTTTTATTATTGCTCATTGATCACACACACCACCTATTGAGCTTTTAGAATTTCATACACTATATATTTAGGTTGTGGTGAGTGATACATTGAGTGTGAGCTTAATTAAGTTCTCATCTTGTTAGAGAACAAGACAAACTATATTTGAGCTTATTTGTTGAGTGAACATATTGTAATACACAAATACACTGAAAGGAGTGTGTGGTGAGAGACGGGGTCGATTCCAAGAGGAGTGGCGTCGGTAGTAAAGCCTAGGGAGAGGTAGTAAATCCGAGCACTTAAGAAAGTCGACACGGGCTAGGCCAACACTTAGAGGGTGTATTGTGGTGATTATAACTGTGTGAGTTATGAAAGTTTTCAGTGAGCTAGAAAATTGATTGTGTGAGTTGTAAACGCTTTCGGTGAACGTTGAAAACCGGTTGAGATAGTGGAAATTCTCCTCGAGAGTGGGGAGCGGAGACGTAGGTCGAGGGTGACTGAACTCCGTGATCATATTGTGTATTTGCAATTGTCATTTGCGCACTATCTCATTTGCATATTGTGTTCATGTTTATTTCGCCCTTGTTTTTAATTACATATCCTTGCTCATATTTTTGTTAAATATCAATCTTGCTAGGATATAATTGTTAATAAGTTTTTAAATTGGCATTAATATTAGATTAGATTAGCAAATACCCTATTCACCCCCCTCTAGGGTAATTTCATTTGGTATAAGATCTTGGTGCTCTTCATTTGTGACTTAACCGCCTAGAGTCAAAGGTCTAAGTTTTATATCTTGCTAATATTGTTTTGAGATTAATTCATTTTGCTTGCATAATATATCATGGATATGCATGATGCATCAAGCTTAGGTTATGCCATTAATATTGCTCCTAGAATTGATAATTTCCCCTATGCTCAATGGTATATTAGATATAAACTTTTTGTTAGATCTAGACATTTCGATTTATGTGAAATTATTGACGGTGCTTACATTGTACCCACTACAGAGAAATCCAAGTGGAGTAAAAATAAAAAAGAATATTTACTATGAACAAGCTCTTGTTAGAATTTTTATTAAATGCTTTTGACACATCCATATCTAACAAGCTTGATTCTTTTGATAGTGCTTATATATCGTGGAAATTCATAGAAGCACATCAAGAAAACTTGGAGGAGACCCGACGTGTTTTGGCAAATTCCACTTCAAGCTCAAATGGAGCATCTTCATATACACGGCCACTAGGCGATAGCCCTAGTGAGGTATGCGAGTCCGATACCGATGATGAACTTACTATTGATGAACTCGCTCGTGGATATGAAAAATTAATGCATGATTATAAGAAGTTGCAATGTAATTTTATCGATTTGAAAAGTAAGCATGTTGAATTAAAATCCGATCATGAGTTGTTAGCTTCTAAGTTTAATAATATTGCTAAAGAAAACAATGATAAACTTAAATTGGATCATGATTCTTTAATTTCAAGTGTTGCTAATTTAACTCATGAGAAAAATAATATCATATTAGAAGTAGGGAACATTAGAAATGAGCTTAATCGTCTTAAAAATAATAATATGTGTTCTACTTCTAATAACAATGCATTTGTGCCAAATAATGAGTTGAATCATATTAGGGGTCGTATATCATCTTTAGATTCAATCCTTAAAACATGCATTGACAACAATAATAGGCTTGTGGGCTTATGTGCAAAGTCCCATGTAAATTCTTCTAAGAAACTCACACACTATGCACACATGTATAATAAAATTTATAAGTGTTCAATTTGCGGCTGTAAAGGTCATCTTGCTAAATTTTATTATAATGCACAAAAATCTACCAAATCTAATAATATTGATACTTGTGCATTCCATCAAGCTTCATCACAATATACATATACACATGCACATAAAGTTCATCATAAGCATGCTAATGTGTACAAATGTGATTATTCTGGTCGTTTTGATCATTTGACCAAATTTTGTTTTGATTAAAAAAGAGTTTCACGTTTGCAAAATGCTTTCAAAGAACCATCTATGTTTGCAAATGATTCACGTGCACTAACACAAGGTCAACACAAATCATTTCACCCTTTTCATTGCACATATTGCAATCGGAAGGGCCATTTGCATACTTATTGTTTGACCGTGTCCGTGCACAAAATACACCCAAATGAGATCATAACATAAGGGCATTGAGTTTGAATGATAACGGTCATGTCCCTAAATAATCCAGCACCAAGAATATTTGGGTGCCAAAACAAATTTAGTTTTGTTTATTTGGAATTTTTTATGTTTTAATTTGTTAATTTTGGTTTCAAGATTTATAAAAATGAAAAATTGATTAATTTTTTTTAAATAAAATTTTGTGTATACTTTTTATAATTGAAAGAGTACATTTTTAATATGTTTGAATGAAGTTTTATAAATTTGTAAGTATTATTCATACCATAGTTCAAAATTTTCTTGAAAAACTGATTCTAAGGTTATCAGTTGACTTATCAGTCGACCGATGACATCAGTCGACTGATAAGTCGACTGACAGGGTCTAATTTTTTGGGTTTTAGGTGTTTTGTCTTCGGTTTTTCAAACTCGTTTGAGATCTGATCCACTTTGGCCTTTGATCCTAGTCCTACACGTGTTGGTTGACTAGATCCTAGCCATCAATTTCATTTGATATATTCTAACCCTAACCAAAATGGTCTAGTTTTTTGGGTTTTAGGTGTTTTGTCTTCGGTTTTTCAAACTCGTTTGAGATCTGATCCACTTTGGCCTTTGATCCTAGTCCTACACGTGTTGGTTGACTAGATCCTAGCCATCAATTTCATTTGATATATTCTAACCCTAACCAAAATGGTCTAGTTTTTTGGGTTTTAGGTGTTTTGTCTTCGGTTTTTCAAACTCGTTTGAGATCTGATCCACTTTGGCCTTTGATCCTAGTCCTACACGTGTTGGTTGACTAGATCCTAGCCATCAATTTCATTTGATATGTTCTAACCCTAACCAAAATCCCCAAAATTCTATCGTGAAAGGCCCTAGAGAGGAGGGTGAATAGGGTTTATGGACAATTAATATGCAATTAAAAGCTATTCCAACAAACCACACACAAATATGAAATACAATGACAATAAAGAGAGTAGGGATAGAAATAGTTAGCCAATTGATGACACGCGGTATGTTGACGAGGTTCAATCCGCCTGACCTACGTCCCCACTCCCCACTCTCAAGGAGAAATCCACTACACACCCTGTTTGGAAGTCGGAACTTCTTCTACACAATAATCTCCACCGAGATCTCACAAACCTCACACTTGATCTTCACAAGATCAACTTCACCACACACTTACGATAGAACAAGAAGAGCTCTCACAACAAATCCTTATGACAAAGATCAAGTAGGAACAAATGAAGCTCAAAGGATTGTTGTGTGGAAGTGATGAGAACAAGGGCTCTTAGAAAACTTAAAAATGAGAGATTGAAAATTTAAGCTTAAATCACTTAGAAAATAAAACTTAGGATTTTTCTCTTGCTTGCATCATCTCAGAAATGAGGAGAGGAGTTAAGTATTTATAGAGCCTCAAAACTCCAGCCTAAATCTCAAACATATAAGAAAATCCCGAGAAAACAGCTGTCAGAAACTAGCCGTTATAAGTCGACTTGATACAGTGACAAGTCGACTTATAACTAGCCATTACAGTCAATTTTCCAGCTTATAAGTCGACTTAAAAAATTATATAGGTCGACTTAGTGTAAGTCGACTTAACAGGTCGTGTAAGTCGACTTGGCAGAGAAATTTTTGGACATACCAGAGTAGTTTGTAAGTCGACTTAAAAATTACATAAGTTGGCTTATTGTAAGTCGACTTAACAGTTCCTGTAAGTCGACTTAACAGAGAGTTTTAGCACATTTTGGGATAGTTCATAAGTCGACTTATCAGACCTGATAAGTCGACTTATGAACATGCACAGACACTTAAAAACTTGATAAAAAATATCAAATAAATTCTAAAAAATATGAAATTTTGGGAAAAGTTTATAACTATGTTATGTAATATATTAAAAAAGGAATTTTTGAGAAATCATTTACCAAACATAGAAAATGCTGATTTTCCAAAATGGTTCAAAAGCAATGATTTGTATGGAAAATGTGTGTGTGAATCCATTGAGCTTTAGATGTAACCAACTTAATAACTTGCCTACATTAAGCACTAGGGAGAAGTAAAATATAAATATCTCACATATATGAATATGATTTATTGGTTTTGATATTTGCTTTATATCTTTGATGAAGCCTCTTATAGTGTTGTGCTCTTGATAGCTTTGCTTCATCACATTGCCTCCACCTCCTTTAGATATCGTTGTTGTAGCCTATATTTCATCCAATCCTCCATACAATGTGCTAATGATATGTGATCTACAATATAGCTTAATAAACAATTAGCACCAATAACGGTGTTTGTAAATCATCATCAAAACAAAGGACCTAACATATCGTTCCCAAATTATTCAGTCGACCAGCCCTAAGCGTCCACCTCTGGTCCCTCCAGTCGACCGAACTTTCTTCTATCGACTGTCAAGCTCGTTTGCCTCGTGATTGCTCAGTAAACCTCCTTCTCCTACTCTATTACTTATTTGAGATTTATCTAGAGCAATCACCTAGGGTTACTTTACCTAGTGCTTTATTGGTCTAGATCTGCTATTTAGGATTGTTCTTGCTCTTAGATTGTCTTATATCATCTTTATCTATTTATCATGTTTCGAGCTCACACAAAACGTTCTAGAAATGCTAGACCCACACCCGTGCCTGCTCCTACTCCTCCTCCCGAGGCCAATTATGAATATTATGAGCGTTATCTTAGAGATCCTTCATTAATTGGTAAATATCGTGCTTTTTGTCAAATCAAATTATTCCCCGAGAGATTTGTTAGATTTGATGTCTTTGATCACTTTCTTTTGAGCATATATTTTCGTGACGATAGATTATATGAATTACTTGCTAGTGCTAATCATCTCCACATTATCCTCATCTAGTTCAGCTATTTTATGCTAACTTGCAAGTTAATTCAACTGATCCTAACACTCCTTTCATTTCATCTAAAGTCAAGAATCATCGTATTCTATTAGATGACGTTTTATTAGATGATGTTATTTACGATAATATGTATAACATTGTCTGAGATTCTTCACATTCCACATGGAGACATTTTATTAGGTAACGTTATTTACGATGACCCAACAATGGACTCCTTATTGACACTCCCTGGCAAATATTTTCCACTTAATTCTAGCTCTGTTTCTGATTTAGCCAAAATTATTGGTTGTATCATCTGCTACAACTTAATTCCCAAAACTAGGGGTTATAGTCATTACTCTCATGAACTCACTCGTGCTATTTATGCTATTGTTGGGAGTTGTGATGTCAAGTGGGGCAATGTTATATTTGATTATATGGCTTCCACTCACACTATTTTTCTTCCTTTTGGAGCCATCTTAACCAAGGTTTTCTCTCACTTTGGGGTTGATTTATCAGATGAGACCCCTGTCAAAGTCTTACCTTCTTTGACTCTTCAGCTCTTCATGGGATGGGTATCCCTGCAACTCAGTATGAGTTAGACCATCCTGTTCAGCATCAGCCCTCTAGTTCCGAGTCTTCCAGTTCCGAGTCTTCTAGCTCTAGGGATTTGTCACCTCCTCCATCCAGTTCTAGGGCTACTCCTCCTACACCTACTTCTAGTATCCTAGATTATATACTTCATCGTATGGATAGGTTAGAAGAGGGAGTGTACGCTCGCTTGTCTGATTATGAGCGGAGCTAGGAACAGATTCGTGCTAAAGCTCAAGTTTGACATGGTGAGGTACTTAGGAGGATTGACATGCTTGAGAGCAGCCAGGATATAGGATTTGCTAGTATTGAGAGTAGGTTTCATGACCTTTTCATGATAGTGCAGCACCCTCCTCCTCCTCTGGGTCCAGGGCCATCAGATTCGTGAAGACATATTTTATTTAGACTTGTATCTTTTTAGGACAAATTTTTTAAAAAAAACCCTTTTTTAATATTAATAAGCAAAATTGACCGTTTACAATTTTATTCAGCAAAATCGACCGCACAAGACTGCTAGTCCCGTGCAGTTCTCCAAAAACCCCAAAAAATCAACGATTTCCTCTCTCTCCCCCTCTCAGTCCCTCTCAACCGCTACTGTTCATCTCCTTCAACATCCCTATTCTCCTTCAAACAATTTTATTCAGCAAAATCGACCGCACGGGACTGCTAGTCCCGTGCAGTTCTCCAAAAACCCCAAAAAATCAACGATTTCCTCTCTCTCCCCCTCTCAGTCCCTCTCAGAACCCAACACCAGAACCCACCTCCTCTCACAAAACCGCTCCAGCACCGCTCCCTCCTTGCAGCCACGCAACACGCAACACCATGAAGAACAAATCTGAGGCGACCACCTTTGGAAACCCTGCCCTCCTTGAGATCTACGATGAAGATCTCCTCGCCCACGCCTAGCTTCTGCGTAATTCGGACGAAAAAAGACACACTGAGACCGGGACTTTCGAGATCAGAGAAGAGATTAAAAAAAAGATGATGGGTTAAGGTTAGGGTTCTGAGACCTTGGGGGCGATGTTGAGCTGGTAGACGAGGCCGACCTTGTCGACGAGCTTCGCTGAATAAAATTGTAAGCGGTCGATTTTGCTTATTAATATTAAAAAAAGGTCTTTTTTAAAAATTTGTCCATCTTTTTATTTTGAACTATGTATTTTTGGTGTGAACAATGTATGATATCATTGTCAACACTTATTTTATGTATTTTAGCTTATGGTTCATCTCATTTATGTCTTATGATTGTGTGGTTAGTATTTTATGCTTGCTCACATAGCTTTCATGCATATATATCTCTTGTGAGGCAAATGTATAAACAAATGTTTGAGTTTCTTTTGATAATGTTGCCATATTCATTCTTATATATATTCTATGTGGCTTTTAAATAGGGGGAGCAATCTCTATTTATGATTATACTCACTCATGCTTATAGGTAGGGAGAGTTTTAGCTCTCTTTATAGTACTTTTCCCCATTTTAATGTTGCCAAAGGGGGAGAAAAAGTGAGTATGTTGTGGTTTTATTGTTGTTTTATTGGTTTTATATATTTATTGAGAAATTGTTTGTCATCATCAAAAAAGAGAAGATTGTTAGGACTCATGTTTATGAGCCTACTCTCTAATCTAGTTTTGATGATTTAACAAACAATTTATAATTGTGTGTTTCTAGTATTTCGTGTTTATCATATATCTAGGTCAATGATATCTGAAATGAAGTCAATATAAATCAAGTCAAAGATTCAAGAAGAAGCTTCATATGCTACTACTTGGGTATAATAGTTTAGGATCTATATTTTGTGTGTTAATACTTTAAGCTCAATTTTAACACACACACTCTTTGGTTTTATCACAATTTGGTTATTTTTATGAAAATATTGTGTTATTGGTTTATGGACTAAATAATCCTTGTATACATCTTTTATTAAGTCTATATATCAATTTAAAAATATTTTATAACTTGGTTTAATCAAAAGTCAAAAATCAAGTGTTTTAAATATACATGTATTTGTAAGTTTTTGCAAAACGAAGAGTTTTCACAAACGGGAAGTGATATTTCAAAAAAAAAATTTGTAACATGTTCATTTTTATGTTTATAAACATTTTCCCAAATTTTACATTTTTTAGAATTTATTTAATATTTTTAAAGAGGATTCAAAGTTCAAATTTACTGTTCAAAAAACCCATATGCACATTTTCAGTCGACTGATGATTTTATCAGTCGACCAATAAAAGTGACTGGAAAGTGTATTTAGTTTCTGCTCAGTCGACTGATGAACCATCAGTCGACCAATGCAGGTTATCAGTCGACTGATGAGTTCATTAGTCGACTGATAGCGGATGAGCGACCTGTAACGGTCAGCTCATCAGTCAACTGATGAACAGTATCAGTCTACTGATGACACTGTAATAAAACAAACTATATTTAAGCTTATTTGTTGAGTGAACACATTGTAATATACAAGTACACTGAAAGGAGTGTGTGGTGAGAGACAGAGTCGATTCCAAGAGGAGTGGCGTCGGTAGTAAAGCCTAAGGAGAGATAATAAATCCTAACACTTGAGGAAGTCGACACGGGCCAGGCCAACACGTAGAGGGTGTATTGTGTGATTATAACTGTGTGAGTTGTGAAAGTTTTCAGTGAGCTAGAAAATCGATTGTGTGAGTTGTAAACGTTTTCGGTGAATGTTGAAAATCGGTTGAGATAGTGGAGATTCTCCTCGAGAGTGGGGAGCGGAGATGTAGGTCGAGGGTGACCGAACTCCGTGATCATATTGTGTGTTTGCGATTGTCATTTACGCACTATCTTATTTGCATCTTGTGTTCATGTTTATTTCGCTCTTGTTTTTAATTACATATCATTGCTCATATTTTTTGTTGAATATCAATCTTGCTAGAATATAATTGTTAATAAGTTTTTAAATTAGCATTAATATCGGATTAGGTTAGCAAATACCCTATTCACTCCCCCTCTGGGGTAATTTCATTTATCTTTAAACCAAAATTCTATAGTTTACTATTGTAGGTCGTAAAAGATGATTCTGAATTTGTATTGATTGAATTGTGTATTACAAACTAGAAATCTCTTTTACCCAAGAAGAGAGAATAGATTCATTCTCTCTTTTGTTTAACATGGGTTCTTTGGGGCGAAAGGATGCTTCGCTCAATGCTTGAGTCGAGTTTACTTCCTGTTGACGATTCGAACAAGGTTGTGAACAAACTTCCTTGCGTGGTAGAAGTTTTGTCGGAGTTCGAGTACCCGAGCTAGGATATTTGAAGGCCGAATGCACAATTCTCTTAAATGCTTCATTCCTTCTTTTCTCCTCCGCCCTCCCTTCTTTTGATAGCCATTAATGGCTATCTATAGAGGAGAATGATGTGTAACCGTCTCCTATGAACGTGGGAAGTGGGCACAACACTTCCACTTTTTAAACCTTAGTGGCTGACTTGGTCAAGCAGTGCAGGCGGACTTCACGGTGTAGGCGAACTTGCACGTTCAGGCGAGCTTAATGAGCTTGCAGGCGAGTTGGAGCATGCAGGCAAAGCTCGTAAGTGAAGTTAAGTGTTCAGGAAAACTTAACTCTTCTAGGCGAAGTTAAGTGTTCAGGTGAACTTAACTTCGTACGAGCTATCCTGGCGAAGCTTGATCAGTTCAGGTGAACTTGAATCTGCATGGTTGATTCAGGTGAAGCCGTGTTATCAGGCGAACTTGGCTTTGCCCACGAAGTCAAGTATTCAGGCGAACTTGAATCTGCATGGTTGATTCAAGCGGAGCCACGTTATCAGGCGAACTTGGTTTAGCCTGTAGAGTCGGGTATTCAGGTGAACTTGAATCTGTATGGTTGATTCAGGCGGAAACACGTTATCAGGCGAACTTGGCTTTGCATGTAGTGTCAAGTATTTAGGAAAACTTGACTTCGTCAGCTGAGTCAAGTATTCAAGCGAACTTGACTTTGTCAGCGGAGTCAAGTATTCAGGCGAACTTGACTTTGTTAGCGTTGTCAAGTGTTTAGGCGAACTTGACTTTGTTCATGTGGACTTGAATGTTCAGGTGAAGTTCTCCGTTTTTCGTAGGCGAACTTCAGGCGATGTTTAGCTTTCAGGCAAAGTTCGCTCTTCGCAGGCGAACTTAAATCTTTGTAGGCCAACTTCAGGTGAAGTTCAGCCTCGCAGGCAAACCTTTGAGCTTCTTTTGTTAGGGATAGAGGCAATTTTATTTGCCTACAACTATAGACTTATGTGGTCACCTCAAAACTTTTTAACAAAAAAATCAAACTTTGCACCCTCTAACACCCCCCCTGTTTTCTCATTTATCAATTCTGCCATATCCTTCACTCATTTCATTCCTCAACTATGATAAACTCATTAAATACTACTCAATTTGGTTAATGCTTAAGGTTTAAGTACTAAATTTTAATGGAATTAATGTCTTTTTAATATTTTAAGATATAAATTCTCCCAATTCCTTAACTCTGAATTTTATATTATAAATCCACATAAGCATTTGGGTAAATTATAGTATTAATTTGTCATTTTCTTCATCATAATTTTTTACATGAATATTCATGTTTCCTCATGATTATTTATTACAATTAATAAGAATTAATGTTACTAAAGAAGCTAATTTTTAATTTTGATTTTAGATTTTAGATTTTAATTTTATGATTTTGATTTTAATTTTTCGTGAGACCAAATTTCATATTTGAATCGATTTTAGTTGACTATCTTATAAAATTTGTATATATATTTTCTATTGTGACAAACAGAGATGGATAAAGAATTGTACTATGCTTCAATGAATTTTAGAAAAAAAATAAATTTTAAATTGAATGTCAAGAGGAATTACAATGATTTAGTGGTTATTGTGCAAAAATCTGATTGCTTGTGGTGTAAGCACAATGTGATTGACTTACAAAGTCCCATACAAATAAGAAGTTTTTGTGCGTGTACATGATAATGATGATGTCTTGATGTATTAATGCAATCCAAATTGATGTGTCTGATCTAATTGTGTATTAATGTGTATCCCTACTAACTTCTAGTAATATTTGCTACACTTGTGTCTTACCCTACAGCACTTCTAGAAATAAATATTATATCTTTAGAAATGCTTGTTATATTTTAGGATATTTTTTTTAAATAGACCGATTTTACTAAATATTTAGCAAAATTGACCTCTTTTTGGCCAACAGGGCAAAAAGAGGTCGATTTTAAAAACCGCCCTTCAAGGGTACTAATCTCTCAGAAAAAATACGGGACTAGTAGTCTCGTATGTTTTCTGAGAGCACTACTCCATGATTAGCACATTGAAAACATACGGAACTAGTAATCCCATATGTTTTCTGGGAGGTGTTTTTTAAAATCGACCTCTTTTTGGCCTGTTGGCCAAAAAGAGGTCGATTTTGCTAAATATTTAGGAAAATGGTCGATTTTGCTAAATATTTAGCAAAATCGGTCTATTTTAAAAAAAATTTTATTTTTAGCTATTAGACTTTTAGTAATATCTACTATAGTTCCAGATATATTTGCTATACTTTTAGAGATATATGTTATAATTTCAACAATTCCTGCTACACTTGTATTTTATCATGCTCTGCTTTCAATAATATCTACAACTTTTAGAAATATCTACCATACTTTCTGTAATACTGGCTATACATTCAAAATTACATGTTATATTTTCAGAAATAAATGCTATACTTTTAGATTTTGCACCACAACCACTAATTTATTATAGTTCCTCTTGACATTCATTTTAATAAAGTGATTATTTCATCTAAAATTCATCAATGCATAACAATTCATCATCCATTTCTATTTATCATAAAAGAAAACAAAATGTACAAGTTTTACCAAAGGTAGTCAACTTAAAACAAATTTAAATATGAAATTTGGTCTCATAATAAATTAAAATCAAAATTTTGAAATTAAAATTATATTTTCAAAAAAAATCAAATTCTTTATTTTGTAGTATTATTAATTATAATAAACAATCATCAGGAATTATGAATAAAAATGTGAAAATTTATGATTATAATTATCCCAAGTGCTTCTGTGGATTTATGCTACAAAATTAGGAGTTGATGAACTTAGAGAATTTATACCTTAGAATACCAAATAAAATAGATGAATCTTCACTAACACCTAGTATTTAAACTTTAGATATTATTGGGGTGAAGGAATATTTAATGGGTTTATGAGAGTTGAAGAATAAAGGTAAGAGTAAAGGAGGTGAGAGAGAGAATTAAATGAGAAAAGGAGAAAGATAAAACTAGAAATTTTTAAAATTGGATTTTTTTTAAAGTTTTACGGGGGACCACATAAGTATGTAGTGTATTTGAGAATTTGAGTTTAAAGGTAAATACATAAAGATGATTGGATCTACATGTACAAAGAAAAGTAATTGGGTTTTAACAGAAATCTAGGTAAACATTTGGGCCTAAAGACAAAATGCCTTGTAATAATCTTAATGGTATGGAGCAGAAAAGAAAGATGTGTGATAGAACTGATTGTGTTTGGATTGACAACTAGATGAAGCAATGGTGGAGCTACATTATCTTTTAGGCGGCTCCCGCAACAACCCCC
>NC_033796.1:48187245-48188555 GCF_001876935.1 Asparagus officinalis
AACTAGAAAAAAAGATTGGAATTTTTACCTATTAGGTACCTAGTGTATTACCTATTAGGCTATAGTGTTATCAAATTTTATTACTTTTACCTACTAAGCAGAGTATATTATTTATTAGACCTAATCTCTATTACCATTCAAGCATTGTCTCTATTTCTTACTAGGCTAGTCTTACCTATTTTTGAAACATTTTATTAATTAAGGGCTTTAACTTTAAATCCAAAAATTTTACCTCTATTTATTTTTAAACCTAATTACGTTTATCTTTACCTATACACCCAAATTACCTTTCCTTTTACTTTTAAGCCCAAAATATCATATACACCCTATTTTCATATGGTATTTACATAAAAAGTTTTAAAAGGAAAAGAAGAGAGAAAAAGAGTAATTGCAGTTTAAGTGGTGTCTTCATCAGGACGACCAGCCAGTTAAGTGTACGGTGCCGGTTAAGAGGTATTTAACAACTTCTCCTTCTTTTACTTTTTATACGGTTGTGACTTTTTTATATTAGGGGTTATATTATGAATATATCCAAATGAAAAAAAACATAGAAACATGGTCTAGTGTCGGTGTTAATTTGGGGGGAGGGCTTATGCATCTTGGATTCTTGGTCCCCCACGATAAAAATCTTGGTTCACCCTTGAAAGGAAGAGAGTGGTGCACTATAATTTGTGTTTGTTTATAGTAGGGAATATAGAGGAAGAGAAACTACATGACAAATATGACTTAAGTCTATGGGTAATCTTGGATTTTTAAGAAAAGACTAGTTAAAATTCAATCCTCCCTCCCAATTAGTCCACTTTGAAGGAATGAGAAAATTTGCTTCTTTTTAACCTTCACAATCATTTCCCTCACTAAATAAAATGTAAATAAGCATAATCTTTGAAGGATTAGCATTGTAACCTTCTCAACTCCTCCCCTCTCCTATTAAAAAAAACTATCCAAACTCACTTAACACTGTGTTTGGATGAAGGGTAGGAAAGAGTAAGGGAAGAAATTTTGGGAGTTCATTTTTAGGAGTTTTTTTAGAAGGGGAATGGAAGGAAGAGATGGAAAATTTTACATAATAATATTGTTGTTTTGTTCCCCCTCAAATTGGGTTGTAGAGAAGAAAAAGTAAAGAGAATTAATCATAAAAGAAGTTTGACTCTCTATCACTGTGGATCAACGACTAGGATTTGATTATGATACAATTCCCTTCCCTTAGTTAAAAGCTCTCAAACATGATGAAACAAGTTTTCCTCCATTATCATCACTAAACTCCAAAAAACTATATTACATTTTTTTTACCTTCTCTACCTTCATTTTCT
>NC_033796.1:48188565-48193320 GCF_001876935.1 Asparagus officinalis
TATTAGAGAAAAGAAAATAGAAAGAAAGTTAAATATCTAACATGTCCTTTTTAACCCCCTCCAAATTTGGCTCACATTGTTCAGCATTGTGAGAAATATTCTAGTAAAATTTGTACTCACTCTATTCTAATATCATCAATTTTAAAATTAATGATCAAATTAATCTCTTTATTATTTCTGCTAATTTAATCTTCTATAGCACTAACTAAGTGTTGTGCTCGTGCTCACAAGAGTGAGTGTGATTTCATTTGTTTATCTGATTTCTTTATTCTTTTAAGTTTTTTTTATTAGAGCTTATGCTTCTAAAATTGAATTGTCATATTTTGGGCCCATGAGACCGTTGGCGTGATATAAGTCATGGGACCCACTGAGTGCAACACATTGTTTGACTCAAACTATTATCAAAATTGGTTAGTCGATACTACACTTGAACTCCATGATCTAGCATTTTAACCCTCTATAACTCTTCTCATTTTCTCATATGCAACTAAAATTAGGGCATCACAATCATTCCACCTTTAAATATGTGACGTCCTCGACGCAGCATGATAATAATTTGCTAGGTGATATAGACTCTAAAGATGGCTCTCATTGCACTCACGCAATGTCACACTTAGTCCCTCATTAGTACTTAGCTCCACACTTCCAATTGACTAATTGCTCTGATACTATTTGTCACACTCCAAGCCTCTGATCCCATTAGCACGATGTAATTCATGGAACCCACTAAGTATAGTACATTATTTGGCTCAAATTATTGTCAAGATTAGCTAGTCAATGCTACACGTGAACCCTATTAACCCATCATGTAAACCCTCTATGACCCTTCTCGTCTTCATGTTATATATGTGACTAATATCTGGGCATCACATGAATTATACTCAATTATTTTTTGAGTTTTTGCTCTTTTTTGTGTGTTCGCTATATGCTTTACTTATTTTATGAATATGAGTATATCAATGACTTATCAATGACTAGTTATAATAAAAACATGAAGATCATATTACCCCTTAAATCTTTCTTATATGATTTCTAGCCTATCTGAATTTGATAGCCAAGGTACATTGTCAAAATAATATTATTAATTCATTCTTCAGCAGATATAATGCCAAACTACCAATATACCGATTTACAAAAATTGAAAATGTCTAAATTTCACTGAACCCCTAATAAGTTGGGGAATTTTGCATGAAACCCTCGACATTTTTAAAAATCATACTGAAATCCCAATAACATTTGGTAGAAAACCCTTAGATTTTTTTGAGAATAAAATAAAACCCTTAGAATTTATGAAGTTAGCTATGTGTCATCAAATGATCAAAATCCCTATTAAATTTTCCAGAAAATGACAATAAGCTTTAAATTTTATCCATTAATCTCCAATAACTTTTGGCAAAAAAACCCAACAATGGATGTTTATATATTTTTAAGATTTTTGAGCTATTTTTTAGAAAATTTTGATTTTTTAATGAGGTTGTTTGCAATTATCAAATTTTAAATGAGATCGTTTGTACTTTTTAGATTTTAATGGGATTATTTGTAATTTTTAATTATTTAAAGAAATTGGTGATCTTTTAAATTATAAGGGTCTTTTTTATAATTTTTAGATATTTATGGGAGTTGTATGTAATTTGAGATTTTTTGAGTTGTTTGCAATTTTATACTTTTTATATAGTAGTTATTTTTGTAATTTTCCAAGTGGTCATTCATATTTTTAGATTTTATAGGGTGTTTTTAAAATTATTTGATTCTCAAAGGGGTTTTTTTGTAATTAAATAAAATTTTTAGAAGATTGTTTTTAATTTTAGGGGGTAGGTTTTCAATTTTTAGATTTCAAGGGTTTTTTTTGTGATTTTAGATTTTTAGGGACATTTGTAATTTTTGGATCTTTTTTATGTTGTTTGTAATTTGTATTTGTAAGGGATATGTTAACAATTTTCTAAATTTTAAGGTATTGTTTGTAATTTTTAAAATTTAAGGGTGTTGTTTGTTACTTTCGAATTTGTAGAGTTGTAATATGTGATTTGTTAGGAAATAATTCTTTTATTTTTCAAATATAGATTGTAATTTTATGGTTTAATTTGCAAATAGAAATGATTTGAGGGGTATGTATTAGTCTTTTAGGTATAATTTTCATCAATGCAAGGTTATGATTATTAGATTTTTTTTAAGTTATGGATAGTTCTGATTTGATTATATAATCAAATATGTGATTAATAGAATTTTTTAATTATGGACAGTTTTAAATTAAATTGATGAGGATTTTAAGCTAAAGATAAAATTCGTTGTCTATATATAAACTTCTGATAGGTGTAGGCATCGAAAATTGCCTATAGGTCTCCACAAACGGTTCAGTGTTAAAGAACGACGATGAACGTCACTATCCGATCTACAGGAGTCCAATCGACGTCGACGAACGATTGAAGTGAATCGACGAGCCACGTGAGCGGATAGGATTTCGGAACAACGAAGACCCGGGCCAATCGGAAGCCCGTCACTGTTCACAAAAAGGACAACACCCTTCATGCCTCGACCACTCTAAAGACAATCCAACCACCAGAGCGGATCGAACTCTTCGTCAAGCATCCAACGCATTTGGAATCACTCAAATCCGAGTTCGGACGAAGAATCTACGGGGAAGCAATCAAATACACCTACGGACGTCTCAGAGTTCCGAAACACCCCCAAGGGTGTCTCAGAATTTCCGAGACACCCCAAGGGTGTCTCGGAAATTCCGAGACACCCTAGGGGTGTCTCGGATTTCTAGAGACACCCTAGGGTGTCTAGGCACCCTAGGGGCTCCCCCTAGCCTATAAATAGCCCCCCTTACCTCATTTGGAAAGATCGGGATTTTTGGAGAGCCTTGGCGAAGCCCTGCTGCAGCAAAGAGTGGTCGAGCGCTTCAACCAAGGAGGAGAGGTCTACATCAGTCTTCATCACCCATTCCCCGTCTGATCCTTAGTATTAGCCCTTGGCGTTAATACTAAGAAGAGCTAATATCTCGCTTTAGCCGAGATAGACGCTTATAGCTTCTAGATCTCACGCGGATCGACGAAGCTCTGTCCGATATTTCTGGATCAGAAGTTTCTAGATCTCACTCGGATCGACGAAGCTCTGGAGATCGGGGTGACGCAACCGGCATTTAAGATCCTGGTGAATGAAGAGATCGAATACGAGTTCGATCAACAGAAGTTCGAAGAGTACCTCTCTTCCTCCTCCTCGAGATCCGCCTCTCCAAGCAGGAGTAGGAAATCCTCCTCCTCCAGAGTCGTTCGCGGGACCCTTAGCTCAAAGACCCAAGAACCCCTTGCCGTCGCTGCACTCGCACCACGTGGCGTCTCCGCGTCGCCCAACGTGGTCGAGATCGCAGATCTGGGCATCTCCTCCGCCAAGAAGATGGCTAATGAAGGCGCTCCAGCAGTATCAAAGAGAACCCGCCAAAGACGGCGTCAACAACTTGCTCGTCAAATGGCCAAGGCTTTGGAGCCTATGGACGGGGTTCGCTACAACGAAGATCTCAAATCGAGACGACGCCTGGAGCAACAACGGTACGTAACCAACTCCTCCTCCCTGACAGAAACGAACAAGTGGGTTCGTGTCATGAGGACTCGTTCCACCCTTGAAGAGAGAATCAAGAAGCGCCGCGCACTGCTCGCGCATGCCCGAGCTCTCTTGCAGAAAGCAGAGGAGATGCAGAAAGAAGAGGTGGTCAAGACTCCGCCAAAACTCAAGCAAGTGTGGATGCTAAAGGCGAAACCAACATCTAAGCCAAGAGTTAAAGATGTTGCTGCCCAATCTTCACCAAATCCAAGTCCCATTCCCCTTACCCCGGCACCTCCGGTAGGGTCAGGTATGAGCACGGATCCTTCAACATCCAGGGTTCCTGTGAAAGGTCGCCTCGGTCCCTTACCAGGGAATCGAGGTAAAGTACCTATCAAGGAGCGATTGGGTCCGTTGAAAGGTCCCCTAATGATAAACCCGAAGCCAAGTCCCGTTCCCCTTACCCCGGCACCTCCGGTGGGGTCAGGTATGAGCACGGATCCTTCAACATCCAGGGTTCCTGTGAAAGGTCGCCTCGGTCCCTTACCAGGGAATCGAGGTAAAGTACCTATCAAGGAGCGATTGGGTCCGTTGAAAGGTCCCCTAATGATAAACCCAACTGGGGGTCGTTCTAACTCCCCCCAGGAAAATAACAAAGGGAAAACCCCTATTGCCGACCGCATCGGGTTGCGTGTCGAAGTTCAAGAGCCCGTTAAGTTTTTACGTTCACAAAAGCGTAGACTGGAACATCATCAAGGCAGTGTTGTCAGAATGCTGCTGTTCTAAAACCCCGAAGAGAGTCTCGGTGTTCGAGAGGATTTCCAAGCCAAGGCATTTTCGTGGGAAGAGGTTCGCTCGCCAAGAGGACGAATTCCTAGAGGTGTCTGCTAATATGACCGGCAGAGGGAAATCGACACGACACTCTAGCTTAGATCAACTTGCCGAAGCATCCCAGCGCGTGACTCGATTGCGGTCAGGAATCAATAGGCGAAAGAATTACCAAAGGATGCAAAAGGGACTTCCTTGGGAAGAGGAATCGTCAGATGATGGTTCAGACTCCTATTCGGCTATAGCATCCGATGACACGGCGTCTAGTGCGGGACAGCCTTACGAATCACTTATGATCAGCGCCGAACAAATGAACAAGATGCTTGAAGATGCCCTAGCTAGGCAGAAGGAAGCCTTCAAGTTCGAGATGGAGATGGCCGTGCAGCA
>NC_033796.1:48193960-48194170 GCF_001876935.1 Asparagus officinalis
GAACGATTCCTCAAAAGGAAGAAGGCGGAAAGGGGTCAAATAGCTAATAATGCTCCACAACCAAACTTCGCCCCTAAAGGAAGAGGAAAAGCACAAGCCAATGCCGTGAATGCGAATCAAACGTTCGAGGTGCAAGCGCAACCGCAACAGCAGCAACAAAAGGCGCCTCAACAACCAAGGTGGCAACAGCAGACCCCGAGGCCAAAAGCC
>NC_033796.1:48195170-48254389 GCF_001876935.1 Asparagus officinalis
TTGTAGTAGATAATGAGCCTATTTATAACAGATTCAGGAGGTTAGTTTTATAATTTCAGCCAAGTCCAATCAGTCAGCTTATTCAACCGATACTTTACGGTTGTCAGGTGTGGGTGACATGAGTCACCTATACGATTAATGTGATGGTGACAATGATGACAAGGTCATTAAGACTTTGGTGTCGACTATGTATTCAATGTGATGATGATCGTCTGTTGGCAGGAAATTCGAGGACAAACAACCTCTCATCTCGGTCTTGCGAGAGGGTCGATAAATGGCACCTTTTTATTCGGCCACCTTGGACTGCGAGGTTCTCGACCCAATATCGGGAAATGAGGAGGCATAGAGCCATCGTTAACTATGGGTCCGAGTGAGGATGCCTTTCTACTCGGCCCTTCTTGGTAAGGGTCGAGTGACGTTTACTGGACTCATCATTTACAGGGTCGAGTCGAGATGATGCTTAGTTAATTTGGGACACGTGTCAATTTTTAGGGGAGGATTAACACTTAGTCATATCCATGTCAAAACATATATAGTGCACGTATGGCGGTGCATCAGAAAATTTTTAAATTTAATATAAGTACATCATTTTTTGAACCCTATCTATATTCATATTTGTAACCGGTAAATATGTACGAATACGAAATATCATATCTGTTACATGTATCATTGGTACCCCTCTTACACAATACTATTTCCTTTGATATCACACGCGCTAGCCACGTGATTGATCTGCTTAAAACTAGCGCGACGCGGTTAAAAACTAAATTAAAAAGGGATTTAAAAAAAAACAAAAATAAAGAACAAGTAGCTTAAAAGTTAAAGGCTTGTTTGAATTGCATCCAGTAAAGAAAAGTTATGAAAACATAGGATAAGTTAAGTTAGAGAATGTAAGTAAACATGTAAAACTTATTTGAGAAATTAGGAAGAAGAATCAAGGGTGAAATTTTCACCTCTTTTGGAAAGTTTACTAAAGTGAAGGGAAAAAATGAAATATATGTAAACTTAAATAAATAACTTTGAATGCTATTAAGTTATTTTATTATTAGAAGTTCGGTAAAAAGTACAATGATCTCTCCATAATTGTTTTATATTAGGAGTTCACTTACCTTTCTTTCACTCTTAGTGTCACGCCCCCAAAATGCGCAGCTAATTTTGAGATGCATGACAGCGGCAACACGTGCATAAAGCACATGCTAAGCCTGCGGTGCACTTTCACATTATAATAAACTTCATTTTGCAAGAAGCTTATTTGACAAATAAAGAAGTCTCAGAGCAAAACTATATTATAACAAGTTCACTCTAATGAGTCAGAAGACTCTTATTACATATGCATAATAGCATGACTAACATGACTATAGCTTCAACGCCAAACACTCTAAAACATTCTTCTCATGTTCCAAAGCTTCGAGGCTTCGTTAAAGCTATCTAATTTTCATCTGAAAAAGATTGAAAAACAACGGGGTGAGTTTACACTCAGTGAGTAGAAAGCTGATGCGACATAATTATGTACCAAAAATTGCAAGTGCACAATTTATCAAGTTATAGTATAAAAAGATATCGATCCCACGAAGAAGGTGATTTTAAGAGATTATTAAACTTGGTTCTTATATTTTGTGCATGACAATTAGGAATAAAGAATAAATGTGATTTTGTTGAGTGATTGTTATGAATATATGCAAAAAAATAATAAATTAAATTTTAGAAGAGAGAAGGAAGAATCAAAGAATAAATGAAATCACAAGGCAAGAAATATGAATTAATAAAATCAAGAAATAAAACTAAGAATGAAAAGAAAGTTAAGATGGAGGATTCAAAAGAGGTAAGAAATCTAGAATATAATCCACTAACCAATTTCAATTATAAAATATAAACTATTCTCTTTTTATCATATTTCAACCTAGATTTATTAAGCATAGATTATCAAACCATTTAAGGAAAGTGTAACCTATCAAATTATCATCTAAGTTAAAATCACTATTCATGATAAGAATTTGCTTCCAAATAACTATGGAGTAGTTAGGTTATCAAAGGAAAATTAGGGAAAAATGATGCATAATAACTCCAAAATTTTTAGGAAGGCCTTCTCATTAAGAGTAGCCCTTGAAAGAGACCTCTCCAAAGGAGTTTAACAAAATTTTTCAACGTGGGCTCGCTAACCGCCATCACATGCTGTCACTCTCTACCCCTATTTATAGTAAACATCAATGAATAAGAGCCCTTGAATTGAATCCTTATCCAAAAACATCAATTCTCAACCTTTGATTTGTAACAAACTACCCAACATAAGAGGCCTCCGGTTCTTGAGAACAAATGAAGTCTGCAGCAATTCAGGCCCATGGATTTCATTGATTTTCAAAATAAAATGAAGAGCATTTCCGGCCCAATCAGAAGCAATTGATTCTGCAGCATAATGTCCGGCCCCATTTGATTGCAGCAAAGAAAACAAGCCGGCCCCCTCATGTGATTAAAAGCCGAGTTTGGTGATTAAAATCCAAAGCCCAAGTCTACTGGTCCGGTTCCTTGCATGAAGTTGTCATTTGATTTTTAAAACAGAAAATGAACAATGCCGGTCCATGATTAAAATCCCTGCAGCAAAGCAAAGTCACCCCATTCATGTGATTTAAGCATAAAAGTCCAATTAATTCCAACTCTTGCATCGCAAGTCCATGCATAGCTTTCTTGTGTATTTTTTTTATGGCTTTGCTCTTTGGCTTCAAATCATTTCCTCTTTTAAGCTTTTGCTTCATTTCAATAATGGGTTTTTGTTGAGAGATTGGAGTTTGAGATTTATTCTTTCATTAAGCTCTGCAATTAAAAGATAAAAGCAATTATTAGTGGTATATTTATTCATATAAAATAGATAATGAGGGCATAAAATTGTAATAAAATGTGATTATCGAAAGATTCATCCGAGTGAGGAAGGGGAGTACGTTAGGTCCAATGTGGTTAGACTCACTCCGTGATCATATCGTTTTTTTGTAATGTGCATTGGCGTTCTTATTCTGTATTCGTTTTATATTTAACATTAATATCGTCTTTGTGATTGCATCTTCATATTGCCATATCTCTTTGTAGATTGTTTATTTTACCTCTTGTGTTAGTATATTCATTGGTCATATATTTCTAAATATCTCATTGTAGTGAATTATTAATTCATTTGTTCCATATTGTTTAATTCTTGCTTGTAACATATTGTATGATCTATCTTACAAGAATAATTTATTAATTAGTTTAATTGGCATAAAATCGGATTAGATTAACATAAGACCCTAATCACCCCCCTCTAGGGTCTAACAGTTTGTATTTTTAGAAGTTTGTGTTGAATATCAAAAATACATTCAACTTATTTGTGAAGCTAGATGAAAAGATAAAAGATTAACAAGCCCATGAAAGAAAACATCATAAAAAATCCAACTCCAATTTGACATCACAATTGATGTAGATGATAAAGACAATACTTTAGGATTGCCTAGGAAAAAGATAAATGTGAAGAAGGATTAATCTCAGCTCGATAAAAAAAATAGAAGGAATAAAAGACAACATTTTTTGAATATTTTATAAAATAGTTTAATTATTTTGAGTAAAATTAGGAATCTTTAGAAGAGATTCTAATGAAATTTTTTTAGCACTTTTATATGCTTATGTGGATGCTTTTATCATATAAAAGTATATTAGAGTTAGCATTAATCTTTAGTTTATAGATTTTTATAAAGTTTATCGATGACTAGGAATAAATTGTATATTCTCTTTTATATCGTTTTAGCATATTTTTCATCAATCATCTCACCTTTTTAGTTTATAATTTTTTATGAAGTCTATCAATGATTAGAAACAAAGTTCATATTCTCTTTTGTATCGTTTTAACATACTTTTAATCAAACATCTCACCTTATTTGTTTTAAATATTCAACTTCCTTATATAACACTATTTTATTATTTTTCACTTTTGTAACACTATACTTCTCAAGTAAAGTTTGGTTTCACATCGGTTCAAAGAATATGAAAATTCAAATTAGCTTTAGATTATATTTGTTTCTTGTTAATTTAATTATTAACATGACATTTTAAATTGGGTATAGCCTATTTAACAAATATCAAAATAATAATAATAATCACAATGTTAAAGTTTGAAGAGAAAAGTGAGCAAAACTATATAAAATGGAACATAACAAATTTTAGTTAGAAAATAAGCCAAAAATATTTAATCATGGTCTTTAACTATGTGCATTGCACGAGTATAAAAACTAGTAAGATATAAATGGGTGAAATATTTTTGGAAAAAGATCAGTGGAGACCCTAGATGCATTGACCAAATATTATTCGGATCCTTAATATGTTGGAAGATATCACTACTACCCTAAGTACTTTTAATAGACTTCGGTTAATCTTACTGATTGTAGGATATGATCTTGTCATGTCAGCAAAAAAATATTTTATTTTAGTTTTTTAATTTTTAATTATTATTTTTTTTGTGCTAACATGGTATAGCAGGGCATTATAATCATCACGTTAGTAAGATTTAAAGCAAGTATGTAATGAGGATATAGGCTGATGGCAGAGGTAATGTTAGGGACCCCCAACTAATGATGTCCAAACATTAGGAATCCAAATGATATTTAGCCAATACATTAAAGGACTTCCATTGAAATTTTGTCAATATTTTAATACAGGGGTTTTTGCAAATATACCCTCAAAATCTTTTACTTGCAAATTTACCCTCTAAATATTGGTATTTTTTAAATTAATTACCATCCAATTATCTGATATTGAGTTTATCTAGCCCTTCTACTTGACGATTTTATTGTTTTAAACTCCACTTGACGATTTTATTTTTTAAACAGAAAAATATTCTAAACCTAGGGGTTGTTTGGTTCGCTATTATAAGGGGTGGAAAACTCAGAAAACCCCTCCACGTCAGATTTTTAGTCCTCCACGTCAGTTTTTTTGTTTCCGTCTATTCTTTGTGTCGCTTTGGTTCGCTCGGATGAAAGAGGGAAAACTCTGCTGAAATCGCCGTCAACTCAGATTTTTTTTCCTCTCCGATTTCCTTCCCCAACCGAGTGAAATTGATGAAAACTCTGCCACGTCAGATTTTTTTTCTTCTCTGCTTTGTTTACAAAAGTTTTCCTTTTTTTCTATATGAACCAAACACAAGAAAAATAAATACATTAGTTTCCCACCATTTTTTATGTGCGAACCAAAACAAAACAATCTATTTCTTAGAAAAGTTTGGAAAACTCAAAACTTGTGTTTCTTTACATGGAATTGCATTTCTCTATATCAAGGAAACGAACCAAACAGCCCCTGGAAATTATTGAATTTTTTTGACATTATCCTATTTGAGAAGCATTATTATTAGCTCAGTGGGGTAGAAAGCCCCAGTGTGAGACAATTTGGGGGGATTTTGCAAACACCAACATTTGAAGAGTAACTTTGTAAATACGAAAGATTTGAGGGGTATATATGCAAAGAACCACTTTAATATATATTACAAATTTGATACCTAAAATTTCGGAAAACATTGGTAGTGAATTCTCTCTGCTGTTAAATATTTCATGACTAGCCGTTCTTGATATTATACAAAAACTAACAGGTAGACCTCTTCTTTTTGATAGAAAAGAGTCGTGCTGCTGTACACAAAAAATCTCCCCAGAAAAAGCTTTTACTGTAGAACCAATTTAAGTTTTCTTAAAATCGAATTAAACTTAAATCTTATTTTTCTTTAGGCCTGTTCGTTTGTTTTCTAAAAACCAAGAAATGGAAATGGAAATGGTGAAAATCTCAAAACTCACCATTTCCTCCATTTCCATCCCTAAAACTCACCCACAACATCCAATAAAATATTATTTCCATCCAACAACTCATCCACATCATCTAATAAAATATGATTTTCATCTAACCACTCATCCATCACATCTAATAAAATATTATTTTTATGTAACAACTCATCCATCACATCTAATAAAATATTATTTTCATCCAAACATCACTCAACTCATCTCTTCTCATCATTTCAAATCACTCACATCATCCAATAAAATATTATAACAATTCACCTCATCTCATTGAAATTTTATTTCTTCATTTTCATCCCAAAAAGTTATGAAAACACTTTTCTTAATCTTTCTTCACATCACTCAATAATACAATGACAACTCATCTCATCTCATTTTATTTCTTATTTTTAAGAATGAACCGAACAAAAGAAAACAAGAAACTACAGGAAATAGGTTTCTTATAATTCATTTCCTTATTTTTTTTCACCAACC
The DNA here is from genome assembly GCF_001876935.1 of Asparagus officinalis. NCBI lineage: Eukaryota > Viridiplantae > Streptophyta > Magnoliopsida > Asparagales > Asparagaceae > Asparagus > Asparagus officinalis. Next base: position 48,201,443 of record NC_033796.1, read on the forward strand.
GAACACTCCAAAACTAGTTTTCTTAAAAAATCACAAACATCATCCAATAATAAGGTGACAACTAACATCATTTCAATTTCATTTCTTTGATTTCCTTCTTTTTTAGCCAACCAAACACTCCAAAAACAATTCTTCATTTTAATAGTTTTCCATTTCTTTGATTTCCCTCTTTTTTTTAGGCAAACGAACAGGTGGAAACTTAAATCTTATCTTATGATAGGGAGAATTTCAAACAGATCCTCTAAAAGCAATAATCATGATTTTTTTTTAAAAACATGAAAAAAATCGAAATACGATCGTAATTTCAGATAAGATCTAAAGGACGAATAGCATGTGAATAGTGGTTCCGCATATCAGACGATTTAACTTTTGTGCCTAAACACATCATCACGAATTGCGACTCAATCACGATGAGATGCACAAACGAGCACCAAAAATCACCTAAAACATATACACGATCGAACCAGTACTAATTGCTTTCTTACTTGATCTTGACTTACTTAAGCATCCAAGGAGCGATGCCGTTTTATTTTTTTTATTTTTTATTTTTTTAAACGAGCAAGAGTTGCAGGAAAGTTCTTGATGCGCAATTTTATTGGTACATAGTGGCAGTATGGAAGTGATAAACCTCGAAACTTATCAAGGAGTGCTCTTTGAGTCCATAAAGAATGATATCTGAATCTATGAAGAAGTTCGAATTCATGAAGAAAATAGTAAAAGAAGTATTCTACTAATAAAAGTGAAAATTAATTCTAGGATTACAAGTCTCTTCTAAAATAGAAAAATAAAGTAGACTTCTAATGGAATTGAAAAACAAAGAAATAGAAAGTATTAAATCCTACCCTAAATAGACTCCCCATGATTAAGAGAATCAATTGGCCAAATCTGAGATCGAACTGAGTTTGTTTTCTAATAAAAAAAAGACACAAATTTATTACGTAAAATAACATAAAAGCTAATTATTTTTGAAATTCTTCCAAAAACGATTGATATTGATGGCCTTTTTGAAATCTGTTAAGCCAATTGGCTCCGTCTCCTCAAGATAGATGATTTTTTATATAAAAATATGTCAGAATTCGCCATCCGGATTAGGAGATATGGTCGCTTCTTTGTGTGCAAGTCAACTAGTCATTCAGATATGTTTGGCTTCTAGCGATTCCACTATTGTTTCATAAATTTTTCTACCGTACATCCTACCTAAGTATCCCCTTATTCAAAGAAGATCAACTCCAGTCTTGTATTTGTTCGAATAGTTTCTCAATTACATATTTCTTCTCCATGTTCAGCATCCGCCTTGTATTTTACATTGATTTTTAATTTGCTCTTTGCTTTCTCAGCTAGGACTTCTTCTAAATCAATTTTTTGTATAAACCCTCCTCACGTCACATGTATGTGATTGGTGGCATGTGGATCTACAACTAATTTAAAAAAAAAACTCCTTCAAATATGTTCCTTATTGCTTCTCATATTTTAGTACCTGAAATATCATCTCAACTTTCTTGAAATTATTTGCAAACTTTATTTCTGAAGTGGGAATTTTGCCTCATACTTTATATATAATTCTTTCATCTTCTTTGCTTTGAGCCTTCCACCAAGCAAATCACACATATCATCAATTTTTTATCTCACTATTATATCCTTCTTCTCAATCGAAACAACATCACCATATGTAATATCATTCACAATCTTTTTGACAATATACTAAGTAATAACCATCTTCACTAACATGACGCAACCAACACCATCTCATGCACAGCATGGATTTGCACTCAGGAGGAATATTGATGGCGGTGGGTCTTCATTTTCAATTGTGAGTGTCTCATAATATGCTGCTAAAAAGGCATTCTCCTTGGTAATCTTTATCTTAGATGTCTCGGATTCTATGATCGACATAATTGATGAAGTCTTCTTTGTTACTTCCTCAATCTTCATAAATCCAGACTCTTACTCTGAGATGGATTGAGATTCTTAGTTTTGCCATGATTATAACTAGTGTTAGAACTCCTTGAAAACATCCATGATGGAAGTCCTTTATTGTTCTGCTCAAGTTCTTGCTTCACCTTCTTTACTAGACTGGTCATGTCGGCTAACGTAAAAGTATTTTGCAAATAGCTCTGAAAATAGCTCTGAAATGGCTATTAAAGTAGAAGTTAGTGGGGAGCGATTATCCCCTTGAAAATAGGTCTGAAATGGCTATTGGGCGAACTTTGCTATTGGGCGAACTTCACGAACTTGGCGAAGTTCACTGAAGATGTAGGCGAAGATTGTTCGGACGTGGGCGCGCCTTCTTCGGAAGTGGACAAGGTCCATGTGGGCGAAGTGCGTTAGTTGGTGAACTTCGCCTACGAGTTCGAATGTAGCTCAGAATTCGACTCTAGTCTTGACTGACTGATGACGTCTTTCAACTCGGCATGGGAGTCGACTCACAATTGATTTGGTCGAGTCGAGTCGACACAGGCTGTCCGGCGAGCTTCGCTTCATGAGTTCGAATTTAACAAAAAATTCGACTCTAGGCGTGGCCGACTAATAACCCCTTTTGATTCGATCTGGGACATGTTGACTCGTGTTTAACTTGGTCGAGTAGAGTCGACATAGATTGTTTTGTAATGTTTGCTTCATTCGTCAGATAACCTTTACTGCAACTTGTTGTGGGCTTGAGTTCAGGCCTATTCGAAGTGTTTAGCTCATGAACGTTCACTTCTTGGATCCTTAGTGAAAAAACATTTTGACCGTCTACAACAACCTCCATGTTTTTGTGCTTGATTTCTCACTTAATAATTAATCATGTAATATAGAAAAACTAATATTAGACAATATCGTGTATAATCATGCGAAAATGAGTTAATATGCAAATATTGGGTTTAATTGGGTGAGGACAAATAATAATTTAATTTTATAAGGTGTGAGGTTTGATTTAGCCATTTTCATGAGTTTATTTTTGGAATCCCATTTTGGATTTCCGAGATGTAATTTTTTTCATCCACCTTAAGGGCCTGTTTGTTTGCACGGAAGTAATTATGAAGTAGCTAAAATAAAAGAAATAGATGCTACTTCTGCTACTTTCAAGCAAAAAAGTGTGTTCTCTGAAAAACTTACTCCCAATACTTCCCTAAATGCTTATGTGGCGCATACGTGTCATTCTTACTTCCAAAATATTTTTCCAATCCTTAATACTCGGAAGTAGCTCAGAAGTAGTTGAAATGCATATTAATTATGACATAAATAATTTTTTTATTAATATTTTCTTTATTAGTTACTTCTAACAACTTTTCATTGATAAAATTACTTCCTAATAATATTTCTAAATGTTATCCAAACAAAAAAAAGCAAATGAAGAGGTCTACTTCCATTACTTCTAAAAATATATGAAAAAAATGTTATTTCCACTACTTCCTACTTCATAGCTTTGAAAGTTACTTCTAGAACATACTTCTTACTTGTAATACTTCCATTATCCAAACGGGCCCTAAATTGAACAATACTATTATTTGATTTCAAATAACATAAAATTAATTAAGTATGCAAGGAATTTGATATTAGTTGCACATGCTTATATGATACATGTATATATGCTTGTTGAGTATGGGTGTTAAATTGTATCCGTGAAAATATTCGTAACCATATCCTAGATATGAATATGGTTACTCAAATCTATAACCGATAGGTATGGTTACGGATGTGGTTCTGTAATGAAATATCTATATCCATATCCGAAATATCCGAATACATATTAGTCATACTCTTACAATAGTTTCAATTATTAGATTATGGATTTGTGGTTAATTTTGATGACCAAGATGTCTAATCTTAGCTTTTCAGATATAATGAACATATTAATGAACTCTTTTTTATCACATGAACTATGCTTTTCTCAATACTATATAATTTTCTCATACCCATTTTATATCCGCATACATATCCGCTTATATAACAGCACACATATCTGTAACCGTATCCGATTTTAATGGATATGGATATGAATTTTTCTTATCGATGTATATCTGTATCCAAGATGGATAAGAAGATATGGATATGATAAGCATCATATCTGAGCCGTATCCGGACCGAATGCACCCATAATGTTGAGTAATAGTAAGCTTATTTTCTGCGTATCAGTGTTCTGAGATATTGAAATACCATGAGCTAAGCTATGTTTTACGATATACATTCCATTTGAGAAATACAAGAAGTAGAAATATTCCAACATGAAATTGAGATTTGATCTTGGTTTTTTTCTTGCTCAATCGTGTATATCTTTCTTGTATTACTATTCAGTCCTCAGTATAATCTTATTTTTGAATCATTAATGATTATATCCTATTGAGCTTTCATTCAATTGATTTTATTTGTATAGTGAATCATATTTTCACTATTCCCTCCTTTGGGTTCTATATTTTGACAATACTTGCTATCATCTGCTTTGACAAATTTGTTTTGTTGTTTTTGTTCTTAATTTTTCTTATTTTTTTTCAAGTGGTTGGCATATTCTAGAGTAGAGAGCTGGGGGAGTCCAGAACAATGGGTATAGAGGTATATGTCAGTTTCATTTTGGTCTTAAAAATGAATTTCAGTTTTTTTGGATGTTTTTCCTGAAGCATGTGATTTTTATATCATATTTTACTCAAATTCATGTATTGAGAAAAAAAAATAAGTATGCAAATTAGAAGCTCAAGTATATCATTTGGATTCGGGTGTCATCCAAGTGATACGCTACCGGCCTAGTCACATGCCATTTAGGCCTCGGGGAATGACATTTTAATCTTTCAGTATCATAATTCTCCCATATTTGACAGCTTCTATGATCATCACTGTTGGATTCATTATACGGAGTTAAGTCTTGTCTTTGGTAACCATCGATGCGATTTTGAACTCGTCCCGGGTTCAGATGCTCCACCTCCAACACAAGTCTGTCCACATAAGTCTTAATCTGATTAACATCAACCTTCGACTCATCGAGCTCAGTTTGGGTAATAGGGGCTTCATCGGCTGCTATGAACCTTCGATACCAATTAATGTAGTGCGAAAGTGATAAACTTCACAATCCACTAAGGGGTGCTCTTTGAATCTGTAAAGAACGTTCTCCGAATCCATGAAGAACTTCAAGTCCACAAAGAAAATAACATGAGAAATTTTATTGATAAAAGTGACAATTAATTCTAGGGTTATGAGTCTCTTCTTAAATAGAAAAATAAATTAGACTCCTAATAAAAAAACTTGAAAATAAAGAAATAGAAAGTATTAAACCCTACCTAAAAGGACTTCCTATGATTAACGAAATCAATTAGATAAAGCTGAGATCATATCAGATTTATTTTCTAATCAAACCAAGACTCAAATTTATTACTTAAAATAACCTAACACCTGATTATTTTTTAAATTCTGCCAAAATTGAGTGATATTGATGGGTTTTTGGGAATTTTGTCAAGCATTGACCCTTTTTCATTGAGATAGGCGATTTCGCCTTTCGAATTAGGAGCTATGGTGGTTTTTTTGCGTGCAAGCCCATTCAGATTCGTTCGGCTTCTGGTGATCCTACTGTTTCATGAATTTTTCTACCATATGTCATACATCAGTACATAATAAACTGATCAAACTAGAGTTGTCGATACATCATCAATTATGAATTTATGATAAATATTATTTGAAAACTTTAATTTAAAACTTTTCAATTAATTATAACTTTCAAAATACTTTCATTCAATCAGAACATCAATCAACTAAGAATTAATGACAAGTCGTTGCCTTGAAGTATAGTGCAATTACATCGATAATCCTAGAATTTGTGTATCTATAAGGGTCATTCGTAGATTACAAACTGTATTTATATGGGTAACCCTGCACGTTGCTTGTTGATGGGCTCTAGGGTCACCCGTATAATTACAATTATAATCTCAAGATTATCCATGTAGATACACAGATTCGTTGGGAAATTATTCAACTTTAGAGAATAGATCTCCAAACATTCGTTGGGAAGACTCTTGCGCCTCGTTTGGTATGCGGAAATGATTGAGAAAGGAATACAATTTTAACTTCTCATTCATGCTTTTCAAATATTGATTGATGTGTTTTTAAATGTTAAAAATGTCATTCTTACTTCTCATCAATTCTCATTTAATGTAAAAAATTATTATTCCCGGTAAGTCGTCAAGCACTTAAATGAGATTGATAATAATAAAATAAATTTTGAATATACTCTTTTAAAAGATATTCTAATTTAATTTTCTAATCACACCTACAGATAAGAATGAGAATAAACATTGTATTTCCATATTAATTCTATTTTATTTCTACCTTGATCTCACCTCATTTATTTGTACCAAAAGATACGTCCTCCAAAATGTAGGAGGGTCCGTGTTGTTGAGGGGCTGTTTGGTTGTTGTTGGTAAAATTGTGTATTTATGACATAACTTGGAAAGTTGTTGTCCACCTCATCAATTTCACTTGTATACTTTTCTTTGTTTGTTTTTTATTCCATTGGAATCACAAATTGCTTGTTTGGTTTGCAAATGTAACTTTAATTGTTTGTTTGGAAAGTGTAAAAAGTGGTCCCTACTTAAATGATCATATTGGTTGAAATTATTTTTTATTATTTTTTTTTGATTTCAATGTCAGCTTTCTCCTAAAATCATGTCTTTTTTTATGAAATCACTTTACAAGCCACATCAGCATATGAAATCACTTTACACTATTTTCACAATTACAAACAAACAATTGAAAGTGATGAAAGCTAACATTGGGATCTACTTTTTTACACTTTCCATCCTTTTAAATGGTAAAAACATACAACCAAACAGCCCCTGAGAGGTCTGAAGAGCCAGAAAACATTTTACAACGTACGTAGCACCTAAAATTGCAAGACCGTTTAGCAACCAAAGCAACACAGCGATGGGCCCCACCATTAAATGTGAGCCGAGCACATAATTATCTGAGTTGGGTCACATTTTGTCTGTCCTTCGGAAATAAAAAAGAGAGGGATGGAATTGCGAACGGTCGCTTTTCGAGTGCCAGCGAGGATGACGGCGGCTGTTGCCTTTCAAAATGCTCAAAATAGATTGCGCACCATCATTATGCCCCCGCCCAGTAACCTTGTGGGTCCTCGTATCTTGCTGATGGGTCCCACGAATTGAGCGCTGGTATTAATGCTGGTAGTTTGTAAAGTAAAAGTGGGTGCAAAAATCATCGTTTTTATATGAGTGAAGGGGTGGTCAAATGACTCACGATTTTTGCCAATGATTCCCGCAACTGTTGCCAAATCATACGTTATCTGAACTCAGATACTCATAACATAAATTTATTATTTATCACAGTAGACTCGCGAAAAACAATTAAAAATAAATAATTAATACCGGAGAATTTTAAGTTGAGATGAACAAAGTATATATAAAAACCGTTTTTCTATAAGTACTCATGGGTAATCTATAAGAGAGGAGAAAGATAGAAAAAAAATGAATTATGCACAGAAATTAATGCAAATCAGGGGGCTCATAAGCTATTCATTTTTCTCTTTCTCTTCTCTTAGAGTGTCCATGAGCACTCTATATAAAAACCGATAAAAGAAAAATGGAAGCATGGGGAAAACGACAGAAATAATTACTAGTGAAAGAGATGTGTTGATAATAGTGTATTGTAGTGGGTTTTAGTCCCACATTGCTTGGGAGAACAAACCTCACACTCCTCTACTTGTATAAATATATGTGCACACTCAATATTCAATTCAAGGGAAATTTACCCAAGATTCTCTCTCTCTCTCTTACTTTAACATGGTATCAGAGCTAGGGCTATTTCCCTTTCAATAAAATTTTTAACGCTTTTGCGTTCTTTTGCCAAATCTTGGCCTTATTGCTTTGCAGCCGTTTAATGTTTTATTTTTTTTATTTTTATTTTTAATTATTTGGCGTTCATCTGCCAGATATTTTGGCCTTGTCGTTTTGCGGCCTCTTAACGCGTTTCGCGTTCTCGTTTAACCTTCGGGTTCTATTTTAAACCTTCGGGTTTCATTCTAACCTTCGGGTTCTATTTTAAACCTTCGGGTTTCATTCTAACCTTCGGGTTCTATTTTAACGGCATTGTCGTTTCAAGACCGTCTCTCGGTCTCAAATTAACGGCATCGTCGTTTCAAGCCGTCTCTCGGCCTCAAACGAACGACATTAGTAACAGCATCTCGACATCTTAACGTCTCAAGATTGCTGTTATGGCTCCTTCAGAGAAGATTCCCAAACCACCTTTGCCCCTCAATGATCAAAGTGACTGGGCAGGGTGGTCCACCATTGTCACCAATGCCTTGCGTGGCGCTGGTTTGCTTGATCATCTCACCAGTACGGGACCAGTTCCACCGTCCATCAGCACTGTTGCTTCATCCAGTACTATTGCCTCTGGCAGTGGTGATGTCGATCTTCAGACTGCTCGTGCTCTCTATGTCAAGGAGAGTTCAGAGTGGCAATTGCAGGAATTTCGTGTTATGGATTATCTCACTCGCTGTGTTGGCTCTGGTCTCACTGTCGAGATTGGCTCGCTTCCCTCTGCTCAGGCCATGTGGACTCGTCTCACTGAGCGTTTCACTGAGTGCTCGGGTGCACGGGAGGCATATCTTCTGCAACGCATTTCTCTACAACGCAAAGGTAGTTCATCTCTGCAGTCCCATTTTGGACAAATGCAAGCTTTTTGGACAGAGTTACGCTCCATGCTTCCTGGACGTAATTCCACATATGAAGACTGGCTAGCCTGGTACGAACGGCATGAGGTGCATCAATTGTTTCAGTCCCTTCCTGAATATTCAACTATGGCTGATCAACTACTTCACCAGCCTCAATTTCCGACTTTGGCCTCAGTTATGGGAGCTCTCACTGCTTATGAGACCCGGCAGCAGACAGCACGACTCAATTTGTCAACAGACACTCCTACCTCTTCACTCGAGACTGTTTTGTCTGTACCTGTCACTGCTCCTGTTATGAATTATACTTCTCCACAGGCTCCCTCTCCACAGGCTCGATCTAAGCTCTCTTGCAAATATTGTAAGAAGGAAGGACACCGCATTGAGACATGCTTCAAGCTTCATCCTGAGTTACGTTCCTCAGGTACTGGACGTGGTCGGCGACCCCCTCAGTCTCAACCCTCTCGTACACCAGGATTGTTGGCCAATGCTATACCTTCTACTACTTCAGACTCTACTATTCAAGCTATTGAAAGTCTTCGCCGTCAACTTGATGCTTTTCAACATATCACCTCTACATCCGCCGCACAACTCTCTGGTATGCATTTTGCTGGTTCTTCAGCTAATCCTTCAGTCTCTGGTATGAATGATCTCTGGATTTTTGACTCTGGTTGTTCCTTTCATATGACTTGTAATGCCTCACTTTTATCCTCTGTCTTTACTTCATCCTCTCTTCCTCCTATCTACACAGCTGCTGGACAACCATTGTCCATTACTCAGTATGGCTCTATTACCCCACAAAATGATCCATCTGGTCGTCTAACACTTGGTCCCGTCTATGTGGCTCCACAATTGTGCTTGAATTTAATTTCTATTAGCTCTTTATGCATGGCGGGCCTGTTTGTCTCATTTTCTTCTGATACTTGTATTGTGCAGGATCCACAGACGGGCAAGACGGTTGGGGCGGGTCGTAGGAGGCACAAACTGTATTTTCTGGAATATCTTCACCTTCCAGAGTCCATACGTCCACGTTCTCTTGTTGCTTCTCTTTGTTCGTCAAAACCCTCTACCTCGCTTCCTGCCAATTTATGGCATAGACGACTTGGTCATGTGTGTAATAAAAGGCTGGAGAGTCTTATTCAGTCTGGAGTACTTGGTCCTGTATCATCTAGTTCTAGTATTGAGTCATGTGCTGGTTGCAAATTGGCTAAATTCACTGCTTTACCATTTAAAATGAGTACATCTGTATCCACTTCCTTATTTGATTTAGTACATTCTGATATTTGGGGGCCAGCTCCTTTGCCTTCTTCATCTGGCTACTTATATTATGTTAGTTTTATCGACGATTTCTCTCGTTTTACATGGGTTTACCTACTTAAGAATCGCTCTGACGTACTTACTGCTTATCAAGCCTTCACTGCTATGATTTTCACTCAATGGCAATCTCGTATTAAAGTTTTTCGTTCTGATTGTGCCAAAGAGTACCTATCCTCTGCCATGCGCTCTATCATGTCCTCTCATGGGACTATCTTTCAACAGTCATGTCCCTACACTCATGAGCAAAATGGTGTTGCTGAACGCAAACATCGTCATATCCTCGATACTGCCCGATCAATGCTCATTTCTTACTCTGTTCCTCGTCGTTTCTGGGCTGAGGCTATTCTCACCGCGACTCATGCCATTAATATCACTCCATCTAGCTCTCTTTCCGGTGCTACTCCTTATAGTCGTGTTTATACTCATCCTCCCCGTTATGATCTAGTTCGCGTTTTTGGTTGTCGATGTTTTGTTTTTCTGCCATCTCACGAACGTGATAAATTGTCTCCCAGAGCAGTTTCTTGTGTTTATTTAGGAATTAGTTCAGAACATCGAGGTTATCGTTGTTATGATCCCGCAACTCGTCGAGTTCATATATCTCGTCATGTTCAGTTCGAAGAGGATTCTCCATATTATTCTACTTCTGATGACTTTAATTTCCTCCACTCTACCGATCATGCTTCCCCGTCCACTGCATCACCCACTTCTTCACCTCAATTTTCCTTTCGAGATCTCCCTGACATCTCTCCCTCTCCTTCTGTTGACTCTTCCTCACCTGAGTCTTCTCTTACACCATCTAATCCATATCCTGTGGACACAACTCTCACTCCAGAAAATACTGTTGATCTTCATGCACCTGCGCCAGCATCTCCCCCGCCTGAGGTTCCTCTTGCTCTTCGTCGAGGCAAACGCCCACATGTCATGCCTGCCCGGTATGCTTCTGTTACTTCTTATTCACCTATCTTTCATAACTTTCTTGCTGCCATTCATACTATTGTTGAGCCAAAGTCCTTCCAAGAGGCAGTTCAAATTCCAGAGTGGCGACAAGCTATGGCTGAGGAATTTCAAGCATTTCAGCAAACTCATACCTGGGATATTGTTCCCTGTCCTCCTGGGATCTCTCTTGTTGGCAGTAAATGGGTTTATAAGGTCAAGTTTCGTCCTGATGGCACCATTGAACGTCGAAAAGCTCGTTTAGTGGCTAGAGGTTTTACTCAGCAACAAGGTATTGATTATGAGGAGACCTTTGCTCCTGTTGCTCAGATGCCCACTGTGCGTACTCTCCTTGCGGTCGCTGCTGCTCATCGTTGGCCCTTATACCAGATGGATGTCAAAAATGCTTTTCTTCATGGCTCTTTATCAGAGACCGTATATATGCAACCGCCTCCAGGGTCAAATATTCCTCCGGGACATGTATGTCTCCTTCGTCGTGCTGTTTATGGTCTCAAACAGGCACCCCGCGCTTGGTTTGAGTGTTTTCGCGATGTTGTGCTCAAAGCGGGCTTTATAGAAAGTCATCAAGATGCTTCTCTGTTTGTTCGCACTACATCGCGTGGCAGGGTTTTATTACTCATCTATGTAGATGATATGATCATTACAGGTGATGATATGACAGGTATACAATACGCAAAATCTCAGTTGCAACAACAGTTCCACATGAAGGATCTTGGATCTCTTCGGTATTTCCTTGGTCTAGAAATTTCTCAAGGCCCGCGGGGTGTATTACTGTCTCAACAGAAGTATCTCTCAGATATTCTAAATCAAGCTGAGTTAACTGATAATACAACTGTCGATACTCCACTCCAGCAGAATGTCAAACTTTGCTCTACTGACGGTGAGCCTCTATCTGATCCTACCCGATATCGACATCTTGTTGGTCAGTTGGTCTATTTGTGCATCTCTCGACCAGATATCTCTCATGCTGTTGGTATTGTCAGTCAATTTGTTAGTGCCCCACGTTCTGTACACTATGCTGTCTTATTACGGATTCTTCGGTACCTCCGGGGTACTAGCACTCGCTCACTTTTGTTTCCTGCTACATCTAAGTTAGAGCTTTGTGCATATTCTGATGCTGATTGGGCTGGTGATCCAACTACCAGAAAGTCTACCACAGGTTATTGTATATTTCTTGGTGATTCCCTTATTTCCTGGCGAAGTAAGAAACAAGATGTTATTGCTCTTTCCAGTACTGAGGCAGAGTATCGTGCAATGTCCACAACAGCTAAAGAGATTATTCATCTTCGTCGCCTTCTCAGTGATTTCGGTATTTCTGTTACGACTCCTACTCCTCTCTACTGTGATAATAAGAGTGCCATCCAGATTGCTAATAATCCAGTATTTCATGAAAGGACCAAACATATTGAGATCGACGCTCATTTTGTCCGTCACCAAGTTATCAAGGACAAGACAATTCTACTTCCTCATGTTTCATCCGCTGACGAGCTTGCAGATTTCTTCACAAAGGCCTTACCTGTTCATCGGTTCCAGTTTCTTGCACGCAAACTCACTTTGTTTGATCCAACATGAGTTTGAAGGGGGCTGTTGATAATAGTGTATTGTAGTGGGTTTTAGTCCCACATTGCTTGGGAGAACAAACCTCACACTCCTCTACTTGTATAAATATATGTGCACACTCAATATTCAATTCAAGGGAAATTTACCCAAGATTCTCTCTCTCTCTCTTACTTTAACAAGATGATAATTTATTTCAAATCAAGTAATTTGGGAACTATTTTTTAAATTGGATTTAAGTAAATGTTTATCTATCATTAAAAAAGCCATGCCATTTTCCCCTCTCTTTTACCTGTGCTGAACTTGACAATCAAACCTGAGCCTAAAAAACTGAAATGATATTGCTGAAGTTGTGACCATATTCGATAAAGGGCACGTTTGGCAACTAGTTAAACTCGCTTATAAGCCACTACAACTTATTTGATAACGTGCTTATTTTAGCTTATAAGCTATAAAAAAAGCTCCTCTAGCCCAGCTTGTTTTTTAGTGGCTCATAGGTCATAGTTTGACCAAGTAAATGACAAACTTGCATCTAAACATTTAAGATAAGTTCAAGTCTATACAATGTTTAAATATAGAGCCATGTCTAATTTGATCATTTGACAATAATTACGGATTATAATCCACTCGTTTACCAAACACAAAGAAAGCGACTTATAATCCAACTTTTTTACCATACACTTTGCCTTATGGTCCACTTTGCCTTATAATTCTTTCGTGAGTTATAAGCCAAGTTGATTAGTTTCCCATCATGCCCAAGTAATTAAATATTTGATAGCTCGGACTCTTTAAAAGTCCAGCTAATTCTCCTATTTGGCAAACGATTATACTAACCTCTATAATGTGCAACGTTCTTGATGATGCAACTATCACTTTCAAGCCGTCTAAAATTGCAGGCATCATCAAGGGCGACATTTAATAGGATGCGAGGATCATTAGATATTCAAACACACACAAAAAAAAAAGCATTATTAACAAGCATGTTATTGCCAGCTCAGCACGTCAACCCCCCACCCACCCAAAAAAAAAAAAAAACCCAAAAACATGTATGGAAAATTATGCAACTAAAAAACTATGCTCAGTACCCCAATAATGTTGAACAATTCCAAAATATCAAACAGATATAAACAAACTAACTAAACAAAATATATATTAAACAAACTAACTAAACAAAATATTTACCAGTGACAATATCTTTAGAACAAATGAGAAAATCTGTATACCAGCCCCAAGGTTTCCTAACCTGACCTTTACATGTAGACCTCCACACCGAGAAACTTGGAGGAGTGACACACGGGACAGTAACTGAGCTTACCTTCGCAGGTCTTGCAGAGGCACAGATGCCGGCATGGCAATAAAAGCATACACATCTCATTAACCCCGCAAGCCTTACAAGCCATGGAGTCTTTCCCGTCCTCTTTCGAGGAGACGACCGAGTCGGCCTCACTGTCTCCATGCCCTTCTCTGTTTCTTTGCGCTTCCTGGAGTTTTAATCGTAGGGCAACAACTGTGCCTGCATTGATCTTGGCCTGTTGCTGATGAATCCACATTTCATAATTCAGCACTCTGAATTGTTCCTCAAGCTCCGTCTTTCTCTTGGTGATGACCTGAATCTGTATGTCTCTCTCCTGGATTTTGTCGCGGAACCTTTGCTCAAAGGAAGCTAGAGTTTGGAATTGCTTTGCGCGGATATTTTCTAGTAGTGATTCCCTGAATAGATCGCCCTGGAGAAATGGCAATGTAGGACATGTAAAAGGAAAAATAGGCCAAGTACATGGAGCACATAAACAGTGTAAAATAAGAGCAGCCTAGTGACTAAATTTTGTAGCGGACAGCATGAGAAGCTGAATAAAATAGGGGTTGAACCCGAATCGTTAGGAAAAAGATATTAAAATAGCAACAACAATAATATGATAGATTACGACAAAGTGCCCTTTCCGTTGCCCAATATTCTATCGCAGCAGAAGTCATACAAACCACAAGAAGTATCCCATACAAGAACCTACGTCGCATGGACACAGGTACACGTGCGGGTTCAGGTACGGGTGAGGGTTCGGGACATGGAAAATTTGTAAAAGGTAGGGTACAAAGACACGGCTATGTACATATACTGAACTTGATAATTTACATAAGATCAATAAAGCTTTTTTGTTCACATGTTATGAGAACTAAAATTCCTAAAATGTTTGTATGTTTCCTTTTACTATGTAGATTATAAGTTGGAAAACAGCTTGTTTTTTTAACTATAAACCAAACCGACCTTTAAAATCATAGTTCTCGAGTCGGAACTACATATACTGAACCAAACCCAAGCCATGTGTAAAGGGTTTTATGGAAATAGATGTGAAGTGTTGGATAAATGTCCAAGAAGTGTCCAAGAGTATTTTAAATTAGGACATGTATTATAAGCCTGAGTACATGTTTGAATAAATATTCAAGGAGTGCCAATGTCTGATATGAGTGCTATACACAATAGAAGTGCCCAAGTATTGGTGTCCACTATGTGTCAGGTATGGGCATGACTTCATGATTGAATTACCAGGGTAACATAGTTAATAACTGCTCTAGACAATGTCCTGTACAAGAATGATAAGTAACAAAAAGAGAAGAGACCATTACAAAGCCTGGTTATGGGTAGGACACAGAAGTTGATATACACACATATCAAGACACCCACACACATGTACATGTATGACAGAAATACACATCATATAGCCTCAAATATCTGGATAGGGGAAACTTCCATGTGCAACCATGCATGTCCCAATTGGAGCTGATATCCTGTTCACGACTATAATTTATAGCTGTTATGTAGATGGCATGAGCCATGCATTGTCTGGAATGTCCTGAACAATTTTGCACTCAAAATGAAACAACATAAACTGAAACAACATTAACGTGCGGGTTCAGGTAGATAACCATGCAAGCTTTCAGTTGTCATCACAGGGTCATCGAAGGAAGGCAGAGACTCTTGAATGCCTATAAGGGTATTCTATACTCTCTTATAGTTAACATTGAACAAGATCATGATAAGGACAGATAAGATGATAGCAACGTGAAGGGTTAATTTGATAGACAAATAGACTAGCAATTCGTAAACAAACAGAATCATAAAAAACAAGTTGCCGTAAAAGAGCTACAGTGGCTACTCAGGAGCGGAATGCATGAAGTAAAGTTGGACGCCCTTCTATAGTCTAAATTTTTTATTGATATTCATGTGTGGTCAATTAGTTACCCCTACCAGTTTAGAAATGTCTAATTTACCAAAGGGGGAGAACAGGACTTGCTGGATATTAGTGGGATTGGTTGAGGAGAGATGTTAACATCTGCTCACATGGAAATGCTGTCAAAGCACAAAACATCAATAAGTAAGCATAGATCCTAGAGAGCACATTGTGGCCACATAAGATCGGGGTTACTTGGACCAGCATCTGAGCGTCCTTACAGCATACAAAATTTTAGAAGGACAAAGAACATGATATAAATATGGGTTTTTTTCTGTATACAGCCTCCTGAGTCTGTCGTAATTTACAATTAGCCCCCCCCCCCAACTCAATCTTGAATTTTGAAATTAGTCCTCCAAATGTTTAATTACTTTGAAATTAGCCCCTCAAATCTTCATACATTGAAATTAGTCCTTCAAATATGTTAAAATGTTTTGAAGTTAGTCCCTCCAAGTTGAAAGATTTGGGGAACTAATTTCGAAACACTTGCAAATTTTGAGGGGCTAATTTCAAAATATGAAGTTGGGGGACTAATATCAAAACACTTGAAGATTTGCGGGCTTAATATCGGAATTTGAAGATTTGGGTCACTAATTTCAGAATATGAAAGATTTGGGGGTTTATATCAAAAAAGCCCAATAAATATTTGTGCATATCTATTTCCAGGGACCAAAAGGGTCTGTTTACAACAACTTTTTACAAAAATGATATGCTAAAACAGCACAACAATTGCTACCACTTCTCTTTTCTCTTTTCCCCTTGTTGATCCTTTCAAAATGTTCATTCTGATCCTTTCTGCCTCTTTAATATAATAAAAACCTGTTTTTACATTCTTCATTTTAAATAAGTTGTGTTTCAGAGGGGATACATGGGTGTCAAGTGTTCTGTCTAATAAGGCTAACTATGTTAAACTGTAAGTGCTGGAACAACACCATGAAGGATGGATGAAGGAAAGATAGAAACACTTGATCTCTTGATATGCAATTCTTTGTTCGTATGTTAAACCTCTTACTTGATATCCAGGCTACCAGCTAAGGAAAATCCCAAAGAGCTTTTTCAGATCTGCTGTATATCCATATGGCTGAATGAGGAGATGATAACATGTGCTGGCATGTAGATGACAGGTAAAACAGGAAGTACAAGTGGTCATTGCAGATCTTAGAGAGTTTATGTTTGACCTCTAAAGATGTATAAAACAAAGTTGAGAACCCATGACCTTTTTGTGTAATTTTCTTTGTTGTTAATCAGGTAAAATATACCATTGCTTGCTAGGAATTGCAGAATGCCCAGTTGAAACAAAATGAGATAAATCTGCTGATACTCAGTAGGATTGGTTAAGGCGAGATGTGACCATGTGCAAACGTGGAAATGACATTAAAAATTTAAAACACAGATTATCAATGATCATAAGAGCGGGTCGTCGTGTCAAATATTCGGTAGCAGGCAGAAGCATCTTTACAGTGAGTTCGTTATTAAATTGAGCGATTGAGCAAATCCACTAAGGATATTATAAGGCCCCAACTTCTCACTGGTCTTTCAGATTCAGACCAAAGAAAATTTGCACAAAAATTACATATCAAAATTTGCAATGACAAGCAGATCCAATTGCATCCCAAGTTTCTTCAGAGAAAATGGAAAAGATTTTTAAAAAAATGTTATGATTATGGTACACTATACCCTTGAACTAAGGTCACTTGTGTTAGAACCCTCCCTCTCAACCTTGTAGGAAGGTGATGTACATGTACAACCTAGGTAACTAACCTCCTCACCCAACATCATTGACACACACTCAAGTGAAATTTTTCTTGAAATTTTCTTTTATGAGTACCCGCATATTTTCTTCTTCTTGTCTTATACGGATACCCAAAATAAAATTGGTGATTTATGTTTAAATCCAGAAGCTGAATCCAGGTATAAATGACACTGCATACTTTCTTCTTATTGTCTTATACGGATACCCAAAATAAAATTGGTGATTTATGTTTAAATCCAAAAGCTGAATCTAGTTATAAATGACACTGCATAATAGATTCCAAATTTCCCAAACTATCAAAAGTGTCCTTTCTCCTGCACAACCTAATCGCCTAAAGTAGCAGCATGTCAACAATGATGAGATCCGCCAGCAGGCCGAGCCACGACAGTGTTTCCTCTCTTTCACCTTTGGCACTCATGCCGGCCCACTTATCTCCCTTACCTATGCCATCACTATGCACAATATCATCTAAGATGTAATGTATATACACCCCAAAGCAAGGTTATTGCATAATTAGTAAGAAACCACATAATTTTAACAGTCACATGGCTTTAATTGGGAAGATAAATTAACCTTATTATGCCATTCTTAAGCTTCATAAGTATCTATGGAGTTATAATAAATCTTCATACTTCTCATTTTATCAAGAAACTTTCTTCATAAAGAGGAACTTGATGCTAGGTGATTGCACTTTGGCTTTTTAGGTTCTTATGCCACCCAGTCAGTAAGCTAACACCATGTTGTCAGAATTTTGTAGAAGTGTCTCATGGAGCCTTTCTAGTGTACACCTGTGAACTACTATGAGGCCACCTTTACAGGAACACAGTTGGAATAATCATAATCACTAAGTAACTGGACCCTAGTATTTATATATAAGCTAGTTATTCATGTTTCCCAAAAAACTTAAAAAGAAAACATGTTACATCCAGCCTCTGAATTAAGCCAATGAGATTGCAAAATGTGCACCCTGGTCCAGATCAAACCTTGACCACGTTCAATATCTTTCCCAAGCCAATGAGAACTTGGCCTTCATGGCCTGAGCGCAGCTAACCCTTGCTGAGCGGAAATGGCTAAGATCGAGCATTCCTCACATGGGCTGGAGAATCGTAACTAGTTTAATGAGGTAAATGCCAGCCATCCTTTGATATATTCCATCCTTGTCTCTAGTAGCTGGAGTAACTACCTCGGCCAACCAAAAGTGGATACAAGGAGAATTCAGTTAGAGAGGAAGCTTCCCCGTATATCACCTCGGTCGATGAGGAGATGACACATGTTCTTCCTCTTCCCCAGTTTACCCTCAAATTAGAGGGTTTTTTGGGTTTTTTTTAGTGTGTGTGGTGGGGGGGGTGGGTGGGTGGTGGGTGGGGGGGGTCCATTGAGAGATTGTGATTCAGGACTTTTCTTAGGAATTAAATTATGGTGAAAACATTAGTTTGGTTTTTTTGGAGGAGGGGGATTAGATTTAAATTTTATGTATATTGTTTAGGAGATGATCAGATTTAACTTTTATGGTATTATTGGTTGTCTAGGATTATGATTAGGACTAGGCTTTCAGAATCCCAATCTCAATCTACTCTATATATTCTAGTGAGAAAGTATAAAAAAAAATTCCAAGTTGAAATTCGAGGATTGCATTCTCCCTCCTAGGATTTTCTCTGTCCCTTACTCTAATGAGTCCTCATTTTAAAATAAAATACTAACTAATATTTACAAAACACTTGAAGTTGAATATTGCATATTAATATATAATATTATATAATTATCTAATAAATATTAAATATATCCAGCTTATAAATATATAAATCTTTAAATATATTAAATACATAAAATGTAATTCACTTAATAATTAATATTATTTAATCATTTAATATATTTAATACAATATATTTAGTTTAATATTAAATATATTCATTATTTAGCAAGTCTTAGATTTATAAAATTATTTAAATAGTCAATATAAATTTTATTTAAATATCACATAATAAATATCATAAATATCTATAATTAATATTTAGAAATTAACTAAGAAAAAATATTAAATATTAAATTACTTAAATATTTATTTTTAGTTATTAATATATTTCATATTAATATTAAATATATTGAACCATAATACTTTTTAATCATATTCTTCAAATATGTTTAATAAATTTAAAATGAAATATTCCTTATTATTTAATATTATTTAATCATTTGTATCTTTAACATTTAATAATCTAATACATTTGATATTAAATATATTAATTATTTATCATTTTTTAAAGATATAGAACAATTTATTAAATATAAAATGTTAAATATACATTTAATATTTATTTCAGCTAATATTTATAGAAATAGTAGATAAGAAATATAGCAAACATGGAATATCCACATGATTAATAAGTATACAGATTAGAAGTAAAAATTTAATCTTAAAACTGTAATTATAAAAATATTACTAGTTACGTAATAATTACATTTTTTTTAATAGAATACTAGTTTCCTTTGTTAAAAGTTATTTTACACTCCGTCCAAGAATCTATTCAAGTGTTTTAAGAATATTTCCAAAAAGTCTGGGACTCTAACCAAAAAAATCCCAATCCTAATTCGAACCCTAGAATATAGGATTCATGGACAACAATCCTAGTCTTACCAAACAATCCCGAATGAATCACAACTCCCAAGTTCTTTCTCATACATTTTCCACTATATTAATATTACGGTTTTTCTTTTTTCTTCCTCAAGACACAGACTTAATCATCAGAGCGAACCATCCCCGTTCCAACAGTTTATTCATATTGTAGGAGGAAGCTCGACCCAGTTTACTGCGAGAAGAGAAGTTGAGGGCCCTTCAACATCAACCCTCATCATCAAGAGAATCCTCTAAACTAGTTTCTACAGGAGACAGGACACAACACCACAACAATGTCAAGCGAAAACTAAGAGATATACCAGCGCTTTCATCTTGTTTGTGGATAACATCCAAGAGATCACCTTTTAACACCGAACATATTAGACGGCTAACTCTCAATACCCAAAAGAGTGCATCTTTCAGTAGAAAAACAAGCCCGAAAAAGTGCAAAAACCCTAGAAAAATTCTCACCTGCGAGCGGATGAAGCTGTCCATTTCGGCGTCCATCCTCTCCATCTCCCGCTCAAGCTCACCATCGACAGTCCGCAAGAGACTAAAATCCGAACCCAACTCCCCAGACGAGGAAGCAAGATTAAGATTAGCGTTATCAAGGGATAGATCCAACGCAGCAGAAACCTGTCCAATCTTGAAGAAATCAACAAGGGACGAGACCTGAGGCCTCTGCAAACCCTCCTCTTTCGGCCCCTTCATCACATTGAGCGCTGGGGAATTTTTTTTTTTTTTGTAGAAATTAAAAAGATAGCAAAAATTTTACTCGCAATGAAGCCCTAGAAAATGGAAAGAGAAGGAGAGAGATTACGACGAGCTTGGGGTTGATCGGGAACGTAGAAGGAGAGGGGATTGACGATGATTTGGCCGCCTACGGGATCAAAATTCCTGCGTTGCAGAAGAGAAAGAGACTGAATTGATGTTGAATTGGGCGAGGGTCTTTGGATTGGGCGAGGGTTTTACCTGAAAGGGTTCGGTTGCTGGCTCTCCATGCTTAGAGAGAGAGAGACAGAGCGAGAGAGAGAGAGAGAGCAGGGGGGGTTGCTATTTATAGAGGGGGTGCCGGGTGGATGCGGACTTGCAGTTGAGTCGAGCAACTGGAAGCCCGGGCCCACGAGTAGCGCACGAGTGATCGGACCGAAGTCTGTGTTTGAGGGGCGGGGGGCAATTTCCCCACGTGTTTTCAAATTGGGCGATGCTAGTACCTAGAATACGAGACTATTAGAGGGGAAATGTGAGATGAGACTATGGGAGGACACATGTGAGATGTTTTTCTCCTATTGCATAATGAACTGATCATGTCAGTTCATTATACAATAGGAGGGAAACATCTCATCTGTCCCCTCCAATAGTCCCATATTTTGGGTCCTTAAGGGGCTATTTGGTTCCCTGTTTTTGAGGGAAAGACTCTTTTGAAAGCCTGCCAAAAGTACCACTTTTTGACAGGCTTTCAGTCAAAATCGTCTCTAAAACAGGGAACCAAACAGTGGACCTTTGGCTGAAAGCCTGCCAAAAGTGGCACTTTTGACAACCAAACAGTGGACCTTTGGCTGAAAGCCTGCCAAAAGTGGCACTTTTGACAGGCTTTCAAGAGAGTCTTTCCCTCAAAAACAGAGAACCAAACAACCTCTAGGACATTTTTCTTTCAAATTTGGGTGAAGCTTCACAAAGCCTCCTAGAGTTTGTTCCATTCGGAAATAAGGACGAAACAATCCTGGAAATGCCACCTGACCCCCAAGATGTTGGACCACCCACAAAGCAGTGTTAGGTTTGAAGTCTTCCCAACATATATCCCCAGATGGCATAACCTTCCAATTTTTAAGAATATATCCCCTAACTCTCAACATTATTTTCAGAAAACTGCTTGTGAAAATCCTAAAAGAAGTTTCAGAAAACCCCCCATTACACCATTAGCAAAAATTGAAATTTTTTTGAGGGTTTGGCTTGGGGTGTTAAGAGACACGTCCAGATTTTTGGGTGGTTATCTCGAAATGAGCCAATTTTTTTTTTTAACTTTACCCTTCAAGAAATTATTTCAAAAATAGAAAAACCTATAATTTTTCTATGATAAGTATACATGTCCAAAGAAAATTTATCACATGAATTCTTTACCTAATTGTGTGATGTTGCTTTCTTGTAGAAAATGTTGACGAACAAAAACTATGGAAAGAAGAAAGTAGCATGAAGGAAACATATAGAATTCTACGCGAAAAACAACCAATTAAAATAGATCCAGTGAAGAGAAACATCACCCATTATTCATCCCAATTCCTCTTCGTAACGCCATTTATCTTAATTAAGCAAATGGCGTTGTATTAACCAAGTGCAACAAGGGCGTCTGAGATGCTATTTGAGCTGCGGGGAAAAAAGGAGAACACAGAAAACCCTTTTTTAGGACACAATAACAAGACAATGTCGTTTGACAAATGAAATTAATGATATATGTTTGCAACAATATTCTTTGTCCGCAAAATTATACAACCTGGTCACAAGCAGGGGAGGATATTTTCAGATCTTCCTGCTTGCATTATCATATACTTGTGGTATGCTTTTGAATATAAAGTTGCTGTAAATGTCACAGTTGAATTTGGTATCAAAATTCTCAACCACTTGAACAATTCATCATCGGCTGATGAACTTCTGTATAAAGAAGTGGTCGACTTCTCTGGAAGCCTGTGAGGTCTCACCACCATTTGCTGCTTCCAGTTTCTATCTTGAATTAAGCTTAGCAACACACATCACTTACAATTTCATTCTTGCGCTGACCGAAGATTTTTTTTAATGTACTTTCTCTGAAAGTAAAAACAAAGATCCCGAGCTCACAAATGCGTGCTAATCAAGGAACCACCACCACCACCTGTAAATACAAGAGGCACCATCTGCAACAGTAAGAAAATAGAAATCATTTTCAATATGGATAAGCAAATAATAATATTGAGCACAAAAACTTGGGATCTATGAAGGTATTTATGCAATTGGTGTGAAGGTATTTATGCAATTGGTATCCACAAATCAAACTTCAGAAGAGCTTTAATACTCCACTAGCTGCGCACATCTTAATCAACATCCTATTACACAAGACACTTTAGTGGAATCTATCATTACATACATTTATCATTCTTCACTTGCAATTGGCAGGTACATATTAAAAATTACTGCATTTTTTATAAAAATTACTGCATTTTTTATCTCCATAGAGCCCTTCAGTGGTGGCTAGTAGGAACCCCAAAAATAATGAAAGGAGTCTACTGCTGGCTAGTAGAGATCCCGTAAACGACGAGACAATGTTGCATTTCTTGTTCTCCAACAGACAAATACAAAGGGAAGGTTAACAGATAAATAATGTATTTAGCAATTTTATCGATCTAACTTAACTGTACTTTTAAAATTCTGTTAACAAGAGGTTTCTGCAAGTTGCAATTATAAAACACATTGTTAAGGGAATGTATGCATGTTATGTAGAAAATATTAGAAAAACATAGGCCAAATAACAGCAGAAATTAATTTACTTCTAAACATGAAAAAAAATGCAATTAACTTAGTAGCAAAAAATAAGCTAAAACTTCTGGCTTGTATGGTATTCAGTTGAATGTGCTGTCTTTAGAAACAATGGCAGCGCCTCCCTACAGGCTACGAAGGTATTAGGTTCTCAGCAGTAAAAGAACCTCGGAAAATCTGGCCTCCAATTTTTCATGAAAGCATAGACCTAACAAGACGTTCCAATCCGAACGGATGGTTAAAGTTTGCTAAATAAAATTTTGTAGAATTGATAGAATAAAATGACGGAATAAAAAAGAAGTGTAGGAAGATCAAGAAATTTTGTGCCTCGTTGGCCAAGGGCATTCACCTATTTTATAGAGACATTGTGCTAAGAACAACAATAATTTTCTGCAAAAGCAACAAAAATTTATAACTGCCAAGATTAAATTCAGGGGTCACAAAAATTAGTTCTAGCCATTTACTAGTATTTACGTATCAAAGTTCTAGGCTGACTAAGTGAAGAATGAATAATGTATGAATTAACCAAAAGCCTGATGAAATAAGGAAAGGAGAAATAAAATAAGAACTTTGCATAACAACTCATTTTTCCACAAAAAATATTAGACATTCTAACAGGTACATGTTTCTGATGGGTATGCAAATGGGTAAAGAATGCAGCCTGAGATTTTCAAGTGAGATTGCATACGGTGTCCATGGCTATTTTATAGCAAATTATTTGGCAATTTCTGAGATTGTGCTCTGACACTGACTAAAGGCTCAGCGTATTGTATTCCTGCAAATAGAGGTATATGTAACTGAAATCATGATTATGAGAAATAAACAGTTCTTTTATCTGTTAGCAGTGATGATGACATGTCTTAGAACTGGAGTTAAAAAACACTTTCTTTCCCTTTTCATCTTTTATGCATTCCAAGAAGACAAATATCTGGTGTTGTGTGTGCTAAGAACATAAAATTATAGGAGAGTGGCATTGACATTGATTACATAGTAACAAAACTACTTGCAAATATAATTCAAGGGCCAATAACCAGAGCGAACTTCAAAAATATGTGAATAAAATATAAGCAAGAAAACTAGATGGAAACAAGAGTAGCATACCTTCAGAAAATAAGATAGTATATGAGGCATTTCAACATTATTGGATGCTTCCATACTTCCGCAAGGCCCACTTTTCCATGTCCTCTCTTGCTTCCAGTAACATGGTTGCTATTTCCCAGTCCCAAATTTCACGAGCATTCATTCTCTTCTTTAAGTTCTTTTTAGAGGTACCATATCCCTACAGAAGTGAAACAAAGCTGTGGAAGGTGGTTTAAGTCTGCCAAACTCTACGACATCGGGTTACATTTGACAATGAAAACCATCCAAATTGCCTAATGCCAAAATATTTGTCTGAGGTTAAATAAAAAAGAAGGTAAACTTGATCACATACTTTTCAAAGCATAGAACCGTGTTACATGATTGACCACCTTTAAATTTGTAGTACAAGGTTGACATAACAAAGATTAGGCAATTGAAAAGAATAACCTTTAACCACTAATTTGATTTATCTAAGGTCATTTATCAAGATTACATTCACATGTATTACAAGTACTGAACTACACATTCATATTTTCACCAGCATAAGAACCACATAATAGAAGTGAGCATGTATGTTTCTCAATAAATGAAAAACCTGAAGAGAAGGAATCATCGTGTAGAGTTGCAATAAGAGGGATCAGTGCAGATTCCATTCTGATGGATTTCACAGTTCCACCACAGTTAGCAGCTACACATAGTGAGATGTGGTTTCATGAATATACACTCATACATGACAACAACTATTCACAGTTATATAGGAATTTGAAAAGATTGAGAGTTGTTGGACTTGTAAATATCCACATTCAAATGTCTGGAATTTCTTCACAACTGATCCATGGCTCCAAAATGAAAAGACCAATATTTGGGATTTCTTCCAGTTTCACCCAAGGGCGCCAAATTGAAAACTTGTAGGAGGCACGTGTTTAAGATCTTAAACGCGGTGGGGGGTGTATAAAATATGATCACTTCTTTGAAAATAGGTTGTGAGACATAAAACATGATTTATTATAATTACGAATCAATTGGGCCCAACTACTGTATTATAAGAAGCAAATAGTTGATACATACATTCACACGATCTGAAGATCTTCCTCTAGTTATTGAAAACTTAATGATGGAAAGTTACTTCTTGGTCTTATGATGGAAAAGGCTATGCAAGTATCACCTTACCCATCATGATACACGTAGAACCTTCAAGCCATAAGGTAGCAGCCCAGTGATAATGGGAGAAACTCTTGTTTATTAGTCATTTTTTGGATATCTTCTATGTTAGCGCATTAGAAAATCTGAAGCTATTTATCTAAAAAGCACTCTTCTCAAAGTCATAACAGGTAACACCCCAGTCTATCAGATGAGATCCAGCAGCTAGCAAAGTTCGCTCTTCATAGCTCTAACTCTCTAACCCTAATCCTTATTAATACGGGTGTATCTTCTCTTCGGAACTTAGCGATCCTCATGGGAGCTTGAGGATAGATGATTCTCATGATAACATGAGAATATGGGTGTAAAATAGTACAGTGGAACGCAGGTGGAAGCATGGAACGAGACGACGAGCAGCAGAATCAAAGTATCTAATTTTCAGCTCGGGAGTCGACTCATAACAGTCATGAGTCGACTCATCAGGTTGAGTCGACTCATGACTGTCATGAGTCGACTCATCGCTGGCTTTTGTGTTTTGTCCAGTTTCAGACGAGTTGACTCATCTCAGTCATGAGTCGACTCATCGATGGTTTCCTGGTTTGTTTGGGTTTCTGTTCACACGAATTCCTGTTGGTTTTGGGCTTGGTTATTTACCAGATTGCCACCCACGTTTGTACACCTATATAAAGGATTATTTTAGGGTTTCTAAACAATCAGAGGTAATTAAAAGAGATTCTAATCATTGTATTAGGGTTTAGTGATAATTGAGAGTTTGTTCTCTATTCTAGTGAGATTGTGAGAGAGGAATTGTAATCTTTTCATACTCATAATCTAGAGAAGGTAATTTTCTTCGTCATATACTGAATTGTGCTTGTGTTTCTGTCATCCTCTTCTCAACTCACATTTGATAATTCCGCGATTAAAGGTGCTCGCACGGCAACTCGTATCAAGTTGGTATCAGAACAATCAAATCCTGCGAAGGGGGCATCATGTGTATGGTCCTGACTCGATCGCAATACAAGAAGTTTGGCGAGATCCTTATTTTATTGGAAGGAGTCCAAGTTATAAGGAGGAAGAAGATGGCTTAAAGGGACAATTCAGCGAGGATTGATGCATTAGAAAAGCAGATCGAGACGATAGGTTCGACTCTCACACAACTCGTCAGTCTTATCCATGGAGGTGACAAATAAGGTGAATATTCTTCGAAGAAAATTGTTGAGTCCGATGTGGAGAGAGTAGATTCAGATTCCGACGAGGAGAAGGAGACCGTTAAGGCTGCATTGCATCAATGTGGTAAGAATTCTTATCAGAACCTGAAAATTGACTTCAAGATGAAGATTCCTGTTTATGATGAGAGTGTTGACGTCGAGCGGCTTGATGACTGGATCGAGCAGATAGAGACGTATTTTACTCTTTATGGCTATTCGTCAAAAGAAAAAATTATGTTCGCGACTTTGAAGCTTTCAGGCCACGCGTTGACGTGGTGAAAATCCTACTCCAAGCAAGAGAAGAAGGCGGTATCATGGAACAAGTTCAAGGAGTTACTGAGGAAGCAGTTCTACCCGGTGGGATTCGTTGAAGAGCGTTGGTACAAGTGATACGGCTTGCGCCAAAGGGTCAATCAAACCGTTCAAGAATACACCACGGAGTTCAAGCATCAGGTGATGGTCCTTAACATTACGACAGAGGAATATTCCGTATTTATGAAGTATATGGTGGGATTGAGTGATTACATCCGAAAGGAGATGAAACTATTCACGGTGGAATCAATTACAGAGGCGAGCGTGAAGACTATTGCCCTCGAGGACAAGCAAAAGAAGGGCAACGAGGCTAAGGGAGACTCCAAACAGACGGGAGACGAGTCTAGTGATTCTCAATCTAAGGAGAAGAAGAAGAAGGGTGATCCAGGAAAGACAGGGCTGATTTGTAGTCACTTTGAGAAGACAGGACACACAGCTGATCGGTGCTGAGAGAAGTATCCTCATCTCAAGCCAAGATGGTTGAAGAAGGAGGAGAAAAAGACATATATGATAGCTTAAGGTCCGAAAGAAGTCTCAGGGATGACAGAGCCCAACAGCAGTCTCAACCTTATGACGGGGAAGCAGATCACGAAAGAGGACGACGACCCGAGAGAGCAACTCTTTGTTCTTAAGTTGCAAGTGAAGACCAGTTTGGTTGATGCCATTGTTGATTCGGACAGCGAGAAGAATTTGATATCCAAGGTATTGGTTCAGAAGCTGGGTCTAAAGACGATCAAGCATCCGAAGCCCTATCTATTGAGGTGGATTCAGAAGGAGGAGAAACTATGTGTAGTTGATCAATGCACTGTCAGATTTGCGCTCCACAAGTCGTATATTGACGAGGTCACGTGCGACGTCGTTCCATTGGATGTTTATCAGATTATACTGGGCAATCCGTACTTATGAGATAGATATGCGATCTACGAGAGGCGGGCTCAGAAGTACACCTTCACTAAGGATGGTGAAAGGTTCATATTTCGTTCGGCATCTCTTCCGAAGGAGACAAGCTTGAGGAAGGTGACGCGAGCGAAGAGACTAGTGAATGCAAGCAAGAAGTTTCTCTCGCTGTGCATTAGATTTCCAGAAAAGCCATCGAAAAAGGATTGTAACTTAGAGCGAACGGTGACTACGACGAGACGCGGAACGAATGAGTTGTTTCCGATCGCACGTCGAGACCGGATTCCTAGCAAGGCCTGGTGGTACAGAAAAGATGGAGGAGCTCGAGAGTTTCCTCAGCAAAAGTTCTAACTTGAACGGGACTTCCAGTTCCTAAAGAGGGGACCCATGATACGGGTGTATCTTCTCTTCGGAACTTAGCGATCTTCATGGGAGCTTGAGGATAGATGATTCTCATGATAACATGAGAATAGGGGTATAAAACAGTTCAGTGGAACACAGGTGGAAGCGTGGAACGAGACGACGAGCAGCAGAATCAAAGTATCCAGTTTTTAGCCCGTGAGTCGACTCATAACAGTCATGAGTCGACTCATCGCTGGCTTTTGTGTTTTGTCCAGTTTCAGACGAGTCGGCTCATCTCAGTCATGAGTCGACTCATCGTTGGTTTCCTGATTTGTTTGAGTTTCTGTTCACACGAATTCCTGTTGGTTTTGGGCTTGGTTATTTACCAGATTACCACCCATGTTTGTACACCTATATAAAGAATTGTTTTAGGGTTTCTAAACAATCAGAGGTAATTAAGAGAGATTCTAATCATTGTATTAGGGTTTAGTTTTCTAAACAATCAGAGGTAATTAAGAGAGATTCTAATCATTGTATTAGGGTTTAGTGAGAATTGAGAGTTTGTTCTGATTCTAATCATTGTATTAGGGTTTAGTGAGAATTGAGAGTTTGTTCTCGATTCTAGTGAGATTGTGAGAAAGGGATTGTAATCTTTTCATACTCATAACTAGAGAAGGTACTTTCCTTCGTCATATACTGAATTGTGCTTGTGTTTCTGTCATCCTCTTCTCAACCCATCTTTGATAATTCCGCTATCAAAGATGCTCGCACGACAACTCGTATCACTTATTGGACTAAGGCTAAATTCAGTTAACGAGATCTAGTCTGCAACCACCCTAGAACTGCCTAAAGGCGGTTTGGCAGGTTAATGTTCAGCTGAATTCGCAACCCATAAGGAATGGACTTCCATCCAACAAACTAGCAGACTCCTAAAGTGAGACGTGAAGCTCAACTTGGTCCATCATACAATATTCAAACTACTCATTTATGGAGGACACACATACTACTTGACCATAATATTCTTGGGTGTGTCTGGCAAAACTCTCAAAAACTGGGCCATGATTGATTCTGGCTCAGTTTTGAGGTAAACTGATTCTTTTTTGAACCAATGGAGGGGTGGTTCAAAAAATAACTAGTTTTAAGCCTCTTTTTTGGTCTAAAAGAAACTGGGCCAAAACTGGCCCAGTATTTGCCAATCAAGAAACAAACCCAAAACTGGGTCAGGTTCAGTCCTGGCTCAGTTTTAAGGGTTTGCCAAACACAGACTTTAGGATTTATCTTTTTGGTCTATTCTATTTCTTTTTTAATATATTTTGTTACAGCTTTATGCTCTTTTCTAATAGGCCCATTGATCCTGAAAATTTTGTATTTATTTATTAAATCCATACATTATTTGCATATATTTGAATTCTATTATAAGTCCTTAAGTGGTTAAATGTAAGTTTGTCCTATGTATATATTGTAAGATTTTCTTACTTATTATAAAATTAATTGATAAATATTAATTAAGAGCAGTGATGCAAATAGGTGTGACTCTAAACCCTAACCCTAATCTCTTTGCAGAAGCAAAAGTGCATCTAATAGCAACTTGCAGGATCTTATGGTTTGTGTTTACTTTTGCTTTTCAGGTGTAATTCTTACCGACTATGACACAATATATTTATTACTATGATTAATTGATAATTGTGAATGAATCTCTTCCTTTCTATTAGTATATGTTCATCCTATTTTGCATTAAACCAACTTTAGGTGTCCATATGTAGTTCATTTTTATAGCTAGGCTCATAGAACGTTATCTAATTTAATATAAGTTGTTTGCATTGCATCCACT
The DNA here is from genome assembly GCF_001876935.1 of Asparagus officinalis. Classification (NCBI taxonomy): domain Eukaryota; kingdom Viridiplantae; phylum Streptophyta; class Magnoliopsida; order Asparagales; family Asparagaceae; genus Asparagus; species Asparagus officinalis. The sequence continues at coordinate 48,231,829 of NC_033796.1, forward strand.
TGCATTTAATATTACATCTTAAAAATTTCACTAGCCAGCCCTATGTTCATTGTTAAGCATCACCAAAGTCAATGGTTGAGGGTATAGCCCACCATTTGTGGTGCTAATTAACTTCTTCTCACCAGACACCATCAGTGCGTCATCAATATACAGTTATGATAATGAATTTGCTCTTGAAGTGCTTAAGATACACAAAAATAGTCTTCATTAATCATTGTAAATCTAAATCTTAGTCATCATTTTGTCGCCATTTGTTTCTACCTATAAATGGACTGTTAAAACTTACACACCTTGCACTCAAGATTTTCAGACACAAACCTCACTCATTGGTTGATCCATAAAGATTTCTCTTCTATTCTTCATATAGAAATATCATAAAAAATGAAGCATCTATTCTTCTTAAGAATTTGCAAAGATTCAGTTGCTAAAGTAAAATTATGGATGCATATGGAGAATGTCATCCTACATTTTAAGATTGTTCAACTCCTTCAGAAGATTGAGTTCAAAGATGGCAACTAAAATAGGCACCTATTTTGTGATTCTGTATTTTGAGAGAGATTCTTTCTTGTACAATCATGATACTTTCAACACTGTACACAATGCATATCTTGGTTTTAGATGTTATACCCTGTGTAAACAACAACGCAAATATATTACAGAAAGTACAGGTGACTGCCGCAACAAAGTAACTACCGGGCTTAGGCCCAGGTATATATGTACATGTAATTATTGTAAAGATGACTAGTGATGCCTAGCATTATGTTATTACATTGACATAAATTTGATGTCAAAAGAATGACGTAGATGAATTCCTCCCTCAGTAACTGGAATTTAATGGTGTTCTATGGACAAATATTTCTTGGCTTCAGCTCATAGCCACTCATAAAGTTACTTTCTGCAAAAAGTTAAAAATAAAATAAAATAAATTGAACAATATACCCATAGTCAGCAAGTGGAATATAAAAAAAAAAGGGAACATTCGTGTTTAGTGCATATATATATGTGTGTGTGTATACATGTATTCAAGAAGAGGGCTAAATAGTAGAAACATTATGAGATTATTTAACTTGGAGCGTTGAGGCAGGGGAACTTTTTCAATGAAAACTGGAAGAAATTCAAGCTCAATTAAAGCTGGGTACAGAGTCATAATTAGTTTACAATTAGATACGTGATTAGAGTTTATGATTACATATTTAAAATTTGATTTCAATTTTAAATTTTAAATTTGAGTTTTTTAGTCTTTTAGTTCTATCTGTATTATGAATTCTTACAAGTCAATAAATGCTCTTGTAAATTTCAGATTTGATCAAGAAAATTTTATTTAGATTTCTTTGAGAATTTGGAATGCCATTGTGTGAGCTCAACAAATCCTATTTGTTTGAAGGTCTGGTTCCTTCTCTTTGCCTCTTGTTGAACTCACTATCCCCCTCTCACACTTACTCGCTCATTGGCTACGCACCTGTTTACCTCCACCAAGTGGTATCTGAGCAAATCGATCCATAGTTAGATTTCAACTCCATGACGGATACAATAATTTCTGCTTTTTCATGTCTTAATCTTAGTCTTCCTGTAGTTTTAGTTATTTCAATAGCAGGATACTATTGTCTCCCATCACAAAAGCACTAAAACCAAAGCTTTTAAAGTGCAAAGCAGGTCAAAGTGACATTTCAAGTTTTAAAAGTGCGAGGCAACCACCGGTTTATTTAAGCTAACTGAGGCGCTAACGAGGCTTTTAGGCTTTTTACAACAATGAAAAAGTCATGACCTAATCTATCTAGATTCCAGACAATGTGTTTCATGTCTGCTCTGACATGTCACATACCTACTGTTATATGTTTGTTCCAGATGTATGAACAACAAAAACCAATTTATGTACATAGTACATACATTAGCCGCTTAAAGGATAACTACTTGTACCTAGCTTATACCTGACTAGATACATGTACTGTCTACATAACCTTCAAAACTTCAAAGATGAAAAGGGAAACCTTGTGAGTGCTAAGCCCTCAGGATCTACCAGAATATACATAACGTAAGCCACAAGAAAGTTTGTTTTAACTTGTTCTAACTTTCAATATTAAGAGAAGATGCAAGAGACTAGGAGAAGGATTAGATTACAAATGGGAGATAGAATATACTTGCGGAAGATATCAACATCAGATACGAGTTAGTCAAATATGAATGAGGAATTCAATCGAGGTAGATTTTACCAGGTAATACATGAATAGATCAAGTATGCAAGTTAATAACATAAAATATGTCAATTGAGGTAAATTTCATCAGCTAATACATGCATGTTCAAGAAGTATCTAGGTTATTAACCCCAATAATAACCTGACTGCAATAATTTATAAAGATTGCTATAAAGTAAAAGCAAAAAAGTAACAAACTTTCCTCAAGTTTATACCTCCCAAACAGAGTTATTCCCCATTCATATTTTAACTTTTACACTGGTTATTTTGGAACTAATGCACTACTATATTAGAAAATCTTCACATGCATATGTGTATGCAAGCACTCATTAGAAAAAGCATGCAAGTACATAAGCTAAAACACCCAGGGATCAAGTATGTGAAAGGTAAGTCTATTACCTCGTTAGTGTCTGCAACTTGATAGACAGGCAAGCTAATAGGTTGTTTCACAATCAAAAGTGCCGTCTCCAAATCAAGGAAACCAGCTGCCACCATCCTTCTCAATACTCTAGCTTGTGAATATTTCCCCCTTAGGAAAGTTAAAAAAACTGCATATTAGTTTTTCTAAATGCGAAGTTCTTTTTTCCAAAAAGGAATATGGAAACTTACTTATGATGACAATTTTTATGATGCATAACTTAAAAGAAATAAATGAGTAGATAGGACACATAGAATATTGAATAACAAAAGAACAGCCGGACTATAACTTCCATAACCTTTGTAAGTTTGTAATTGGGTTTAGGGTTTCAGGAGACGGTAATATCCCAGCCAACAATGCTGATTCTCCTATATTAAGAACAGAAGGGTGCTTTCCAAAGTAAAAAAGAGATGCCGCTTCAATCCCATACTTTCCATGTCCCCAGTACATCTGCAGCATCAGTTTTCCAATTTATTACCAATGGGTCCAATATCAAGAGAAGTGAGTAAAAAATGATTTTCATGTTCTTATTTATATGCTCCATACTAGAGGGAAAAGGAAGGATAGAAGTGTCATCAGTGCAGAGAGTAAGATTTCTAAAACTTAAATCATAAGTTGCTAAATTTTGCATCATTCAGTGTATATCAGTATTAACTACCAAAAAATAAATGCATCACGTTGTCTAATGATCCACCAAAATAATTTAATTTAGGCCACCTACCTATTGATAATAGCGCACACCACATTGCTGCAAACAATGTGAACTTTGATGCCGTAGCTTACATTATAAGGGATACATTGTTTGGAAAAATGTGCAAAATCTGTTCATGCTAAAAAAATATATAAGAAACCACCTTATTTATATACATGATGGCTGCTTAAGCATGATATTAACTATGAAACATTATTTGCAAGACATATATATGCATGAAAAACTGTAAAATTCAACTTTTGCGCTAAAAACTAAAATGTAAAGATAATTAATGAACAACACAGGGTACATCTGATCTGATGTGAGTGATATGAAGGAACACAAACAGATATGGATATCTGCAAATATATCCACATCCAATCAGATACAGATTTTTTCAGAATACAAATAGAGAAGTGAATACGAGTACAAAAGATACAAATCATACAACAGTTCAGACATTCGGGCGAGAGTGGATGATTTTGCGAGTCTACCCTAGCTTTGTAGACATCAGATACACGGCTAGTCTTTAATTTGAGAGATTCCTTGTACTAATTATCTCTTATGTCACATTATCTGAATATTTATAGGTCTAATTTAATGGATATGGATATGTGTTTTTCTAATTGAAGTGTATCAGTATCCATAGTGCACCCAGGGTTGGAAAACAACCGAATCAAATCGAATATCAGTGTGTTCGAATTCAAATTCGATTGAAATTCAAACATTCGAATTCGAATTTGGGTCAATATCGCAATGATGTTCATATTCAACTCAGTAATGTATTAGATATTCGGTAAATGTTCACGAGTACTTGTTAGCCAATTTGGTTTGGGGGCTCTGGCTTCCAAACAGAAGTTCTTTAATTCGAACCTTGAAGTTGACATATCTTTTTGACTTTTTAGTACTTGGAGATTTTTGTATATACATCCTTCCAATTGTATATATTTGTAAATATACCCTCCAAAGCATCATACTTGTTGATTTTCCCTCTAAATTGCCTTTCCCATTCAAGTTTATGCATCAATTTAAACTAAAAAAAATTAAGAAAAAAATTCTAACCTACATTTTGATAAATATAAAACATAAATGAATATTTAATGATCAAGAGAAAAATACATCACGTTATCTATTCGTTTCTAAATCAAATACTAAAAAATATTTGTTTATTGTTATATAAGGTATCGAGTTGAATATGATCAAATAGTTGGACGAATAATAACCAAATTGTGTTGTGCGCAGCGAAAATTTCGGCAGAGTTTTTGGTGCACAATAAGAAAGAAAGATCACAATAAGAATTCCCGTCTCACAAAGGAAACAAGAATCTGAAGTGAATATCTCAACAAAGTGAGATATCAGCTCTTCCTCTCAATAGTTCTAGGACTGACCTGTCGAGAGAACCTAATAAACTATTACAATGGGCACAAACAGCAAATCACACAAATTTTACGTGGTTCGGCAAATTACCTACGTCCACGGGGCAAGGAGGGGGGAGATCTACTATTAGAGGGAGGGAATACGACTAGGGTTTACAATCACATAAGATCTCACAAATAAACCATCGATCTAATCTCTCAATTCCTCTCTCAAAAGGGATGCTAAAACCCTCTCAAAGTCGGCTCAAGGACTGCTCAAAGATCTCCTCTTGAAATCTGCTATTTTTCACCAGCAAGAAGCCCAAGAAGCTTCTGCCGAAAACAACCACAGCCGAAAACAAAACTTCTTCGCACAAAAACCTAGATGACAATTAAAAGGGTATTTATATTGTTCAAGAGCGGGTCTTCGGGTGGGCCATCAAAAACTTTCGCTGTCTTAGGTACTCCCCTGGTACTCCCCCGGTACTCCCCACGTTATCTCTTCACATGGCTTTGCAGCAACACATGGGTGGGCCCCCCTTCCCGCGTCATTCACAATTCTTCACCTCAGCGAAGTTTTCCCAAAACTGAGCCGACACCAAAGCAACCAAATATCCCACTTGTTATGTCCAGTACGCCGTGAAGTTAATTCACGACAACAGACTCAATCCATAATAAGTCGGAACCCGAACGAGAGTCCAAACAATCTCACCCCCATCAAAATCAACTAATCCAAAACCGGTTGCATAGTAAAGACTGCCTACGTATCCTCTTGCCTAAGGAATCAAGCCGAATGTAGTTCACCCAAATGGTCGCGAACGACCTCAATCCAATAGAAAAGTTCACAACCCTTCTCCAATATCATCAACTCTGCGGCCGATAGCACCTCCAATGGCCTCAAAGTGTAACGAATCAAACACCTCCACCTGAGGTGAATCAACGGTCATATCCAAATACAAACTATGTCCACCAGCTATACTCGAATCAACCAACTCATCATCTGCATTCAAATCCAAATGGTCTCTAAACCGTGTCACCTCAGCTGGAATTCCAAACGATGTAGTATGATCTGGAGTAATCTTCACCCAATATGGAATAGCATCACTCTTCACCCGCTGCGATACATCTAAGATCTGTCAAAAACTATCCACCTACTGAGAGTCAATTAGCTCCCTCATCGAAGCCTCAACTGAAGTGACACTACCAGACCAAACACCCAATTGAGTTTTACCTCCTATCACAGCAGTTGACAACTCTTTAATAGGATGACCTAAATATGTCGAAGTCTCAGTCCAAAAACTCTTCTGCATATCATTGCTTGATAACAAACACCGATCCTCCTCCAGCAATGCACGGTTCTCCAAATTTGTCACCTTATCTAGTTGCCCAAAGATTTCCTTTCCAACGAAGTGTCTCGAAATACCATGAGCTTGGCTCTAATATAAAAACAGGTCCATCTTGTACCTCCCACCAAAACCAGAATGAAGTACTTTCACCTTTCTGTCTATCGTACACTTTTTCAATCTGTTAAAGACTACTAGGATTTTTTCCAATGAGGATTTGGTTGTAACCCAAAAACGTCTAGAATAGACACCAACAGAGGAAATCAAACATCTATTACCTCCCAATGATGCCCCTTTGGAAGGCCCCAAAACATCCATGTGAACCCCATCTAAAAGACCCTCCGTGCGGTGAATAGAGATGTCAAACTTCACCTCGGTCTTCTTGCTCACACCAAAGTGTTCACTGGATTTCAAATTACAGGTCTTCGTACCCTCTTTCAATCTATGTAAGGAATCAATACTAGAATGACCAAGCCTCAAATACCGTAGTCTAGTCGAATCAATAGAAATCGTCACTTCTTTACCTGTCACTATACCTCCAGTCAAGTAATACAGGTTATTCCTCCTGACGCCCTTCATCACAATCTGAGAGTCTTTCACAATCTTGAGAACGATGTCCTCAATTCGAATATTCAGACCCTCTCCAACCAAAGCTCCAATCGAGATCAAGTTCTTCCTCAAGGAAAGAACATATCTCATATCATATAACTCCCTAACAGTCCCGTCAAACATCTTGATGCGAATTCTTCCTATCCCAAGGATCTGGCATGTACGGTTATCAGCCATATACATCACACCACTATCCAGCTTCTTAAAACTGGAGAATTATTCCCTTCTAGGACATACATGATAGGTCGCACCACTATCCAACACCCATTCAGATTCCTCCGAATAGCTATCTGTAGGAGTGATAGAAAATGAATAAATAGAAGAGTCAAAAATATTACCATCCGATATAACAATGTTTGCTTCTGATAATGATTGCTTCCCTTTTCCCTTCTACTTATTCTTCATCCATTCGTCGAGATTTGGGCAGTCTTTCTTCTAATGACCAATCTCCTTGCACCAAGCACACTGATCTTTTTTAATTGTAGGATGTCCTACTCAAGACTGTGACTTCCAATTCTTTCGGTTTGGACCCTTCCCTCTTGCGGTCAACGCCTCTGCTACCGGCTCAACTGAAGCATTATTATCCTCTTCTTTCGAAGCTGATAATTCACAAGTGCAACAGTCACCTCACTATACGAAAGAGATGCCTTCCCATTAATCAGAGTAAGAACGAAAGTCTCATATTCCTCGTCGGACAAGGAACTCAACAATAGCAACGCCATGTCCTTATCTTCAATCATGACATCCACATTCGTCAAATCCGTAAGAAGCTTTGTATAGGTGTTCATGTGATCACTAATTGAGGTTCTCTTCTTCAACTGGAAACGATAAAATCTCCTCTTTAAATGCAAGCGGTTCTTAACACTCTTTGTCAGATACTTGCTTTCGAGAATCTCCCAAATCTTCTTGGCAGAAGTCTCATTCATCATATCATATTTTAGATCTTGAGTCAAACAAGTCTAATCACACCATAAGCCGTTCGATTCATCTTCTTCCAAACCTTCTCTTCAATATCATCTGGTTTGCCATCTAACTCCAAGGTATCTTTTAAATTCTGCGCGTTCAGCGCATCCAAAACATCGCATCTCCATAATCCAAAGTTGTTTGTGTCATTAAACTTCTCCACAGAGTGGATATTCAAACTCTGAATGGTCTTCGCGCCAGAAGCACCACCTTCGACACCCGAAACACCTTCTTTCCCCGACATCTTACCCAACGCACCAACGAACGAAGAATAGATCCAAAACTAAAAAGATGAAGTTTTTACCAAAAGATCCCACCTTTATCACCAAACAAAGCCCTAGACGAGCTTCCAAAGCGATCTACTCCTCCAAATTGCTCAAACGTAGCCTGAGCTCTGATACCACTTGTTGTGCGCAGTGAAAATTTCGACAGAGTTTCTGATGCACAATAAGAGAAAGATCGCAATAAGAATTCTCGTCTCACAAAGAAAACAAGAATCTGAAGCGAATATCTCAACAAAATAAGATATCAGCTCTTCCTCTCATCAGTTCTAGGACTGACCTGTCAAGGGAACCTAATAAACTATTACAATGGCCACAAACAGCAAATCACATAAGTTTTACGTGGTTCGACAAATTGCCTATGTCCACAGGGCAAGGAGGAGGAAGATCTACTATTAGAGAGAGAGAGAATACAACTAGGGTTTACAACTACATAAGATCTCACAAATAAACCCTCAATCTAATCTCTCAATTCCTCTCTCAAAAGGGTGCTAAAACCCTCTCAAAGTCGGCTCAATGACTGCTCAAAGATCTCCTCTTGAAATCTACGATTTTACCCACATGAAGCCCAAGAAGCTTCTGTGGAAAATAACCACAGCCGAAAAAAAAACTCCTTCACACAAAAACTTAGATGACAATTAAAAGGGTATTTATATTGTTCAAGAGCGGGTCTTCGGGTGGGCCATCAAAAACTTTCGTTGTCTTAGGTACTCCCCTGGTACACCCCACGTTATCTCTTCACATGGCTTTGCAGCAGCACATGGGTGGGCCCCTCTTCACGCGCCATTCACAAATTGTTTGTTAATTCTTTGGTTCATTTCCACACCTAGTTGCACTTGAACCCATCGAAACACAAATATAAATATGTGAATATCATACTTAAATCCATGTCTAATTTGTTTGCACCCTGAAATTGATACGATATGACCAAATTAAAAATTTGGAACACAAATATAAATATGTGAATATCATGGATTATTCATACTTAATCCATGTCTAATCTGTTTGCACCCTGAAGTTGCTACGATATGACCAAATTAAAATTTTATGCTTTTAATGATGAACTTGTTCATTGACGACGATAAAAAGGAGTGAACCAAAAGTTCTTTTATAATTTTTTCATCTTAAGGGTAGTGTCTAAAGGACAAACACGAGTTTCCCTTTTAAAGTTCAATCTCACATGGAATATATTGTAAACATCCCAGTAGTTTGTAAGGTATCTTGTACCCATGAAAAGTTAGGCTTATCTTTGAGGTTTACAAGTGCACAGGAAGGTAGAGGAAGGCCCAAAGATCTGAGGCCCGATCTTGAAATAGATTGATAGGGTCCAACACATGTAATAATTTGTAGATAGAGGATACAAACCACCGATATTGGACCGGATAAGCTTGTGAAAACCTTGATTTTGCCTCATATTTATTCTATATCTATGTTACTCACGTTGCTTTTAACTTCTAGTTTTTTTTTTGGTATGGCTCTCAAAATTTAAAATTTATTTTAATTGAACCATGATTTTAGCATCATGGATTTTGCTAGCAATGGGGATAAATTTCCATTCTCCATTAGTTAAATAATCAAGCCTATCAAACAGGTCCCACATATCGATAGAAGAAAGAGCACTCTCATGTCTTTCTAGTTTCTATAAAACCTAGATAACTCACCTCCTCATTGATTGCTTCTTTTAGCAAATATAAGCATAATACTATCTGACATAAGAGTACACAATTGAAGGACACATGCCAGGGGTTTATCCTTATACCTTGATGGTCCCATAGTCCATATACACATATGAGGAAGCAAAATCTACCAAAATTTTTTTTCCTTGATAAAATATTCTTGTCTTCTGATCTCTCTCAATTTCCTTCATCGTTTAGATTCTTTTAGTTAATATGTCCTCTTCTTCTTGAACTATCTTATGACATTATTTCCTACTTTAATGGAAATCTAATATCTAAATAGAGAAAACTAATATCATAATCCCATTATCTGAATTTGGAAGAAAAAAAAGATGACTGATTCTAAAAGATGGCAACATAGAGTGTTTTACTGGCTAGATTGCTTGGAACTTGAAAACAATTTGACTGAAAGCCACATCTTGACAAGCATGAAACTACTAAACATACACATTTCAAGCTTTTAATCAGTGTAAAGTTAATAATTTACACTACCGAATTACAAAATAAGATTTAAATTCATAATGCTAACACAACTAACATAGTAATAAAATTAATAGTTTTCAAAATTAAAGGACAAATCAAGACTAATATCGAAGAAAAATCAAATAGTACACGAGGACAAGTTAGGCCCAGGGTTTTCAATTGGGCTACTAAAAATGGTCTAATAGTTTTCTTTATTTTTTGGGATATAAATTATCGGCTATAAAGACCTGATTGAAATGTTAAAGAATAAATATATGATGCTATGTCTTATATTCGCCCTCTGCGAAGTGCCCTCGCACATGGCACTTGCGAGGCGCAAAAAGGCGCCGCCGCCTAAATGTCGAGCGCTTTGGCACTACCCCGCATCAGCAGGCACATGAGGTGCAATGGAGCGCGTGTCATTGATAACTCTCGTGTTGCTTTTAACGTGAAAATTTTTTGACATAGAAAAAATACTAGTTGTTCATAATACAAGTTATATAATATGACTAAAGGCCATTAAGACGTTTTTGAGTAGCAAACTTCGAGTGAAGGGAATAAGTTAGAAACTTATAGAGTTATATGATATGACTAAAGGCCATTAAGACGTTTTTGAGTAGCAAACTTCGAGTGAAGGGAATAAGTTAGAAACTTATAGAGTTGATATATCCTTTGAATTTAAATTGATTGAAAGGAAATATATTTAAGACTATAGTAATTAACTGAATTGTTGCATTCATCACTAAACTCCCTCTTTGGAAATAGCAAATATGTTTTTAGTAAATATCAGATATGTTTTTAGTAGAGAAATTTCAAGTTATTTTATTCATAGCTGAACTTCCTCTTTGGAAATAATTTGGCCTCTCTCATCACTCATTAGGAATATGTGAATTAGAAAACATTATCTATATGTCTTTTTTCTTCGCATCGTTGAGGGAGAGGGTAGATGTGGCTGACCTTTCATTTTATTTTGTATTAGTTAAAGAACTTTAATAAATAATGATAACTTATATAATGTATTAGATTTCACATGATTGTAGGAATTTTTATAGATGAGTTGATATAGGACGATCATAGACCATCAATCTGATGCAATTCGGATTTATTAGGATCTTGCTTTTTTGGTAGGGATTTGTTTTTATTCTATGTAATCTTTTATTTTAGTTAAGATGTCTCAGACTTGAATTACCTTCTAATTTAGTTAGGATTTTTATTTGATTACATCTTTTAAGTTTGTTAGGTTTTGATTTTATTAGGATTTTTATTTACCCCAAATATAGATTGCTAGGTTATATCTTCTATAAATAAGACTTGTAATTCTCTATGAGAAATAGACATTAACTATTAGAATTTAGAGAATATCATCGAATCAGAGATTCCGAAATTAAGAATATGTTACTAATTCATAGAGTTCTAGGATCGAAATTTGCCGTCAGCCAGATTCACACGCTCCACGACGATCGTTGTCGGATTCTTGATTACCGAGAGGAACTAAAGATACAACCCACTACTCAAGTGTCTCTCAAAACTCACAAGTATTTGGCCATGGTGTTCTCTTGATATCTATGTAAGACACGAACAAGAGGCACATAGCTCATCTTACGTAAATGAGTTAGGCAGTTTCTCATAAAACAAAGTGTGTAGTAGTTTCTTGTTTAATGACACTTAACTGCCACAGAGAGAGGAGGTTGTGCCTGACGTGGGCGTAATCAAAACACCCACATCCTACATAAGGCTAGATTTCGTGCTCTTGAATAATAAGATCATTGATACTGCTTGGTAGTTGGTATTGTGTATATGCCTATTAAAAGAAAGTTTTCTATATGTTTAATGATAACTTTTAATATACTAGTTCTTATGATCTCATATTGGCATGAACGATAGATTATATGTACGTGATGTCTGCAAAATTTTATTATTTGAAACCCTTCAATGGTTTAAGAGATTTTTAAGTTTCAAAATTTAAATGTTTTGAGTAACTAAATGTTTGCAGTCGTACATCTCTCTGATAGTGGAGTTATGAGATCTGTTCTTGCATATAGATCTACATGAGAGCTTTCCATAGACATATCATTTGCAAGTTTTTGATCATAGATTGAAAAATTATGATATTTCAAGGTTTGCATGACACAATAGATTTTCATATTGTAAGGTTGAAGATGATGTGTTTTACAACCTGACCCTCAACTTTTCTTTATTGCAGTTTCTATGAGATGATGTTTCTTCTGTGCAAGCCCTTACTTTACTAGAAATTGCAAACAGATTACGCTTTTGTAAAAGTTACGTTTTGAACCAAATCTTTTTGAAAACTGTAATTCTGTAAACATACTCGTATCAATTTTTCTATAGAATAACAAAGAGGTCCACTATTTTCTAAAAAATTATAAACGGACCTTGTTTTCTATAAAACTTGCAATTTAGTACAAAATTTTTTATTTTCTGCAAATAGACGCAGATTTTCTGCTAAGTTACAATCTGGTCCGGTTTCTAAAATATTACAGTTTTGACCTACTTTCTGAAAAATAACAGTTTTGAACCCATTTTTAGAAAACCACAGTTTTGACCCAGTTTCTAGAAAATTATAGTTTTGACCCAGTTTTTAAAAAATTACAGTTTTGATCTAGTTTTTAGAATATTACAATTTGGCCCAGAATATTTTGTTAATTGCAGTCTGACCTATAGAAGTTTTTGTAAGTTAATTTTCCAATATATCATGGCATGTTCATCATAAAATTAGTTATAAATTTCTACAAATTAATTAACATGCTTAATTATTTTTTGTTAATTAGCATACTTGATAACATATAATGATATGTATTTGAAAGGGAGGTTTTAGGCTCGTAAAATATTTAATTAGAAATTTTCTCGCCTAATTCCTAGATTTTATGCATAATTGGACAATTTAATAATGGTCAAACTCTGTTAAAAGGAGATGGTTGGATGTATTACATTTATTTTGATTCCATGACTTAGTTAGATTATTATTAATTTATTCATGATAATGTGACAAAATCTTTATGAATTGTGGTACCTATTAATTATGTTATTATGTCTCTAGAGGATATGGCTACTACCAAAAGCATCGTTACTAACTCAACAAGGGGATAAACTAAATAAAAACTATGATGTTTGGCATCGCAAGATTCAATATCTCCTTGAGAAGCAAGATATGCTAGAAACCATAATAGGATCAGTGACTAAGCCTGATCAGGGCAACAACTGCACAACATATGCGTGATCAACAAGCCTTCCAAGCTTAGAAGAGGAAGGACCATGTTGCTCGCATATTGATGTTGAGAGACATGAGAGATATCACGCTGCATTTTAAGATGTATCAGTTGGCGGTTGGGGATGTTGCTAAGCTCCAATATGGTGGGACTTCCACTACTAGATAGCGCCAACTCATCTTAAGCTTGCTGGTTATAAGAAGCGTCATGATCATTCAATGAGGCAAAATCTTAATGTTATATCAAACATGATTAGTGAGTTGAGAGCATCAGGCAGGAGCTTTCTGATGAACAAGATGTCATACATTCTCTATTTAGCTCATGGGAGCATATGTGGGTTAACCTCACCCGTAATGATAACATCAAGATTTTTGATGATGTTGCTCACCATGTGGAACCTGAGGAGAATTGTCTTCTGACTAAGAAACCCAGTGGGGCGGTATACATAGCTGAGACTAGCTCGCGCAGAGCAATTAGCTCTAAACACGAAAGATATAGAGGTAGAGCACCTAACTGGGTAGAGATGCTAGACCGAATTCTAAGAAGGCTAGATATGCCAAGCGCAAACGTGGATGATGTGGTGATAAGAAAGACAAGACTAAGATGGCCTGTCATAATTGCAACAAGTTGGGTCACTTCTCTCATGAATTCACTGAGCCAAAGGTATGTGATACAACGTTCCATTCTACTATGATTGTTAGTAGTTGCTTGATGCTAAATGAAATGTTCCTACTTGGATTGTAGATTCAACAATAACTAACCACATAGTAAGAAATCGACATCACATGTGGAGTTTCATCAAATTCCAGCTCAGAATAGACGTATTTACATGGGAAACAACTCCAACACAAAGGTCATTGGCATCGGCACCTACAAATTAGATTTGTGATGTGGACACACGTTGTATCTTCATGACATACTATATGCACCCGACGTTCAGTGAAGTCTTGTTCCATTCTGGTTCTTCTAGGTTTAGGATTTAAAGGTGTTTGAACATGGTTGTATTATTTTGTATTTAAAAACTACTTGTTATGGTTGTGGATATTTGTCAGATGGGTTTATGATTTTGACACTTTCCGTTTGTAACAATATTAGTAATTGTTTTTCTTATATTGCCTCTTCTAGCAACGATGTTTGTGATGATCTATTACTCGAGTACCCTTATCATAAAGTTGTATCCATACCCGACACTTATCAGTACTCAAACTTCATGGACACTCCTTAGATATATGCATACATTTATTTAGACATTTGCTCAATTATATGATATATGTTTTAATTTAAAACGCTTGTCAAACACTTCTTGGACGTAGATCTTACACTTCACAATACTCATGTACATTCATTGAAATTCGTTAGACATAGGTTGGATTCATTTCAGCCAATAACCCAAGTTCAAAACTGTGATTTTAGAGTGTCGTTTGGGTGTCTAGTTCAGATACGAGTGACTTCCAATTTATAATAATCAACATAATGAAAGAAACTTAAAAACGTGATAGGAATTTTAATTCTAGTAAGAGGTGAATTGAAAAACAATAATGATCACATATAAATTATTAATCTTAATATATGTACTGTCCCCAAATCCTACATTTTACAATTTTGCCCTGTACCATGCCCTTACTTGTACCTACGCCCATACTAATACCCGTAGCCGTTCTCATGCAACCTAGGTGATAATTTCAAATGGCATGCTAGATTAGTGCATATATGGCAAGAAAGAATGAAAAGGTTAGCTCGAGAGAGTTTACTAAGCCCACTCGCTACAGTTGACATGCCTACTTGTGAGTATTGTTTGAATAGAAAAACAATTAGAAAACCATTTGACAAAGCTGTGAGAGCCACAACACCCTGTAGCTTATTCATTTTGACATCTGTGACTCAATGAATGTGAGAGCAAGACATGGTGCATAATATTTCAATGTATAGATGATTTTTCTCGATATGGTCATATTTATTTGATTTCTCATAAGTCAAAAAAATTAAGTTGCTTCCAACACTGTATGAGATTGGTTGAGAATCAATTAGACAAAAGAGTTAAAACTCTCAGAACAGATCGTGGTCCTGAATATCTATCCGAGCAATTCACGAGACTATATGATGAAAAATGGATAGCATGACAGCTAAATATTTCTAGAATTCCACAACGAAATGGTGTTGCAGAGAGGAGGAATAGAACCCTTCTTGACATAGTTTGATTGATAATGGCGCAAGCTAATTTGCTTATCTCCTACTAGGGAGATACATTATTGACCGTAGCCTGTTTCCTTAACCGTGTGCCCTCTACGTCTGTACCTTCCACTCCACATGAGCTATGGACCGGTGAAAAGCCTAATTTAGTTAATTTGTGGTCATAAGGATCAGCAAGTTTTGTTCACTAAACTTATCATAGATATGGAAACCTAGAGGAAAGAAATGTATCTTCATCAGATGTCCTGAACATTCGAAGGGGTATTTTATTATTGGTGAAAAAGCTTATGGAAGTGTGACAAAAATTGAGTCACGAGGTGCCATATTCTTAGAAGAGGATTTTCCTAATAGAGGCGAGGAACTAAGAGGATTTTCCTAATAGAGGCGAGGAACTAAGGATTTTCAGTTTTATTAATTGGAAGATCTAGATTCTGTCACACATGATAAATCTATTGAGGAAATAGAAGAAATTCATCATTCTCACATGGCTAATCTAACTCCAATGGAGCAAAATCAGGTAAAACCTTAACTACGTAAAAGTGCTCAAGATAGGATCTCTCATCGTTATTTCGAGACTGAAGGTGAGACCATCATGATAGCTCCAACGAATGATGAAGCGACAAACAATTCAAAAGGCACTTGTAAACCTGCTGCTAGGGATTGGATTAAAGCTATGCGGGAGGAAATGGAGTCTATGAAAAACAATCATGTCTTGGACTTGTTTTACCTTCCGCTTGGGCGTCAAACAATTAGGAACTGTGGATTCTCAAAATTAAACGCAAAGTAGACAAATTTATTGATAGATATAAAGCCCGTCTTGTGTCTGAATGCTATACTCAAATGAAGAGAATTGGTTATCAGGAACCCTTCTCACCAGTTATTAGGTTTACCTCGATTCATCTCATTCTAGTCATTGTTGCAAATGTGGATATAGCTCTCTATCAAATGGATGTGAAAACTATATTTCTCAATAGAGAATTGGATGAATAGATCTATATGGGCCAACCTGATAGCTTTAACGGCGAAGGTCATGAGCGCAAAGTTTTCAAGCTCCGTCGATCTATTTATAACCTGAAGCAAGTTTCAAGACAGTGGAACCTCAAATTTCATCGAGTCATTTTAGCAAATGGATTTACAATGATCAGGGAGGATCATTGTGTGTACATCTAGAAGTCCAAAGATAATTTTATGATTCCATCTTTATATGTAGACGACATACATTTGGCTAGAAACAAAAGGGAGTTGATTGATGTCATAAAATATGGTTATCCTCTACTTTTGAGATGAAGGATATAGGTGAATCTAGTTATGTTCTTGGAGTTAAGATTGTTAAAGATCGTTCCAAAAGACTTCTTGGTTGGTCTCAAGAGACTTAGACTAAAAAGATGCTTGAGCGATATCAAATGCATAACTGCAAACCCATACTCTTGTGAAAAGAAATTTGAGCATAAGCCTTGATATGGGTCCTAAGACTCCAAAGGAGAAGGAAAGAATGTCAATAGTTCCATATTCCAGCGCAGTCAGAAGCCTCATGTATGCTATGTTCGTGTGATGTGTATAAGACCCGATACTTGTTATGTTGTTGGATTTGTCAACGACTCAACAGTATGACCGCACTTGCTTACTCTAAGGATCCCAAGTATTATGGGAAAACCAAACACGTAAAGCCCAGATATCACTTCATTAGAGATATAATAACACACAAGGAGGTGGTCTTACAACATATTTCAATGAGTCAGATGATGGTTGTAGATCCATTTAGCAAGCCTATTGCAAGGGATACATTACATGTTAAATCTCTAGGACTGTGTAGACTATAATTGAACTTATGATTTGTAGATGATTATGGGATTTGCATTAGGAAATAATACATTTGTTGCACTTCTATGATTGATTATGCTGAGTAGATATATATGTTTGATTCTTATATATTTGCCACACAAAGTATCATTTAGTAACTAGCACATTCTAAGAAGTATGTCGATAGGTTAAGATTGGCTCTCTCACGCAATCGATCTCCTTTGGCGCGAAGCTAACAAAGATGAGACATAAGTTAGTTATAGCGCTTAGAAAGTGAGTATAGCTCAAAATTTTAATATGTCGTCTTGGTAAGGACTAAGATGAGGCTTTTAAGAGAACAATGAGCCGACATAAATGTTTCCCCACCATTCATGAAATCTATACATAAGACTAGGTGCGAGAAATTCATTTAGCGCTGTTGAAAGTGAGAAAATGAGTACCTCAAGTTAGACGCTTGTCGACTGAACTAAGACCTATAAGGTGTTTAGAGTTTAAGACATACGCTCTGAATTGGCAGATATTCTCCACCGTAATATGCATTTATACTGTATATGCTTAGCGAACAAATAAGGAAGTGAGTGAATGAGTCCTTGCTTCATTAATATGTGAGTACTGTAGGTCATATATTAATCTCATCTGTACCCCATGTGGCTTTTGACTACGTCATAAGCTGAAAAGTTAATAATAGCTACTCTAGTGTTTCAATATTACTTATCGTCGTGTGATTCAACCAAACAGGACATTACTGGAAAAGTAATTAACTCAACTAAGTGGCATTGCGAGCAAAAGGAAGACTGATTTAGAATTACACACATCACTTGTATTCACCGGCTAGCCAGTTGTGTCCTTTTAATGCTAATAGACAACTGTAATACATGTGAAGTTTAGAGTGGATGGAGCATGGATCTAGTGAGGGATTTAGATACGTTTAATTCTGTGTAACCAAATAAGTCTGGGATACTGCGATACATTATTGTTTAACTGCTTTGTCATCTTAGGGTCAATGTCTCCATCCTAGCCCTAACAGGTTTTTAGCTCAGAGCTCCCAAGTGCAAGTGTATTCGTTGGTCAGAGGATTCATTTGTCTATATGATGACTCAAAGCTTAGCTATTACAACATGACGGAGGTCAGTTGTGCCCGTCATGTGCAAGTGGGAGATGTAGAATGTGGGGATTGTTTTGGTTATGCCCACATCAGGCACAACCTCCTCCCTTTGCAACAGTTAAGTGCCACTAAATAAGAAACTGCATAGCAGTTCATTTTATGACAAACCACCTAACTCATCTATATAAGATGAGCACTATCCCTCTCGTTTGTGTACAATAATTACATGGATATCAAGAGAACACCATAGCCAGATATTTGTGAGTTTTGAGAGACCCTTGAGTTGTCAGTTGTATCTTTGGTTCTTATCGGTAATTAAGGATCCGACAGCGATCGTCGTAGAGCGCATGAATCTAGCTGACGATGAATTTCGATCCTCGAACTCTACGACTCAGTAACATATTCTTAATTCCGAAATTTCCAGTTCAATAATATTCTCTAAATTATAACATTAATGAATAAAAAATTGAGCTATGAAAATTATTGATCACGTGAATTGTTTCTCTTCTTGAGCATGTGAAGTGTTCTTTAGCATGAGAATTGTCTCCTCGGATGTGAAGCCCTTACGTGTGATAGAGCTTGTAGCTCATCCTTTTTTATATATTTTTCAGACTACTGAGACTATTATAGACTTGTATAGCGTAGAGCAAAATTTCTATGCGGAACGATGTCGTTAGGTCTAAGTAATCTCTTTTTCCCCCTTTGCATGGATGGTATTTTTGGGGATCTTGTCAGGTTTTGTATTTTTGAAAGTTTTAGCTAAAGAGTGACTTATCTTTAGTTAAGGGTTACGAAAAGCGACTTCTTGTTTGAGTTGTAATCTATGAATACGTATCTTGGAAATTTGAACCAGGGATCTGTATTTATGTATTACATACATGTATTGATTTAGGAGATTTTGGTGGGAATGACGAAAATGGATATAGCGGTGCTGCTCTTCACAATCGTAATAATATTACCTGTGAATTTAGAGATGATGTTTGTGTACATGGGTGATATTCTGTATTTTATGCCCTGCACATAAGAGGTCTTGAAAAATTCATAATTACTTTAAATAAAAAAGTTTAATTGGTCAGTCACCCATTCTTGCGGGCATGACATATATTCAGCAAGGTTGAAGACAAAACCCCACTCTAAGTCCATAGGGTCGAGGTCACAAACAACAGTAACAGTGTATATGAATGTACCTTTGGATAAATCTCCATAATCTGGTTACACTTATGGAGAGGTTCTATTCAAATAGTAAATTTTGTCTCGGTAAGTATCCCTATCTATGATTTACTTAATAGCTTAAATTCGTCTAACTGCAATATGTTGGGGAATTTCACTCTCCCCGCCTACTACAATATGCGTAACTCCGAAGCCAACCCACAATCAACAAGATATAAAACGACCACAATCAAGAAAAAGAACACCATGATTTACGTGGTTCGGTCGACCAACTTCGACCTACGTCCACGAGGCAACAATATGAGAAATTCACTATGTATCAGGGAGAACTACAAGAGGAACTACTCAACTCCCGTCTCTCAATCTCTCAACCTCACATACATAATCAACTCTCATATTCTCTCTAAAGCCTACTCCTTGTAATCTTTTACACGGATAAAGATCACGAAACTCTTACCTCTCGTACAATATTCTTGAATTAGGCTACGCCCTCTGCTAACCCTAGATTACAAGAATATTAGCTCTCTACTACATCTCTCTATTCTCTTCTTCTTAGCTTTTCCCCCAACAATAAAAAAATATATATAGAGAAACCAAAATCATATTTCTAGCCTAACTTCCTAATTATAATAGGATTCAAACTCCTAATCATGATGGAACCCAAACTCCTAATCATGACAGATCTCTAACCCTATCTAATTCTCATGAAGTGCTACAAAGAATCAAAAACACAATCACAATAATCTCCACCTTGGATTTAATTCCCAAACTCCCTTGAAGATATATAATCATCGTCTTGAAATTTTGTCTCTCCCGCTAGAGTCTTATATTTCTTTCGCACTTCAAATCGAAGCAGCCACACTCTTAATCAGAACACCTGCACTCCAACTGGTTGTCTCAGGACCCTCATTATCATCTGCCTCACCATGGCGCCTCCACCTCTCTTGTATGACCAAGAGATCTTCGCCACCTCTGATAATAAAAGCAAATCAATCATGCTTGTCCTCCCAATTTGAGCCTCACAATAGCCTTCCCCTACTTGTCCTTGTGCTCCACCTGCATCGTTCGTCTAGAATCATATCAGTGCACCTCTCCTACTCCACAGTACGAGCCGGATGCCTCTATCTCTTCCACCACTTGGTTTAGACCGAATATGAGTGCTTATCGTCTTCAAGTCCAATGTCACCATCTCCATTACCATGTGTCACTCGGTCGTGCCCACTTGCAAGCTCTACCTAATCTGACACTATCCTCCCCGAGTCTACACTAATCAACTACTGCTCCCGCGATGGCTTTGAATAATTATATGCTGACAACTCTACTGCTAGAATCACATCTGATTCTCTACGCTAATATTATCTATCTCATACTCATTTGTCCTAGCTGCCATTAGATTCGTCTTGCTGTTGAATAGCGAAACATCGAACTTCGGACCCGAAGAAGTCATCATTCTCTAACCACGATCAACATTCAAATCAGTCACTGTAGGATTGAATTTGATAAAACCGACGTTAAAAACAAACTCAACACGTTAAAAAACCCTAGGAACGACTCCTGGATTACCAAAATCCGCCTTCAAATCCTAGATCAAAAGACAGTATCTCAACCGTTGGACCTGTGTGAACAGTACCCGCCGTGCTGCTACAGTGTTCCTGCTATAGTATCCAACTACAGTATGCTGCTGCTACAGTATTTTCCCCTTTTCTCATCTTGATTTTTGTAACGCTGATCTTTAATCTTGCACGAAGTCGTCTTCTATCTTGCGAATTCACTCCGGGATCCATCACCATTGTTCTGATACCAATTGTTAGTGAATTTCACTCTCCCCGTTTACTATAATATGCGCAACTCCGAAGCCAACTCATAATCAACAAGATATAAAACGACCACAATCAAGAAAAAAAGAATTTACATGGTTCGGTCGACCAATTTCGACCTACGTCCACGGGGCAACAATACGAGAAATTCACTATGTATAAGGGAGAACTACAAGAGGAACTACTCAACTCTCGTCTCTCAGTCTCTCAACCTCACATACATATCAACTCTTATATTCTCTCCAAAACCCACTCCTTGTAATCTTTTGCACGGATAAAGATCACGAAACCCTCACCTCTCGCACAATATTCTTGAATCAGGCTACGTCTTCTGCTAACCCTAGATTACAAGAATATTGGCTCTCTCTACTATATCTTCTCTCCACTCCCTTCTTCTTAGTTTTTCCTCCAACAATAGAAGAATATATACAAAAAAACCAAAACCCTATTTCTAGCCTAACTCCTAATTAGAATAGAATTCAAACTCCTAATCATGATGGAACCTAAACTCCTAATCATAATAGATCTCTAACCCTATCTAATTCTCATAAAGTTCTACAAAGAATCAAAGACATGATCCCAACACTATATTCTCTAATTTTCACAATAGAAACAAACATTTCCTCAAGCCCAAGCGTATAATAGGCTGTGATTTGATTTCCACTGTCAAAGAACAAAATTTACTGTTTTGACGGGTGATTTAACAGAAGAAATACCTTGTGTAGGTAAGAGTAAAATATTTGCCACTTCGACAACCTCCTCTCCACAATCAACGACAGAATCCCCTCCACAAATTTCCTCGAAATCTTTCGATCCGCCGTCAAAAACAGATTTTTGACGAGCTGCTCCATAAAAAAATAATCAAAGAATTCACAAAAACCGATCAAATCACAAAACCACGAACAAGTAAAAGAATCCAATCACCTGCTGAGTGAGAGTGCTCCTCCCCCGCCATTAGGGTAAAAAACGGACCGCCTCCGATCGCCATAAGGATCGCACCAATCCGTGGTAAAAGGACCCGCGCGTCCTCCGCGCATGATCGCCTGTATCAAATGGTATGGAAACTCCGTCGTCACCTTTGATTCAGCTTCCTTTGAGAATTCGAGGAGGTGACGCCATCGATCGGTGAAATCACCGGGCAGGATTCTTAGAAAAGCGTTGAGGAACAAGATTCCACCCGAGATTAGAGTGAACGGGAGGGGATTCAAGAAGTGGGAGGGTTTAGTTGCGTGTACCGGGGGAGGAGAGCACCGCAGCGGACG
>NC_033796.1:48255389-48362654 GCF_001876935.1 Asparagus officinalis
AATAAATCCCAAAAATCTCATCTCTTTTCTCAAGTGAAATATGTGATTTTTAAAAGCCCAAAAGCCAAATGTCCCAAAGCAACCATGGCAGCTCCTCCTATTTTTTCCCAAAGAGTTGGAATGGACTTGGATGCAAAGAGTTGGAATGAATTGAACTTTTATGCAAAGATTACATGACTGGTGCTGCAATGCCATTGGGCCGGACTCGTTTACTGTTGGATTTTCATTTTTTTTCTTCCTAAAGTGAAGTATTTGAAGCTTGAAGGCCCAAAGATGATTACACCTTCCATGACCGGCCTTGGCTGCTGCAAATTGAATGTCATTTTCGGTTTTCAAAATCAATGAAAACCGGCCTTGTGCTGCAGGCTTGGAGCTCGGATCGGCAACAAGATCTCTTCATCCTTGGCTTATAACCGACTTTCGGTTAAATCAACTCTTTCATAGAGTTTCAAACTCGTTTCAAAGTTCTCCACACGTCAAATCGTGAGGGAAAGATCATGTTCTAGTAAAACAAGACGTCGGATCGTCAACGAGAAGCAAACTCGACGCGAGCATTCGAGGGAGGCATTCATCGCCACCGTGAAGAACCCAGAATTAAACAAAGGGGAGATCCAGATCATTCTCCTCTCTTTTGTAATCAGGAAATCCAATTGTAATCGAGATTAAAGGAATACAAATCAAATTTTCCTTATTGTCTTTTTACTGCAAATTTTCACAAACAAAAGATGGCCGACTCCGCTGGGGATAGCTTCTGTGACGAAGAAGTGGTGGCGCAATTCGGATGTTCATCTCACTGAACAACCGTCGAAACTCTCATGGTAGAGTTTAATCAGCCAAGTTTGAGGAGCGCTATCTCTCCGGATCCCTTAGCCCCAAGGCTATGCGCAAGATCCACAAAGTCTCCAAAGAGACTAAAGCTCCAACTGCTCCAATTGTAGCCGCAACCGCGTAAGGAAGACTGCTCGGACAGCCCCTCCCCCGATAGTAGTGGCTCAGCTTCAGCCAAACCGCGCCAAGACGACGGGTATCGGCGGTCGAAAGATTGCCATGAAGGCGACAAAGCCTTGAAGCAGGCTAAGAGAACGTCGCTCGCACGAAGGAGGAGATCCTTACGACGAGCACATCTTCGAGAATGCCGATCTCAAGTCAACATGAGCTTCGTGTTTGTGAGCCTAAACGGCGACCCTATGCCCTGCGTTTCTGTTTCAGAATGCAAGTCTCGCGGTCTATGAGCCCAACATAGGGCTCTGTGTGAAGAAGACTGAACGCAACCCCAGGGCGCCATTCCACAAATAACGCAACCTCAGGGGTGCGTTCCACAAAATAAACGCAACTCTAAAAATCTGCGTTTCACCAGCAACACCTGGAGCTCGGGCATGCGTTCGGGTGACGAAATTCAATATGGAACCTGGCCTTCTCCGTGGAGCTTCGGGCGCTGCCCGAACCCCGCCGCGGGGGTATTCCATCCCCCCCGGACCCCCTGGCCAGGGGCGCGCCGCTCCTGGACCCGCCGCTCGGCTGACCGGGCAGCGAGACCCCGAATACTCTGTGCTAGCGCGACTAGATTGAGGGGCGGATGTCAAAAGTCCATGGATTCAAAGGCATCTCAACCAGATCATGTTCACAAGAGCCAGTCCTGTCCAATCATGGACTGGGCGGTTCCAATTCAAACCTCACGATCAGGAGCAATTCTCCTCGAATCTTCACAATAGATTTTGAATGAGTTTCATATCGAGAGAAGACCGCGATGCAACAAATCATTCGTTCATTCCAATGTGAACGGCTGATTCCTACGGTCCTCTCGGATGTCAATGCTGCTCATATGCGGCCAAACTATTGGTGTTCGACCAATTACGAACGTTGCTTTGGCCCAACAACGACGACTTCTCACAGGAAGAAGTCTCCAGAGAACCGAATATCCCGAGGTCACTATCAATGTGATCAGCCGAGGGAAAGCCTTAGGTCCTAGTTCTCGACGACTCTGAGACAAGTCGTTCGCGACCGTCAGAGAAATCGCTAACGAGGTTGAAGGAGTCTACCAACGCACTCGGACGCGAACAGAGAACCATTCTCCCTGTCAATTATCGGAGGTTAGCCAGAGGAACCAATTCCGATGATGAACACTCAGCCATTGCAGAGTCCCTGTCATCAGCTCTTTTTGTTGAACATGAGAGTTGCTCTAAGGATCCTGTTGACGAGCCAAGAAGTTCCAACAGACCTCTCGAACCCCGAAAGATCCAGCCCCGATCTGATTATCAAAAATCTGATCTTTAACTCTGTTGAGTTTGTTGTTATTTATAGGGGATTAAGGGGTGTAACCACCTCCTTAATTCGCTCCTAAGTGAGGCTAATGGGATGTAACCGCCCCTTAAATTACTCCTGAGTGGAGTTGTGATCCCCTCAGATCGTGGGAAACGGTTTTGAAACTGTTCAGCTCCTGTTTGAACGAATCAACCGCAAAATCCACATTCCGGTGTAAATTCTGCGTTCAAACGCAGTGTCTGGAAGCTTGAACGCAGTGTCTGGAAGCTGCGTTGGCATCTTGTTGGAAGCTGCGTTTGACAGCGATTAGAGCTGCGTTTGGCAGCGATTTGAACTGCGTTTGGCAGCGGATTGGAGCTGCGTTCAACGTCGGTTGGAGCTGCGTCAGGCAGTGGTTGAAGCTGCGTTCAGCTGCTGATTTGAGCTGCGTTCAGCGGCTGATTTGAGCTGCGTTCAGTGGCTGATTTGAGCTGCGTTCAACGGTTGAAGCTGTGTTCAGCTGTTGATTTGAGCTGCGTTCAGCGGCTGATTTGAGCTGCGTTCAGCTGTTGATTTGAGCTGCGTTCGTGGCTATGAATGCGGCGCATCTTGACGATGGTACGCGGGGAGGACTTCCACGTCTTGATTTGAAGAGACCGTCGATTGTAGTCTCTTTCTATCAAAGTTTTGCAAAGATCGTCATTTTGTAATCTTTACTTTAGCTCTTTGATATGCAAGAGTCGTCAGATTGTAACTCTCGATGTTGATCGTGAAGGCTGTTGATTAGAGCTTCCATCAGTTGTCGTGAAGGTCATCAGATTGTAACCTTTAGCGATCTACGTGAAAGTCTTCAAATTGTAACCTTCTGGAAGTCGTCAGATTGCAACTTCCATCATCGGTGTTTGATGGGGATCAGCTATCTATTGTGATTTTTAGACAGCCTACACTACCAAGCACAAAATTTGTGCTTGGTACCAAGTATACCCATTTCTCTCTCTCTCTCTCTCTCTCTCTATATATATATATATATATATATATAGCAAAACTTATGTCAACTTAAGTGGATAACAAAAAGTTGTCCACCAAATTTTTTAACCATTCATATTGCCTAGGGATCCTTGCATGATATGAAAAAAATTATATTAATAAATGAGTGGCAAGAAAGTTTGGTGGACATCAACTTAAGTTGATAGGAGTCTTACTATATATAAATATATATATAATCACAATGGACAAATTGGTATATCTTGTAGAGACTTGGTGATATGTTGGTATTTTTTTTTAGTTTTGTCAGATTGGTATATTTTGTAGACTCCGGCGCAATATAGTCCTTAAATTTGGCCGGAGTTACTGTTCCAGTTAGTGCTGATGGGATTTTTTACATAAAACCCCTCATTAAAAATCCATCCTGCTCCTAACCCCCTCTCCCTTCTCCTCCTCCTCATCCTCTTCCTCCTCCTTATCCTCTTCAAGCACCATCACAAGCATCATCTCCATGCTTTTCCCTCAGCAGCTTCAACATGTTTCCATTCATCTCAACAAGAAGAACAAGTCATAAAGTGTGTAGTTACAACAACACTCATTCACATGATTTGTAAACTAAAATATACTAAATACTCATCAATAACACCACAAAAGCTAACATTCGCCCCAAGTAACCAAATTTGATCTTAAAAAAACACCAAATGCTTGTCCATTAAAGAGAAATTACTGCGTAATGACAAAAAAATCAGACAAAGAGAATGATAATCAAGTAACAAACCACCGAATTGGACTCATCGTCATTATCCAAGCTATCCTTAGTAACTGCATCGCAATCCACGTCACTAATCCCTTCAATCTCCTCGTTTCGTCCATCGACAGTGTTGAGATCGTGCAGCGAGCTCTTGATGAACGAATTCGACGAGGAGGAGGGGGAGGTTGAAGAGGATGAGGAGGAAGAGGAAGAGGATGAACAGGAGGAGGGAGAGGGGGAGGTTGAAGAGGATGAGGAGGAGGGAGGGGGTTAGGAGCAGGATGAGTTTTGATGAGGGGGTTTTATGTAAAAAATCCCATCAGCACTGGCCGGAGCAGTAACTCTAGCCAAATTTAAAGGCTATATGATGTCGGAGTCTACAAAATATACCAATCTAACAAAACTAAAAGAAAATATACCAACATGTCACCAAGCCTCTACAAAATATATCAATCTGGTCATTTTGCCTATATATATATATATATATTATATATATATATATATAATATATATATATATATATATATATATATATATATATATATAGTATAGAGAGAGAGAGAGAGAGAGAGAGAGAGAGAGAGAGAGAGAGAGAGAGAGAGAGAAATGGGTATACTTGGTACCAAGCACAAAATTTGTGCTGGTAGTGAGGTGTCTCATTCCCATCCATTCATTCAATTGGGGATCACATTCACATGGGTTGAATGTGGTCCCCCCATTTGAATGAGTGGAAGATAATATGCCACATCACTACCAACCAAGCATACCCATATTCCTCATATATATATTATATATAATATATATATATATATATTATATATATATATATAATTATATATATTATTTATATATATATATATATATAGGGAGAGGTTCAAATAAAAACCTCACTATCCTAAAAACTAAAAACCAATCCTCTCCATTGAATCTAGATTCATCCAATTGCTGAGATTAAAGCTGCATAAGGGTAATCATGTAAAATTAACAACCACCAAAAAGAGGTAATGAATGCATGTCTGTTGAGTTCTCCAAAAGCCACAACATCTCTCTCTCTCTCTCTCTCTCTCTCTCTCTCTCCCTCTCTCTCTCTCTCGAAAATCACAGCAACTCTCTCTCTCTCTCTCTCTCTCTTCAACAGCTCCCTATCCAAAAAGTCATGATAGCTCTCTCTCTCCAAAACTCGTGCCAACTTATCTAATGCTACGTTTGCCTTCAACTGCATCTCTATCAACGGTCTTCTTCAACCTTCATCTTCAACCACCGTCTTCAACTTTTGTCATCGTTAAATTATTTTAACGTTTTAATGGTAAGTTTATGAAATTTGTTTGATTTTTCGTCTAAAAGTTTTAGTTTTAACCTTAAAGATCGTAGCTTTTTGTTGTAAAAGGTGAAATTTTTTACATTTTAGTCTGAAAAGTTTCCTGTTTATTGAAGAAACCAGTTAAAAAATGAAGACACGCATGTGTGAATCTCGATTCACTGCAGTGAATCTCGATTCACACATGCGTGTCTTCGTTTTTCAACTGGCTTAAAGATCGTAGCTTTTTGTTGTAAAAGGTGAAAAATTTCACCTTTTAGTCTGAAAAGTTTACTGTTTTTTGAAGAAACAAGTTGAAAAACGAAGTCACACATGTGTGAATCTAGATTCACTGCAGTGAATCTCGTTTCACTACAGTGAATACAGATTTAGTTATGTGAGGTATTTGTTTTTTACCATAAAAATTATAACTTTTTGCTGTAAAATGTGAAATCTTTTCATGGTTTAAAATTTTATAGCTTGATGATATGAAGTTTGTTGAATCAAAAACTTTTGCTGTAAATGGCATCCAATTTAAAATTTTGTTGTAAAGGGTAAAATTTAAGTGAAGTGAATCGATGTTCACTGAACTAAATACTCTTGAACTAAATACAAATTTGTATTTAGTTATCGATGTTCACTGAACTAAATACAAACTTATATTTTAGCTTCAATATAAGTTATCGATGTTCACTGAACTAAATACAAATTTAGTTTGAGTAAAAGTCATGTTTTACGTACTCTTGAATTAAATTGGAAATCACAAATTTAGTTGTTTTTTGCAGGGAGTTGATAAACCTATGTGACTAGACACTGGAACAATGAATACGACGGGATGAATCTGATTTCACTTCAGTGAATCTCTATTCACTGAAATGAATCTACTTCAGTGAATCTCGATTCACAT
Organism: Asparagus officinalis; assembly: GCF_001876935.1. Taxonomy (NCBI): domain Eukaryota; kingdom Viridiplantae; phylum Streptophyta; class Magnoliopsida; order Asparagales; family Asparagaceae; genus Asparagus; species Asparagus officinalis. Next base: position 48,261,570 of record NC_033796.1, read on the forward strand.
CATTGAATTGAGATTCACTGTAGTGAATCTCCGTTCATCCATGCCATCCACGTGCAAACGCAAGTCTTCTGAAGTCTAATGAAGAGAACCTATCCCATTGGATCCATTGTTTCACTTAAGATTCATTTTACATTAATTTTATTGAATATCGATTCATATTGTTTATCTGTAACTCTAAAATAGTTGATTTATGTTTGCCCACTATCTGGATTTACCATTACAGATGTAACATTATAACATTCAATCTAGATTAAATCTCAATTCAGTTTTTGATTCATCAATGGTGAATCTATGTTCATTGATATAATCATTCTTGTTTATTTTTAGATTTAGGCAGCTAAGATGTAAACTCAAGTCATTTCAGTATCGGATTTGGTAAAAATTTTAAAAATTGTATTGGATAGTTGTGAAACCTTAAAAGGCTATAACTTTGTGTACCAGCGTCGTATTGAGACGATAATTAAAAAAATACCTCTATCATGCAAAATGGAGGATAATTTGGTTTTAGTCAAACTGAATCATAAATTTGACTTCACCGTAAAGATACAAACAAGATAACGTCATGTTGAGGTTACAGTTATTCAAAATAACTCATAAATTGTCGACAGAATCGAGATCCATCGTTATGAATTTAGATTCAACTAGTTATATTAGAATAAGAGTTGAACATGATAATCCATAAATATACAAACTAAAATAACTTTTCTATTAATCAACAGTTAACAACAAACTTAGATTTGGTAACACTGTTTAAAGATATAGTAACTAATCATCAATTTTTTCTCAGTTTTGAACCCTTTCTTGATCCTTGTTTGACACTAACAAATTCATTGAATCTCGATTCACTGAAGTAGTGAATCGAGATTCACTGAAGATTCACTGAAGTGAATCTCGATTCACTTCACTTCAAATAGTCACTGATGCGAAAGAAACTTCATCCCTTCGTATTCATTGTTTCACAGGCATGTCTCTTCATAAAATAAGAGCAACAAACAACCAATGAATCCAGATTCACTGGAGTGAATCCAGATTCACTGGAGTGAATCCAGATTCACACTGGAGTGAATCCAGATTCACTCCAGCGAATCTAGTTTCACTCCAGCGAATCCAGTTTCACTTCAGTAGCAGCACAACAGCACAGCAGCAGCAACACAGCACAACAAGACCACCAACTTGTGAACAACAATTAAATAAATATTAACTCTAACTTGTGAACAATAATTAAATAAATATTAACTATATATGGCTCTCGATTCACTCCAATGAATCAAGATTCACTGTAGTGAATCAAGATTCACTGAATTGAATCTAGATTCACTGGACTGAAACTCGTTATCAAACAATAGCAAAGCTGCAAAAATAAAAAACAAAAAGAATAAGAATCGTCGTGAACAAAAATAAACAAACAAGACAGGAATTTTTCTTTTTTTTAAGAGAAGATTTTGGCGGTCGAGGAGCTTCGTCGACGGCGTCGAGGGGCTATAACGTCATCCCACTAATTATAATACATAACACATATCAAATCATTTAATGCCACTATAGTATAACAACAAATTAGTACCTCAATTGCTATAGCTTTAGCACGAATTTTTTTACAACTAGGTCGGATCATGACTGATCCACACAGAGACAAAAAGAGCAATTATGATTGCTCCCCTTATGCATCGTGTAGGTATGTTGGTAATATTAAATAGTGATGCTAAGATGGAGATTAGATAAAGGTAAAACCTAGATTTGTTTATCTACCTTTCCTCCCAGGTACGCACCTAATGCCCTCTCGAAGTCGATGCTTCGGTCTTCTCCTTCTCTTTTCTTTTCTTTTTTTTGGTGCGGCGAGACAGTGACGGGAAAACAAAAAACAAAAAGAACAGACGACAAAGAGGTATGTTGGGGTATGGTTTTAGATATTTAAGATGTAATTTACTGATAGAACCCTTTTAACATTTTAAAAATTCTTTTACTTATATATATATATAGAGAGAGAGAGAGAGAGAGAGAGAGAGAGATTAATGGGTATCCTTGTCATAGGAGGGGATTTCCTCCTTGACGCCTCTAAAATCAAATGATTGAGCGACATTGTGGATGATCCGCTCCGTTGAACTTGATCTACATATTCTAAAACCCCAACACACCATATTTTTTTTATTTTTGGATGACTTCCTTTTGAGTTGCGTTTGAATATCTTTTAGCTTTTTTTAATGCCTACATTCCCACCAATTCACACACACACACACACATATATATATATATATAAATATAATTTCATATACATATATATAGACTGTAGGGCTGGTTATCATGGATATGGAATTAATTCGGAGTAGTCGGTACTGTGTACTTTAGCAAATGATGTTCGCAATAATGTTGGAAAGAAGTGATCATTTAGATCCCAAAAATTTGACATTTTGAAGAAGAGTAAGATTACATTTGCCTGTATAGCACAATTTTTTAAGATAAAATGTATGGTAAAAAATTACGAATAAAGGCGATATTGCTCCTTACAAATATGATAGTGCACATCATGTTAGAAAGTCCCACACAGTGTGAAGCATTTTTAGTCTTGCAAGTAGAGTTAAGAGCGGCACTACAATAATTTCAGTGCTCCCCTCAACTATATATTGAGATCACCCCCACATGGTGCGGGTTCTAATGAGATCCATATTTTCACATTGAGTTAACTTGCTCAGGCACCCACAAACGATCGCCGCACAAATTTACTTGAGCAGTCACACACAAAACGATCGTCATAGGGCGATGATCCGTTGTCACCCTCAAAATTTCGAGACAATCTCATGAGGATCAGTGTGATGGAGAATCGCTGGGTTTGATTGTGTCCGCGAGTTTTATTTATGTATATAGACTTTTAACTTCACTTTCTAACACACGTAATAGCTTGGGCTTTCTTTGGTTACTTTAACTGATAATTGATGCTCCCGTAAGCCAAACAAGAATTGATGAGGCATTGCTTACTCAATCGACGCCCGTCGAGTTTAATTATGTATCAATATATGGTACTAAAAATATTGTCATCAGAGCATTTGTAAGTAACTTGAGAACTACTAACGTAACGATTTTTTGTTCAAAAAGTTGGTTCCTCTTCTCTTACCTCTCGAATTCCAAATTCATGGTCGGCTGATTTGTTATTTCATCGGTGGTTGGGTGACAATTGGTTATTCATATTACCAAATAGGATCCTCTATAATAAATCAATTAGACAAATATTAAAGCATGAATTGAGTGGGGCAGGAATCAAAATCATGCCCCCCTCGCCCCTCCACGATAATAAACAACTATTTGCTGACTAATTTTGTTTTCCTTGAATTAGTGTTAATTAAGTACTGTAGTTTTCTTATTCGGAATATTGTTTTGGATGCCTATGTGACTAGTACGACGTTGCTTTACCTGGATCAATTTGAGTACGAATAATATGAGATCCCTAGATGGTGCTAAACCTTGTTATCATCCCAGAGTAAAGAAACCTGCTTAACACACATCCAATTAATTCCTAGTTTTGCAAAAAATAAAAATAAATAAATAAATAAATACATAAAGGCAAAATCCCTCTACATAGAAGAGGTAAATGCCTCCTTTGAACATTGGAAGTGTGGACCTAAAAAATTGTTCTGATGATAATTCAAGCAAGGGTCTCTAAATCTAAGCTTCGTTTGGGTGAAAAACAATAGAGATAGAAGTTCTATAGCTGAGAATTGATCATTCATTATTCTTCAATTGAATGTTGTCAGTCGGAAAATTCTTAGATTACTGGTCACAATGTCACCATTCTATATGAGCTAGCTTACAAGGGAATGTTATATTTTGTAGCTAACATCTCTGATCGTTTCTTAATTAAAAGGGTTTTTCTAATGGTTGCAGATGGACACTCGTTAGAGGATGAGAGAGATAGAGAGAAGAGGGGTAAGGCGAGAAATTACTACAAATCAGGAGGGGCCCGATTCATGTTCATTTCTCTCTATCTCTCTCATCCTCTAACGAGTGCCGATGAGCGTCCATTAGAAAAATCATTGTGCATTAACATTGATATTTTTCGATATAAGTCATGGCCTGTATGATGCCAGATTAACATATGTAATCCATTTGGTGAGAAAACTCCCTTCAAACCTTTGCACGTACAATTAATTAGCAGGGAAGAGAATGCATATCCAAGTTGTTCTTATTTTTTGTCAATATAATTTATAGCTAAGTTGATGCGGTAATGTTGTTGAAAATGAGATGTTCCGTTGAGAAGTTGGTTTCTAGGAGAGCACAGGACTTTTGCTCTTGTGTTTTTAACGATCAAGGCTCACAGCTACAGCAGCGGGAGTGTTAAGAGTCCCTTTTAAAGATCCCCTCAGTGCTGAAGTATCATGATCAGATTTATAGGTTACAACTGTTGACGCTTTTTAGTGAAATAAACCGGAGGATGGTTGGACGAGCTTGATCCTTGCTGCACATCTGCTCGCTTTTAGGAATGAGGATGGATTTGAGGCAGGCTCGATCCAAATTCCCACAGGTTTTCTTGAACGGTTTTAAGCCCTCCTAATATTATGATGGCTCTCGTGGTATAAATAATCAAAGATTCACATGGGTTTGTAGGTCTGCCAACCATTTTCCTACCTCTACACGGGTATTATATAACCTCGTGTAAACACGTAGTCGCGTTGAATCTCTTGTGTCATCATCCAATTGCGTCCCGACTTGTCCCTCCCGTTTTCATACGTCCAATCCAATTCAATTCACCGCACCCCCTGCCCTACACCTACACGGGTCAACGCGCCCAATCCAATCCGCAAAATATGAACTCGACCAGCATCGTCGCTCTTCAAGCATGGCCTCCCCAATTCTCCTCCTCCTCCTCCTCTTCTTTCTCCTCCCCCTCTCCTCCTCGGGCCCGGTCTCTAACGAGTTCCTTCACCCAAACGCCCACCTTTACCTCTTCCCACTTCGTCGACAGCCCTTTCCGGCCGCCTTCCTCATCCTCCCCCAACACCACCTTCTCCTTCTCTTCTTACAACCCGGCCGCAGCAGCCCGCTTACTACCTCTACATCGTCCACGCCGATCAAACACCCCGGTCTTGGTCAGCCAACCCAACTCCCCCGCCCTCCTCCCGCCGTCCTCAAACCCTCATCCTCCTCCTCCATCCTCTCATCTCCCGTCCCCCAACGCACCCCGCTGGTCCACCCTCCCTTCCTCTCCCATCCGCTCACTCCGCCTTCTCGACTCCGGCAACCTCCTCCTCCTCGACTCCGCAACTCCACCCTCTGGCAATCCTTCGACCACCCCACCGACACCCTCCTCCCCGGGCAGCGCCTCTCGCTCGGGCAGCTCCCCGCTGAGGAGCCCCGCGTCCGACACCGACCTCTCTGACGGCCGGGTACGACCTCACCTCGCCCGCTCCGACGCGGTGCTGCGCTGGAGGGGCGCGCCAGCAGTACTGGGGCCTGTCCTCCGACCCGCGGTCGTTCAAGAACTCCGACGGCCAGGCTGCGTATCTCGAGGTGAATGGTACCGGGGTGTACCTCCTTGATGGCGGAGCAACAGCAGTCTGTTCCAGGTGGTGTTGCCCGTGACGGGCGGGTTCAGGGCGGGAAGATGGATGCCAACGGCAAGTTTCGGGTCGTTACTTACGGATCGCGCGCGGGACTTACCGCACGATTTGTAGCTCCGAGCGACTCCCTGCGGGCTGCCGTCCTCCTGTGGTAGCTTGATGCTCTGTTCTTCGAATGTGTCGACTTGTAAGTGCCCTGTTTTCTTTTCGCCTGCCAAAGCAGCGCCTGCTTCCGGCGGGATGATTGGGTGCCGTGCCTCGCCTCGCCTTCCTCGTGTGCCCGATCTAATATCTCGTACTTGAGCTTGGAGAGCGGGATTAGTTATTTTGCGAACAATTTTGCCGCGCCTTTGGATGGTGATGAGTTCGATTCGTGCCGGGACACCTGCTCGAATAATTGTTCTTGCCTTGCTTTCTTCTATAAGAATTCCTCAAAGGCTTGTTATCTGATTCACGACCAGATCGGTTCTTTGATTCAGGGGTCTTCTAAGAGTGCAATTGGGTACGTCAAAACGATTAGGACGTCTACTTCTTCTTCGTCCCCGGCACCAAGTTCTACAGGCAAATCGTCTTCCACAAACATTATCCCGATTCTATTGCCCTTAGTAGCTACATCTCTCCTCGTGATTGTTCTTGCCTTCGTGGGTTTCCAATGGTGGAGAAGAAAAGGCAAGAAGGAAGGACCAAGAGTGAGATTCAAATCGCCCATGAGGGAAATCAAGCTCGGCCATCGAAGTTCCTCTGGAGTAGATGAGTTCAGTGACAGTGAAGAGATCTCAATCCCAGGGCTCCCGACTCGATTCTCCAGTGATGAGCTAGAATTGGCCACCAACGCGTTTCAGACTTTAATCGGGTCTGGTGGGTTTGGATCCGTTTACAAAGGCGAGCTCCCGGATGGGAGCCTCATCGCCGTGAAGAAGATTACTAACATTGGGTTACAGGGGAAGAGGGAGTTTTGTACAGAGATTGCGGTAATTGGCAATATTCATCATGTTAATTTGGTTAAGCTTCGGGGTTTTTGTGTTCAGGGCTCGAACAGGATGCTGGTTTATGAGTATATGAACATGGGATCCTTGGACAGGCCATTGTTTGGACATGGTCCTGTGCTAGAATGGCAGGTAAAACTCACGTAATTCCTGATTTTTTTAAAGATTCATTAATGAGAATTGTTCACGAAGCTACAATTTATTCATAGACTAGCTACCTGATAATGTTGGTACTGTTTTGGCACTGTCAATCTTGATGCTTCATTTGAATTTGGCATGGTTATTTTCATGTTCTCGCTCAAGGTTGTACTGCCGTTCACTGATTGCAAATTCCGGCATTAAAGTTTCAATTGAATTAATTACAGGGGTGCACAAAAATATCTGTATTCGAGAAATTACCTGTATCCGTATCATTAGGATGTAGATATGCTTATTAAAATCCATAGCTGATAGGATATGATAACGGATATGGTTATGCAGTGAAATGTTGTATTCCTATCCGAAATATCCGAATATATGTTGGTCATATGGTTTCAACAGTTTTTATCCTTACGCTGATGAATTTGAGGCTAATTCTAATAATCAAGAGATTTAATCTTAGCTTTTTAGATATAATGAACCTATTAATGAACTCTCATGTATCTATTGAGCTATACATTTTTTTATATTATCTATTTTTTCATATTCATTTTTTATCCGCATATATATCCACTTATATATCCGCATGCATATCCGAATACATATCTGATTTTAGCGGATATAGTTATGAGTTTTTTTTACCGAGACATATCCATATTTGTATTCATATTTGAGATTAGTTAGCGGATATGAATATATGATAAATATCATGTCTGGGCCGTATTCTAAGGACGTGCACCCCTAATTAACTGCCAATATGTTATGTCTGTAATTGGTTTTGCATACTATGAATGTTAATTCTTTAACATGCATAAGGACCAAGACATAGACTCACTTGGTGGTATCAATTTATTAAAATCCGCTTTAACTAAGTAGAATTTAAATGTGAATTGCTTTAGTTGTTAAAGCCCACTACACCAAAACTTTAAACTTTTTTGTTTGAGAAATACGGCGAGTCCAGAAAAATCTTTGAACTTATAATCATGGTTAAGTGTTGTAATTTTTTTCTCTAATAGTTACATGGTAATTGCAGCAGATTCCTTGAAATGCAGATTCCTTGAAATTCTGCATCCTATTAATTTTCAGCATGTAGATTTTACACCATTTATACTGCCATTCACCTTATGATCATCTTAGGCAATGCGTATAAATTTGTTTGCACGAGCACGTTCTAACCCTGAAATTGTGATCATTACGACAGGAAAGGCTTGAAATTGCAATAGGCGCAGCTCGAGGGCTTGCATACCTCCATTTTGGTTGTGATCAGAAGATACTCCACTGTGACATCAAACCAGAAAACATCCTTCTTGCCGATCACGGACAAGTAAAAATTGCCGATTTTGGCATGGCAAAGCTCATGACCCCAGAGCAATCTGGCCTCTTCACCACAATGAGAGGCACGCGAGGCTACCTTGCCCCCGAATGGCTAACAAACTCTGCAATCTCAGACAAAACCGACGTCTACAGCTACGGGATGGTCCTGTTGGAGATCGTGAGGGGGCGAAAGAACCGCTGCACTCCGAGCGCTGGGAGCGAGTTCAGCGGTTCAAGCGGGTCGAGCGTGGAGTACTTCCCAATAGTGGCAGTGGAGAGGCACATGGAAGGGAGGTGGTCAGAGCTGGCGGACCCGAGGATGGAGGGGAGAGTGACAGAGAGTGAGGTGTCGAGGGCTGTCAAGGTCGCATTGTGTTGTTTGCATGAGGAGCCATGGATGAGACCGAGCATGGCAGTGGTGGTGGGGATGCTGGAAGGGACGATGGCAGTGTGGGAGCCGAAGGTTGAAGGGCTCAAGTTCTTGAGGGTGTACGGGAGGGGAGGAGGGGAGACAGAGGCGGGTGGTGGGGGTGAGGGTAATTACAGCGGATCAGGGTCCAGCGGCGCGAGCGCGTCATTGCTGACGTTCATATCGTCTCAGGAGGTGTCAGGGCCTCGATAATGGAAAGAAAATAATACATGTCTTACTATCAATTCTAAATCAGTTTGAATTGACAGTGCAATCAAAATTATCATGTCAGTACAGTCGCCCATTTTAAATGTGCTGAATATCCTCGATGAGTTTTTTCAGTCACTTGTTGGAGGGTCTACACATATTGTACGGTTCAAATTCAAAGGGAAGACGGTGGGAAATTAGGAGAGGTTGTTCCTAGCATGTAGGATTCAAGACTGACTATGGTCGAGCTGTTATCTTCGGATGTAAAAAATATTTTTGTTTTAAGGTTGAGATTGAATTTGTTTGTACGTTGGGGTTTTGATTGAACCTGTCAAAGCTTGTAGAGATTAGGTGGATCATTGGGTTAGATATGTATTTAACTGTTTCATGAGTAGCAAAGTCATATATATGTTTTGAAAAAAGGGTGTGAATGACCATATTTATTAATGGTGATTTTTCCGCTTTCGTGATGGTGCGTTTTGAAATGTTACGTACGAGAAATGAATTTCAAGGTTATTTACTACTTATTTGGTTAATTATTCTTGTTATTTTATATTTTATTGTTTCATGAGTAATAAGTCAGTTTTTAGTCAAGACATGAGAAAATACTTCTTGATTAATTGAATGGAAGAGCTTAATTTCCTGTTTATACGCAAGAATTGCACGTTATCTACAATAAGTTTTTACAAGAAGAAACCTGGCAACATTGTAAGTTCTACACTTAATGGTAGATACTTCTTATCAAGTTGCAGATACTTCCATGGGGGGTGTACTTCAATTATTGGTGATTCTTTTTCTGCGCTTAAAATTTATTGTTTATGATTAATGAGCCTCCCCTGTTTCTCTTAACTGCAAGCAGTCTCCCCCTACATTAATAATGAAGCAATTTTGAATAAGTCGTTATAGTCATTAAGTATAGTCTTTTCCTAATTTGAAAATGTCAACGGTTGACAGCTTCTGTATGACACAAATCATCTGTTTCTTACCCACACCTAATCAACATTGAAAACATTAGTAGACTGGAATTTTATGCCATCTTTTCAAAGCACTAACCATCGCAAAGCGATCAAGATGAAGGAATATTAATCTTCTCTAGTTCATCATTGTTTAGGTGTCTGTGCGCTGGCTTCTTCTTTTGAAGAAAACTATGTATAACGTACTCAAGATTTTAATAGCATCCACGCGGATTTACTGCTTGTACGGTGAGGATATTTCCTTGTAGAAGTAAAACTCTATGATATAAATATATCTTCAATCACCTATTATTTTGACGTTCAAAAAGAGAGAGAGAAATAGAGATAAAATGATGGTGAGATTAGAGTCTGAGAGGTTGATTTGGTCGTAATCATTATTGATTTTTAATAGAACCATGACCACATTACACTATGGAGACATAAGTTTTGGATCTGAGATGCTAGGCATGGGAGAAAAGCTTGGGTGGCGGTTGCGGGGGTGTGTGTGGGGTGGCGTGGCGTGGATGTTTGTGGTGTGGGGCGGGCGGTGTTTGAATAGGATTGCCTACCATTCACATAAACACAGTAATATGCAGCAAATAGACAAAATAACAAGCTATCAACGATGATAAATAAAACGTAATCAACGAATAAACAAAAACAAATAGAAACTTAACGAGGACATACAAATTTATAGTGGCTAGGATAAAAGCAGTATCCACTCTTCTTTCTCGTGAAGGGGCTTCCTCATTATGCAAAGAATTCTCATAAATCACAAATCCAACTCAACGAGCTTACAAGAACGCACCCTGGAATCTACCTGAAATCAGTCGTCTAACCTAACTCTCCACAAACAGTAAATATCTAGCCCTACTCTAAACCCTCAATTCTAACCGGATTGAGTACACCATAAAAACAAAACCAGATAACCACAATTAAAGTCAGAAAATATGAAAGCTCTTACAATCTTTTCGTTAAACAAATCGTCCTTTGATGAATCTGAACGTAGCACGATGAACACTACAAGAAATCTGCTATTTAACGACCAAAATTAGTGAATGGACCAGTTGCCCGTCATTAATGTGCATATAATAACGACGGGTTTTAAACCCTTCGTCGAGTGATTACAAATAATAGAGAAATATTATGATATGAGATAACGGTTTTCTAATCCCTTCGTTGATTTGATCCTACTACTGTCGTTATTGAGTCTCCTTAAAAATGAAGGGGTCAATTACCTTCATTGATGAGACTCCTAATCATAATTGAACTAAAATTAACCTATTTCTATTAACAAATCCCATAACCAAACCCGAAGCCCCAACTAAAAACCAAAACCGAATTTTACAAACCCATAAATCCTAATCATCCTCTAACCGCAAAAATAACAATTTAAACCCTAGTTAAAAAAATCCCCCTTCTTATCATCGCCGCCTCCATATCTCGTCGTCCGCTCCCCCACGTCGCCATTGAGATCTCTTGCAGCAGGCAAAATATGCAGTGTATGACTAGCCAAGTGCTCCGCAAGCAAGCCTTTCGTGACGGCTTCGCCTCTCAGCGAGGTTGCGTTGACTGAAAATATGGTGAGGTTGCGTCTCGAGGGCTTCGCCTCTGAGCGAGGAATGTATCTTCGATCGGGAGCGAAGGGATCAGTCCCAATCCTCTCTCCGATGCTTCTCCTCAGATCTGGTATCTTTTTATAATTCTTCGATCTTTCTTTTATTTAGGGTTTGAAGTGGTAGATTCTTGTCTGTAGCTGAGGCTGTTCTTTGATCTACTTGCTCCTTGATCTATTTGGTTGAGCTTGTACTTTGTCGATTATTTTAGAAATTTTTGTTTATATTCAGATGAAATGTTATTTATAGCTTACCGATGTGATTTTTTTCTTCTATTTATGTCATGCTTTTTTTGCGGAATCTGTTCCTTTAAGATTTGCTGAAATTTGATAGAAACTTGAGCTTAGCACGAAATTTCTTACTTCATAGATGATTAACCTGCTGTTCCAATTTATTTGTTTCTTTAACAATAGATTGATTCGTGTGATTTTTCACTCTGCTTTTGTGTGGAATGGTTAGGATAGAGTCATGTATGATTACCTTTTGACTAGAGGCCTTTTCGCTTGTCATGGTTAATAAAGTTTAGCTATTATGTTTGAAATTTTTGAAAGTATGTGGAGACGTACTATAAATATCAATGTTCTTGAATATCTGATGGAAGTATTATCATGCTTTGCTAATTTCTCTAATTTTGTATTTCCAATAAAAACCCTATTGTTGATCTTCATGTTGATCTCTTTTATAGATTCCTAAAAATATCAATGGCCTCATTGAATATAGAGCGCATCCTTTCTGGCTTCAAAAGTATTTTCCTTCTCATGAGGTCGATTGTACTCCATGATGTTGCAGTTGTGAAAGAATGGAGGTCAGTCAATTTACTTCTTGCAAAGACGACTTCATTATAGGCTGTGAATTATGGATTTGTATCCATTCAAAACCTTAATTTAAGAATTGATATTTTTTGTTAGTGTTTTTCTTTTTTAGCTCGCTTGACAAGTGCATGTCCTTCATTAGCATGATGGCTTATTTCATTTCATTCAAATTTTCATTTAACTTCTGTCCGGTTCAACTTTACTTTGGAGCATGTATCACTGAGGTATTATTTGCTGCTATAGTTTCTTTTCTGTTTAATTTCATATGAATTTTCAGGCAAGAGATACAAAATATGTGGCCCTTGATGATGGGAGGAAGCTATGTCTAGAATGTTTGGATTCTTCAATAATGGACACCAGTGAATGCCAGCCTCTTTATCTGGATATACAAGAATAGAGGATCACCATTGGTTTCCACTTAAGGTGAAGATTTGAGTGTTTTTTGAAGTGACTGGAACTTGGAAACCTCCATTTGACATTTGAATTTTTTTTTCTTTTAAGGCTTGTCAATGCATCATCAAATCATTGATGGTGTCTTTTAATCTTGTTTCCTCAACTTTCTTTATGAAAAGCAGATTAGTTTTCGACATTTTCAATCGTAAGCAATTTGTGGGTTTTTTCGCGCTCTTTTTGTTCTATATCAAGAATTATATGCATGGAAAAGTGTATTTGTATCCGGCTATCAACTGCGATATCCTGCACCTGATAACAATCGGGTCATAGGTTCTTGTATATAATCTGTAGTCTTCTGTTTTTTTAAGTAATTGATTACCCATTTGAGTTAGGATTCTAAATGGAACTGAAAGTCTTGGTTCTTGTTTCCCTTTCTAATCTTTTGTTTTGTGGCCCTATCTATAATAACCTTATTTTTCACACTTCTAATGTAACTCCTATCTTCATTGTTTTTTACTGGCTCAGATAATTTTTATGTTCCCTTTCTGTCTCCCTTCGCTGAGGAATTCAACTTGATTACCCAGTCATTTAATTGTAAAATTTAGAAAACATTACAGATTTCTTTTCTTTTTGAACAGATTATTGACGGGGTCCATATTGGCACACGAGATGATGCATGCTTGGCTGTGGCTTAAAGGTACTTTATCGAATAAATTCACATCATTTGGTGCATAAAAGCTCAGATAGTATAATACAGATAACTTGTCACTCACGCTGGTAGGTGTTAACTAGCAATTAAATTCCATATAGTAGTTCAATAACCGATAGAAATAACTTGCAAAAATTGCAGAGAGACTTAGTCAGAGAGGTTTTTTTGGATCTATTGGGGTTAAAAAAAATTGAGGCATGGTAGTTGCAATTACCTAGTTGCATGACTAGGTAATCATTTTTTGTAAAATCTCTTATATACTTTTATGATTGACTACTTGCACTAAAAAATATGAATTTTACTTAATAAAATAATATTTGCTTAATTGATATATCTTAATTATGTGATTTTTTTTTAAAATTTTTCAGGTTATCCATGCAAGATTAGGAGAGGTGGGGTAGCTCGAGTCTTCTTTTGACAATGATTAAAGATGAAAGAATGTGTCTTCCCCAAACTTTTATTTTAATTTGTTATAGATAGTTTCATGTATTTTTTTTGGAACAATTAGGATATTAACTCTTGTTATTAGTATTGAATATTTGGTTTCATGTATTTTTTTTGGAACAATTAGGATATTAACTCTTGTTATTAGTATTGAATATTTGAGGATGTTGGAATTTTATTTATTGATGTTATTAATGAATGAAATTTTTATTTTCCCTTTTATTCATTATTGGGCATTTTTAATATATTTGTGTTGTGAATCTTAGTGTCAGGTTGAGAATAATATGATAGTTGCTTATGAATAAAAAAAATATTATTAATATATATTAGAAATTTATAGTCTACAATGACGGTTTTATAAATCGTATTTTATTCATCAACGAAGGGAAAGCACCATCGATAATGGGTTACTAATTACTAATTATGAGGACTTTTACGACGGTATCCAACCGTCATTAATTAGCCTTTAACGATGGGAAAATATCCCCGTAACTAATGGTAACGACGGGAAAATATCCCCGTAACTAATGGTAACGACGGGAAAATATCCCATCACTGATGGTAACGATGGGAAAATATCACTGTCACTGATAGTAACGACGGTGATAATTACCGTCGTAAATATTAACGATAGTAATATGTTCCGTCGTTATAAACTCTATAACGACGAGTAGTATATCCCTTCGTGACCCTTTAGCGAAGAGGGTTTCAACGACGGGTGACAACGGGATTTTCCCCCGTCGTTAGCATATAATAACGAAGGTTTTCAGCTCTTTAACGAAGGGAAATCCCTTCGTTAAAGATGTAATTTCTTGTAGTGGAATAACTGTAAAACCCCGTGAATTTTGAAAGAATAGTGTGATTTATATATTGATAAATGAGTTCTAATTATGATAAATATCATTTATGGATAAATAATTTTGTTCACAATTGATTTAAGATCAATTAAGAGTATATATGCATTATACACCGATGCAATTCGAATCTAAAAAATGATCAGTTAAGAGTATATATGCATTACACACCGATACAGTTCGAATCTAGAAAAACTCAAACAATAAAAGTTGTAATTCTCTTCAATAGCTTTCCAACACATCTTAATCACCTCATTCCGAGGTCAGACGAAAAATTTACAACAAAATATCGAAGACTATCTTCCTAGTCTGACTGGGTTTCCTGTTTTGGGTTTCGGGTTTTGCGCTGTTTGTATTCGGGTTCTTACCTATATATACATATTTTTTTCACGAAAAACACACCTTTTCTCTAGTGTTCTAAACCCTAGCATCCCCTCTCCTCCTCTCTCAAACCCTAGCCCAATATTTGAGTTCTTGGGAGAGTTTCATGAGGTGAAAAGCGAGGAGAAGGCGGGATTTGCGCCGATTAGCGTCAATGGATCGTTTACTGTTCGTTTCAGAGGGTTGTGCACGTGATAAGGCAAGATCATGTGTGTTCCAAACCTTTTCCTAGTTTAAAAATAAAGTTTTTTGTGTTAATTATGATAATCCTCATGCTTAAAGTTAATCTAATGTGTTAGAATCTAATTTATGATGTTTAAATCTTAAAACAGAGTGATAAACAGTAGAATAATTCTATAATTGATTAGTATATATAATCATGATCATTAGGGTTGTTTTAACATATTAGTTTATGCTTTAATTTGGTACATATGCACTAATTTGTCGAGATAAACAAGATTTAGTTAATTTGAATGTTAAACCCTAGATTCATGCATCTATGTGATACCATCTTGTTTAAAAGAACCTATGGTTAAGTATTCATGAGTATTGAATCCAGTTTTATTCATATAAGTTAATAAAAAACCGAGCTTTGAAGAAAAACAACCAAAAAATCTAATCTGTAAAATTTTGATCTCTTCAGTCGACTGATGATGCCATAAGTCGACTGACGAGAGGTCATCAGTCGACCGATGTCAATCATCAGTCGACTGATAGGCTCGTGCATGCATTGTTTCTGTGAACGACCCGATCAGTTGACCGAAGCTTTCTATCGGTCGACTGATCATGTTCAAATTTGTGATTTTGGTTCCTTGCACGTGGGCTCATTGTGCAAGCGTGTAGTGCAAGTTATATGTGGATATTTACACATATTTTGGGGGCTATACGTACGGAGATTGAGTATATACAAATCTATTATTCGGGATAGACAAATAGTTTGCAATCGTTATGAGTAACGACTATTATAGTTCATTATAATTACGAACGGTTGGGTGAGGTTATTTGGGTCCTGCAATGAGACTATGGATGGACTACACTTTGAGTGCGTTAGTCAGGACCGCATGAGGCCGCGATGGACTTCACTCTTTTATGTACTTTTGGTCCGCACGAGCATGCACATCGGTCGTTGAACCTATTTATCGGTCCACATGGTTATGCGCAAAGGTTAATATACCTATTTATCAGTCCGCATGATTATGTGCAGAGGTTGATATACTTATTTATCGGTCAACATGGTTATGCACAAATGTTGATATACCTATTTATTGGTCCGCACGGGGGTGTGATGAGTTGATATACCTATTTATTGGTCCGCACGGGGGTACAATGAGTTGAAAAATTCCAGAGAAGGATGATTTGATAAATTTGATGATAACCTAAGTGTAGGGGATTATAGACATTCTCTTGGTATGATCTATTGTGAAGGTATTTCACAACTTAGTTACACGGGATAGTGTATCGATATCTGTTTTACCTACTAAGGGTAGTATGAGGAGTTGAATGATATTCTCGGAGATAGTGGATGTGATATTTCCTGTATTATTTTCTTTTATTATTTCTTAGTTGGAATTTATATTCAGAAATTTACGATTTGAGACACATGGTATATATATGAGAGTTTTCTTGTTTGGATTATTTCGCTCGACGTACCAGTCTTGTGTTATAAATTTCTAAACATAAATTCTATATAGTACATGGTAAAATGATCTAGTTAGACTATGCACATATTAGGTAGAGCTCTAATCATACTTAGTAGCCATTCTCCTGGGGGCGGATAGAGATGATATTGTTAGCACTCTGATGCTGTTGATTTTACTTCTTTTCAGGTAAATAAGCAGAGTTTCGAAGAGCCGCATGTTGACGGACTTTCAGCATAGTCGCCATCAGTTATTTATAGTAGTTTCTGCTCCACAGATATTTAGTTTTATTTTTAGTTTATTATTAAACTTGCATTTCATTTTGAGAGCTAAGAAAGCTTATGTACTTTTCAGTTGACTATTGTAGTTGAGATTTTTGGATCTTTTGTATCATATTGTGAGACATATTTTCTTTTATATCCATTGAGACTTGATTATCTGGAGATTTATCATTTATTTCTTTGTTCTATTTCCTGTCTTTATCTCTTTTATATCTGCTTGTACCTGTACTGTCTTATTTGATTCCACTAGAGAGATATTTCTATGATGATGAAACATATCCTTGAACAATATGGGTGTATGGTAGGTTTTACATCCTTGGTTTCACCTTAGATTGCAGCCTTGTGTGAACCCTAGGGCGTCATAGTTGGTATCAGAGCTTTAGTTCTAGCATCCTTAGGATCATCCTGTGTTAAGTTGTGTAGCTAGGATAGAGTTCCCTAGGATTCATGTATAGAGTCCGCTAGGAATTTCTAGAATGAGTGAGGATGTTATATACGTATATCTCAAAAATTATAAATTTTTTTATGACTACCTTACTTTGATTAAAAAGTATTTGCATGAAAAATATGTGATACGATTTTTCTATTAATATATGTTATGTCATATATGTTTGATACCTCATTTGCTGTGTCTTATAAGCCCCCCTCCTGAAATTATAGATGTCAGGACGAGCAGGGCAAGCTGATTCAGAGCCTGATCCCCAGCATGCTCTATAGTACTTAATTGATATCATAGTGCCAATTGCAGCTAGAATAGCAATCCTAGAGGAGGGAATGGCCAACAAGATTTCGCCAGCAGTATCATCATCTGAAGTTCTACCACCAGTTGCACCCATAGTACCTATTACAATGGCGTCATCAGGAGTTACGCTAACCCCAGCTACTATCGGAGCTACAAGGCAAGAAGGAAGCCTTAAGACAGAACGGTTAAGAGATCAGAGCAAGAACAAGAGAACATTCACAGGACCTGGAGGACCTCAGCAGCAGAGTGAATCTTAGCTAAGTGATCAGTAATAACAGCGTATTTCCAGTCCGAAGGGACAACAAGATTAAACAGCTTCAAAACAACATAGATTTGTAGGCGCATGTTTTCACTGCCACAAATTTGGTCATAAAGCCGCAGAGTGTCGTGGTGCATTCACGGGAAGTCGGTAGAGAAAGGGTCAGAAATCACAGTAGGAACAGAGAGCGCAGAGACAACACAAGATTCAGGGTACGTGTTATAATTATAATAAGATTGGTGATACGAGTCGCCGTGCGAGCACCCTTTGGTCGCGGAAATACCAAAAGATGGTTTTAGAAGAGGATGACAGAAACACAAGCACAATTCAGTATATAGCAAAGGAAATTACCTTCTCTAGATTATGAGTATGAAAAGATTACAATCCCTCTCTCACAATCTCACTAGAATCGAGAACAAACTCTTAATTCTCACTAAACCCTAATACAATGATTATAATCTCTCTTAATTAAACTCTCTGATTGTTTTAAACCCTAAAACAATCCTTTATATAGGTGTATAAATGAGGGTGGCAAAGTGGTAAATAACCAAGCCTAAAACCAACAGGAATTCGTGTGAACAGAAACCCAAACAAACCAGGAAACCATCGATGAGTCGACTCATGACTGAGATGAGTCGACTCGTCCGAAACTAGACAAAACACAAAAGCCAGCGATGAGTCGACTCATGACAGTCATGAGTCGACTCAACCTGATGAGTCGACTCATGACTGTTATGAGTCGACTCACGAGCTAAAAACTAAATACTTTGATTCTTCTGCTTGTCGTCTCGTTTCACGCTTCCTCCTGTGTTCCCTTGTACTGTTTGACACCTATATTCTCATGTTATCATGAGAATCATCTATCCTTAAGCTCTCATGAGGATCGTTAAGTTTCGAAGAGAAGATACACCCGTATCAATTGGACATAGGACGAGAGATTATCGCAAGTCACCAGGAGTCCAGCAGGGCAAAGGCCAGAGTCAGCAGCTGCAGGGCCATGGGTATAGCCAATAGCGAAAATTTGAGTTACCACTATTGACTTCAAGGATTAAGGATCAGATGCATACTATTCAGGAGTTACCTCAGAGTCAGATAGTTTCATATACTGCAGAGCCTTCAACACAACAAACCACAGGTTTTTGCAATGTACCAAGTAATCATGATGTGAACAGAACCATAGTGGAAGGTGCGTTCTTGGTGAACTCCTTTCCAACTCGTATCTTTTTGGTATAGGAGCTTCACATTCCTTTTTATCTATTTATGCTATCATGGATAGTCTTTAGTTAGTTACACATTCCCTAGATATTCCTTTGTCAGTTTCTACTCTTATGGAAGAGGCATCCCTCTTAGAGAGTATTTGTAGGAGATGCATTATCATCTTAGATGAGTCTAAGTTCATAGTCGATTTGTTCATTTCGTATATATCTGAGCTCGATGTGATTCTTAGTATGGATTGGTTATCTTCCTACCATGTTAGTATAGACTATTTTGCGAAGACAGTCAGCATGTGAGTATTCGATGGGTTTGAATAAATAGTAGCAACATCATAGGTTAACCTGAATGCGGAGTCATTTATGACATACGTCGAGGAGGTGATGATGCAGGATTAGGGTGCAGATTTGAGCGAGACCGGAGTCATCTCAGAGTATTAGGATGTTTTTCAGGACATACCTACATTACCTCCAGTAAGAGAGGTTGAGTTTTGCATCGAGATATGGTTAGACACAACGCCATTATCCCGGACTTATCGTATGACACATGTCAGGATGAGGAAGCTACAAATTTAGTTAGATGAGTTATTATGTCATGGTTTTATTGGCCGGAGTTATTTTTCGTGGGGAGCACCGGTCCTCTTCATGAAGAAGGACGATAGCATGTGTTTATGTATAGATTATTGTGAGTTGAATAAGGTCACCATCCGAAATATGCTTCGTTCTAGTTATCATCGGTTACGGGTTCGGAAGATGGATATTCTCAAGACTGCCTTTCTAACTTGATATGGGTCTTTTGAATTTCTTATCATGCTATTTGGGCTGACTAATGCATCTGTGGTATTCATGGATTTGATAAACCGGATTTTTCGTCCATACTTGGACCAGTTTGTGATCGTGTTTATCGATGACATCTTCATTTACTCACGGTTGGAGGCTGAGCATGAGCAGCACCTATGATTAGCATTGCAGACTTTGTAGGAGAACCAGCTATATGCTAAGTGTAGCAAGTACGAGTTTTAGTTATCCGAGGTCAGATTTTAGGCCATGTTATTGTAGGTGTAAATTTTGATCTCCCGAAAACAGGGAACTTCGTTTGTATTGATAAGAACAACTTATTACAAACTAATAATCAAATGTTTATAACAGAAGCGGAGGGAATGCCCTCCTTGTTTAACGTGGGTTCCTCGGTGGCGATAGGACGCCTCGCTCGGTGCTCATGCCGAGTCTGCTTCCCTTGAACGATCCGATCGAAGTTGCTGCCGGAGCTTCAGTTCTCAAATGAGGGAGCCTTTGGCAAAAGTCCAGGTTCAACCTTTGGGAGATTAGCCAGCAGAATATGCAACAGCCAATCACCCCTTCATGCTGGCTGAAGATGAGTTTTAATAGGCAAGGGATGGCATGGGCCATCCCTTGATTCGTGGGATTTGACCACTAATAGAGGTGAGGGAGCCAGCCACCCTAGCTGTGGGATGTGACCACTTAGGGGGTCCTGTCAGCCGCCCTAGATGTGGGATGTGACCACTTAGGGGGTCCTATCAGTCGCCCTATTCTTGCTAGGTGAGGAGCGCCATGCTTTCTCCCTTGATTTGTGGGATTTGATCACTGATGTAACTGTTCTTATACTCCAAGTGAGCAGTTGACAGTGAGCTGGCGAGTCTGTAGCTTGGGTCTGCAGGCGAGCTTGGGAGACTTGGGTCTGCAGGCGAGCTTGCAGGTGAGCTGAGTCTGCAGGCGAACTTGGGACCGCAGGCAGACTTGGGCCTGTAGGCGAGCTTGCAGGTGAGCTGAGTCTGTAGGCGAACTTGGGACCGCAGGCAGACTTGGGTCTGCAGGCGAGCTTACAGGTGAGCTGAGTTTGCAGGCGAACTTGGGACCGCAGGCAGACTTGGGTCTGCAGGCAGACTTGGGTCTGCAGGCAGACTTGGGTCTGCAGGCGAGCTGAGTCTGTAGGCGAGCTGGGTCTGTAGGCAAACTTAGGACCACAGGCAGACTTAGGTCTGCAGGCGAGCTGAGTCTGCAGGCGAGCTGGGTCTGTAGGCAGACTTGGGTCCGCAGGCGAGCTTGCAGGCGAGCTGGGTCTATAGGAGAGCTTACAGGTGAGCTGGGTCTGCAGGCGAGCTTGGGTGTGTAGGCAGACTTGGGTCTGCAGGCGAGCTTGATCGTGCAGGCAAAATTCGAGCTGCAGGCGAGCTCCTGAGCATGGATCGAAGAATAGGCCGTAACTTTCAAACCGTAAGTCGGAATTGGACGAATTATATATGAAAATCGCCTATCTCGACGAGACGGAGCCATTCGAACCAAGCCGAAGGCTTTGGTTCGCTTCCTCCGTTTTGCCAAATTCCTTACGGTTTGGGAGATATCTACGTTTTCCCCTTTTTATCACTGTTTTTCCCCTTTTTGCTATTTCGGGTGAGGTTTTAGCAGTTTTATTCTGAACTTCTTTGATAAGGATTAAAGGTAATTTTTATTGCCTACAAAACCCCCTCCAAAGTTTTCAGACCTGAATCAGGCCGCATGTGGTCTGGAACACTTTGGATATGAAGACCCGTAAATTGATCCCTGCTCAGATGGAGTGAGGAGCCCTCCAACGAGCTCGGTGAAGTTGACCTCTTCACTCGCAGCTGATGATCTCCTTCTAGGATTTTGAGCAAACCCTCAGCTATTAACGGACTTGATTCGTCTTTACCAACTGCCGTTTAAGTTGGACTAGCCATGCTCTTGCCCTTAGCATGATAAGTTGTCGAGGAGTTTCTCTTAGGCTCAATGCTAAAATTTCTCCTCTATCCTTAGCCTTTCGAGGCGTTTGGATTAAGAGAATAGGGAGCAGTTTAACCTCGTATACTAGTCGGAGGGTAGGAGCAGTTTAGTCTCATGCACCAGTGGGAGTATAAGGGGGCAGTTTAGACTCTTGCACCAGTGGGAGTATGCCGGGTTATCCTTAGGAGTTTTCTCTAGGAATTTTCCGTCAAAGGTAGGGAACAGTTTAGCCTCATACACCAGCTGGAGGTTTGGGGAAACAGTTTAGCCTCATACACCAGTTGGAGGTTTGGGGAAACAGTTTATACTCATATACCCGTTGGAGTCGAGGGAACAGTTTATACTCGTATACCCATTGGAGTCGAGGGGGGAAGCTTGTCTTCTCTTAGGGCAAAGATGAAGACGAACCCTGATTTGTCTTCTCTTGGGGCAAAGACGAACCCTGAAATAGCAGCACATCGCATAGTAGGCCACTATCAAACAACAACGCCTTTTATGGGAAAGACGGTGCTGGGAGAATCAAATCGTTCAGGGACGTATGAGTATGAAGACTGATCAGACAACATCATTTGCGGGAATGACGGTGTTGGCTATCAGAGGTAATCGTTAATATGATAGGAATTGCCGCGATCGGAGTGACTTTGTAGACCTACCGCTCCATTGAAGAGTGTCGGTAAGTAGATTCTGGTCAGAGGTGTGATGTTAACATGACAGGGATTGTCACGATCAGAATGACTTTGAGGACCTACCATCCTTTTGAAGAGGATTGGTAAGTTGATTTTGTCAGAGGTGTAGTGTTAACATGACAGTGGGAGTTTGTTGCGATTTGAGCAACTCTGTGGACTTACCATCCTATTGAAGAGGACTGGTAAGTTGATTTGTCAGAGGTAACCGTTAACATGATAGTAGGGGGCCCGCCATCCTATTGAAGAGGATTGGCGGGGGAGTGTCAGAGGTGTAGTTAACTTGACAGGGATTGTCGTGATCGGAACGACTTTGAGGACCTACCATCCTTTTGAAGAGGGTTGGTAAGTTGATTTTGTCAGAGGTGTAGTGTTAACATGACAGGGATTGTCACGATCGGAACGACTTTGAGGACCTACCATCCTTTTGAAGAGGGTTGATAAGTTGATTTTGTCAGAGGTGTAGTGTTAACATGACGGTAGAAGTTGTCCCATCATCCTATTGGAGGAGACTATCGGAGGTAATAATTAACTTGATAGTTTTGTGGGCCCGCCGTCCTATTGAAGAGGATCAAGGTATGAGGGATCGGTCTCCACTACCAAGGCATCTTGGTCATCATCCCCTCGAAATTCATGCGGGTCTTCGTCACCCATATGCTTGAGCATGCTCTCGACTTGTTCTCCTTGGCGGAGTAAGTCTTTCCATGAGCGAGCTTCAACAGGGCCCATATTGTACAGAACACTGATGGAGAGATTGTTCCGACACATCTCGATGAGTGTGGCCTCGGAAACTCGATCGTGGGAATGCAGCGACCGGTTTCTGAATCTCTTGACAAAGTTTCTTACAGACTCTGTCTTTCTCTGCTTCGTAGTTAGCAGGGTGGCCATAGATACTTCTGTGTCATCATCGAAGAATCTGGCCACGAAGATCCTTTCCATGTCCTTCCAGCAGGTGATGGACCCAGGCTCCAATCTGCGAAACCATTCAAAAGCAACCCCCTTAAGGGTACCAATGAACAGTCGAGTCATAATGGGATCGTTTTCCACTATGTGTCCAGTTTGCGCCTGGAAGTAGTAGATGTGCTGGGTAGGAGAACCCTTGCCATTGAACTGCAGGAGGTCTAGCGACTCAAACTTTGCCGGATAGGAGACCGCATCCCATTCAATTGGATCCGGTCTGACAACCCCCAGCTTGTTCGCATGCTTCTGGAGCTTCAAGGCGTCGAGTTGACTTTGGAGATCGTCAAACCTCTTGTCTCTTGGGTTATGGCCCGAAGATGACGCTCCTCTAGATGACTCGGATGAGGAGTGAGAAGGAGTAGGCACCCGCTCTTTGTGCTTCAAGGATTTATGCGAAGCCCGCGAAGTCCTCTCTCTCTTCCTCTTCTTCTCGCTCAGGAGCTGCTCCAACATCTCCTTCAGGGAGTCGATGGTTGCTTGTTGCTCGTCGAGCCTCCTAGACATCTCCTCAGGGATGTCAGTCATGTGCACATTTGTGTGCTTGCCCTGAACTGAGCTTGAAGTCTCCGACATTGCCACTGCTGAGCAATCGTCGTCGTCGTTGTCAGAGACGGACGTCAGACCCGTGCAGGCAAACGAGGTGGCCACCCCCATTTAGGCGTGAGCGTGTTGGCGAGGTTCAGGCTGGTGAGGTTCGCCCGTCAGGCAAGATTGGTACAGTGTGCCTGCGCCTGTCTGGCGAGCTGTTGCTTCGCCTATATGGCGAACTTGGACCGTCAGGCGAGCTTGGTAAAATCCGCTTGTTTGACGAAGCCCTCTTGAACTGCAGAGTTCGCCAGGTGCCCTTGGTTCGCCAAAATTGAGCACCTTGCTCACAGAGTGGGGCTCGCCTAAACTGCTAGGCTCGCCCGATTTGAGCGGTTCGCCAAAACTGGGAACCTGGCTCAAGAGGTTGGGCTTGCCTAAGCTGTTAGGCTCGCCCGATTTGAGCGGTTCGCCGAAACTGGGAACCTGGCTCAAAGAGATGGGCTCGCCTAAACTGCTAGGCTCGTCCGATTTGAGCGGTTCGTCAAAAATGGGAACTGGCTCAAGAGGTTGATTCCTCTCAAGCCTGAATAATAATTCAGGCTGTCATGGGGGATGAGGGATTGTGCCTCGAGACGAGCGAGAGATTTTCGTCGCCGCTGTTTGGATCTTTTTGAACGAGGAGCGTTCATGTCGACGGCGGAGGTGTATTCTGCGTCGACACAAATGGTTGATTCCTCTTGCACAGGGGTCTGCGAGGATCGTTCATCGACCCACCCAGCAGCTCCTAGACCCGCATTCTCGAGTCTCGGCACGTCCTCAACTGGTTTGGGGGGAAAAGAACCCCCTGCCTCGGCTTGGGTAGATCCCTCAGGCTTGGTTGCCTCGGCCTCTTGGGGCTGGGCCACCCGCACGACTCTGCAATCATCACGAGATGTATTACCGCCAGAAGAGGACGATTGTAAGTACCCCTCGAATTTGATCACAAGGGACTCAACCGTAGTCCCTGCAGCAACTTCGTCAAACTGCGCCACCACCAATTCATCTGAATGAACGGATTCTCCCACTGTGGTCGCCATCTTCTGTAGTGTATTTATAAGAACAACTTATTACAAACTAATGAATCAAAAATTACAACAGAAACGGAGGGAATGCCCTCCTTGTTTAACGTGGGTTCCTCGGTGGCGATAGGACGCCTCGCTCAGTGCTCGTGCCGAGTCTGCTTCCCTTGGACGATCCGATCGAAGTTGCTGCCAGAGCTTCAGTTCTCAAATGAGAGAGCCTTTGGCAAAAGTCCAGGTTCAACCTTTGGGAGATTAGCCAGTAGAATATGCAACAGCTAATCCCCCCCTTCATGCTGGCTGAAGATGGGTTTTAATAGGCAAGGGATGGCATGGGCCATCCCTTGATTCTTGGGATTTGACCACTAATAGAGGTGAGGGAGCCAGCCGCCCTAGCTATGGGATGTGACCACTTAGGAGGTCCTATCAGCCGCCCTAGCTGTGGGATGTGACCACTTAGGGGGTCCTGTCAGTCGCCCTATTCTTGCTAGGTGAGGAGCACCATGCTTTCTCCCTTGATTTGTGAGATTTGACCACTGATGTAACTATTCCCATACTCTAAGTGGGCAGTTGACAGTGAGCTGGCGAGTCTGCAGCTTGGGTCTGCAGGCGAGCTTGTGAGACTTGGGTCTGCAGGCGAGCTTGCAGGTGAGCTGAGTCTGCAGGCAAACTTGGGACCGCAGGCAGACTTGGGTCAGCAGGCGAGCTTGCAGGTGAGCTAAGTCTGCAGGCGAACTTGGGACCGCAGGCAGACTTAGGTCTGCAGGCGAGCTTGCAGGTGAGCTGAGTCTGCAGGCGAACTTGGGTCTGCAGGCAGACTTGGGTCTGCAGGTAGACTTGGGTCTGCAGGCGAGCTGGGTCTGCAGGCGAACTTGGGACCGCAGGCAGACTTGGGTCTGCAGGCGAGCTGGGTTTACAGGCAGACTTGGGTCTGCAGGCAGACTTGGGTCTGCAGGCGAGCTTGCAGGCGAGCTGGGTCTGTAGGCAAGCTTGCAGGCGAGCTGGGTCTGTAGGCGAGCTCGGGTGTGTAGGCAGACTTGGGTCTGCAGGCGAGCTTGATTGTGCAGGTGAAATTCGAGCTGCAGGCAAGCTCCTGAGCATGGATCGAAAAATAGACCGTAACTTTCAAACCGTAAGTCGGAATTGGACGAATTATATATGAAAATCTCCTATCTCAACGAGACGGAGCCATCCGAACCAAGCCAAAGGTTTTGGTTGGCTTCCTCCGTTTTGCCAAATTCCTTACGGTTTGGGAGATATCTACGTTTTCCCCTTTTTATCAGTGTTAATTCCTTACGGTTTGGGAGATATCTACGTTTTCCCCTTTTTATCAGTGTTTTTCCCCTTTTTGCTATTTCGGGTGAGGTTTTAGCAGTTTTGTTCCCTTTTTATCAGTGTTTTTCCCCTTTTTGCTATTTCGGGTGAGGTTTTAGCAGTTTTGTTCTGAACTTCTTTGATAAGGATTAAAGGTAATTTTTATTGCCTATAGTTATCAGCAAGAAGGACATTGCTGTAGATCCAGCTAAGGTAGAGGTATTACTTGATTGTGAGCCGCCAAAGACCGTTAAAGAGATTCGTAGCTTCTTGGGTATGTCCAGCTATTATAGTAAATTCATTCAGGACTTCTCTAAGAGTGCTATCCTACTGACACGTCTTACGAAGAAGGGTGTATAGTTTGTTTGGGGACCGGAGTGCCAGAAGGTATTTGAGACATTGAAGACTAAGTTGACTACAACACTGGTGTTGGTCATTCCGAGCAGTGATAAGACTTTTATTGTTTATATGGATGCATCGTTATCGGATCTAGGAGGCGTTTTGATGCAGAACCAGAAAGTAGTAGCTTAAATTTTGAGGCAGTTAAGGACTCATGAGCAGAACTATCCTACACATGACTTAGAGTTAGTAGCAGTGGTCTTCACACTAAAGACGTGGAGACATTACTTCTATGGAGTATAGTTTGAGCTGTTCACGGACCATCAGAGTCTGAAGTATCTCTTGTCCCAGAAGGAACTTAATCAAAGGCAGCAG
The DNA here is from genome assembly GCF_001876935.1 of Asparagus officinalis. Classification (NCBI taxonomy): domain Eukaryota; kingdom Viridiplantae; phylum Streptophyta; class Magnoliopsida; order Asparagales; family Asparagaceae; genus Asparagus; species Asparagus officinalis. The sequence continues at coordinate 48,288,479 of NC_033796.1, forward strand.
CGATGAGATTACGAGTTTGTGCTTCAGTATCATCCGGGGAAGGTGAACGTTGTAGCAGACGCGTTGAGTAGGAAGCGTCGTCGTGGGCTTTCCACTTTAAGATGCTCATTATATCAAGATCTTCACACACTTAGCTAGTTTGATTTTAGGCCAGAGATTAGTGGGAGCAACGTATTTTTGGGAGCTTTGTCTGTGCAGTCATCATGGGCTGATAGAGTGGTAAGTGCTCAGTTGGAGGACTCATGGATTCAAACCTGAAAGGGGGAGATTTCCAAAGAACCCGAGACTGATTGGACCATTGGAACAGATAGAGGCCTTCGAATGAAGGGCCGATTAGTCATGCCAAATAATTCGCAGTTGAAGAAGGATTTATTTGATGAGACACATCGCACCAGGTATACAGTACATCCAGGCACAACCAAAATGTATAAAAACCTGAAGAGATATTTTTGGTGGAGCGGCATGCGTAGGGAGATCGTGGAGTATATAGCTAAGTGCTTTACTTATCAGCAAGGGAAAGGCAGAACATCGGAGATCCGCAGGAACCCTACAGCCTTTACCCATTCCTGAGTGAAAGTGGGTGGATATTTTTATGGATTTTACTGTGGGCTTGTCAAGGTCAAGCAAAGGTGAATGATTCTATTTGGGTGATAGTTGATCGGTTGACGAAGTCGATACATTTCTTACCGATGAATTTGACTTTCATGGTGGAAACTTATGCGAGGATTTTCATTCGGGACATAGTTCGATTGCATGGAGTTTTAGAGACGATTGTGTCGGACCATGGCTCAATTTTTACATCTCATATCTGGAAGAGTTTCTAGAATTCGTTTGGCATCCAGTTGTCATATAGTAGTGTCTTTCACCCGCAAATATATGGTCAGACGGAGAGAGTTAACCAGGTGTTGGAGGATATATTATGGGCATGTGTCATCGATTTCTAGGATAGCTGGGAGGATCATATTCTATTGGTTGAGTTCACCTACAATAACAGCTATCAGACGATGATAGGTATGGCACGTATGAGGCATTATATGGGAGGCCTTGTAGATCCCCGATTTGTTGGGTAGAGCCGGATGACAACTTAATACTTGGGCCAAAACTTGTGAGGCGGACTATAGAGAAGATAGCATTGATCAGACAACGTATTCTTGCTGTTCAGAGTTGGAAAAAGAGCTACGCAGACCAGAGGTGACGACCTTTAGAGTTTCAAGTTGGAGATTATGTTATGCTGAAGGTGTCACTGATGAAGGGTGTTCAATGATTTGGCAGATGAGGAAAGATTACCCTGGGGTATGTTGGTCCATTCAGGATTGTTGAGTGCTTTAGAGTTGTATCATATAGGCTAGATCTTCCCGCATTGATGTCGGGTGTACATGATGTTTTATGTTTTGATGCTTAAGAAGCATTTGCATGACGAGAAGCAGCAGAGGGTGATTGGTGCACCAGAGTTAGAGATTCAATCAGATTTGACCACCATTGAAGTCCCTATTTGCATTCTTGCCAGAGAGGTCAGGAAGCTTAGAAATAAGGTGATTCCTTTAGTAAAGGTCTAGTGAAACCAGAAAGGAGCCGAGGAGGCTTCTTGGAAGCGTGTTTGGTGGAAAATTTGTAATAAGAAAAACGAGTGAAAGAACTGTATTTGATTTTATTCTCTCTAACTGCTTAGAAAAAGAATGATTACAACTCTCTCCACTCTCGATTATAATTGGATTTCCGATTACAAAAGAGAAGAGAATGATATGGATTCTCTCCTTTGTTTAATTCTGGGTTCTTCACGGTGGCGATGAGATGCCTCCCTCGAATGCTTGCGTTGAGTTTGCTTCTCGTTGACGATCCGAATATCTATGCTCACTGGAACAACAGTCTTGTCTAGTTGATAACTCTTGCTGAGTTTCGTGATTCAGAATAAACTCTAATAATAGAGTTGTTCAAACCGAAAATAATTCAGTTAATAAGCCAAGTATCGACGGTTTAGAGCTCCTCCGTTTGTTGATTTCCCAGACTGTGTAAGGAGTCAATCCTCTTTTTTCTGATTCTAGGAAATCTAATCAAAAGATCCCCTCCAAGTGATCAAATCCGATCTCCCAAAAATCCGTCCCTCGATCTGATTATCAAAAATCTGATCTAAACAATCCAAGAAGAGCTCCCTTAACTCTGTTGAGTTTGTTGATATTTATAGGGGGATTAGGGGTGTAACTGCCCCCATAATCTGCTCCTAAATGGGGGTTTAGTTACCCCATTAATCGGGTGTAACAACCCATGTAAGCCACTCCTCAAATCGTGGGTGGAGAACAGCTTCAAAGTTGTTACGATCACGTTTGAATGAGTCAGAACCTTGACCTGCGTTCTGTGGAGGTGCGTTCTGCAGCGATATTGAGCTGCGTTCTTTGATGTTTGAAGGTGCGTTTGGCAGCAGTATAGAGCTGCGTTCGACGTCGATTGGAGCTGCGTTGGGCAGCGATGATGAGCTGCGTTGGGTAGCGATGATGAGCTACGTTGGGCAGCGATGGTAAGCTGCGTTGGGCAGCGATGGTGCTGCGTTGGGCAGCGATGGTAAGCTGCGTTGGGCAGCGATGGTGCTGCGTTCGAGCTGTGTGTTGAAGCTGCGTTCGAGTTTCGAGAAGGTCCTATTCAGGCCATTTGTGACGATTGAGGCATCTCAATAACGCTCTATCAACTGCAGGTCACGATCTCCACTAAGATTTCTTTGCATGGTTTAACCATGTGCTCTTTAGTGTGTCGAATATCATTACACTGCTCATCAGCACCTCTGATAGTTGCTAATATAATATTAGTCATGTTGTTGTCGCAGCCATCAATATCAATCATCTCACATAAGAAGCTGCATTTGTGTTTGCCGCGGTAGGTGATTGAAATGGTGTTGTGTCTTGGTGATGGTACACAGGGAGGACTTCCACGTCTTGGTTTGAAGAGATCGTCGATTTGTAATCTCTTTCTGTCAGAGTGTTGCTAAAGATAGCCTTCTGGAAGTCGTCAGATTGTAACTTCCATCATCGGTGTTTGATGGGGAATCAGCTATCTTTTTTAGACAGTCTACAAAACCCCCTCCAAAGTTTTCGAAAGTTCGCGGTTGACTGGGACGAATTTTCGAAACACTTTGGAACCCAAAAATTTTGTTGATCAAACGTATCTTATCGCAGATGGAGTAGAGCATCTTTGTTGACTTCTTCATTCTCTTTTGGTTCATCCGTAATGACTTGGGCTTAAGCTTGTTTGACTAGTTTCATCATCTTCAGGGGAGTTGGACATTTCTGGGCTTAAGACAGATCTGTCGTCATAGATGGAGAAAACCACAAGCCTGTATCAGAAGGACTTCATCCCCAGCTTAGTCAGGAGACTGGCTTCAGAGGGATTCATTTTATTTTCTCTCTTGATCATTTTGTCTGGGGTCATTGCTTGGAATATTAACCTCTTTGAAATGGTTAGTTACGTGATAAGCTGAGATTGGTCACCAGAACGCATGTCTAAATTACGCGTTCTGCTGCTTGAACGTGAGGGTGCGTTCGGAAATCAAAACCCCCTCTTTTGAAAACGCGAGAATCACGTTTCGGGTGAGATTTGCCTAAAATCCCGCTCTGATTTGACAGCTACAGCTGTTTATAAATGGGCCACTGAGGTCAAATCAAGAGGTCATTCGACTTTTCCCCCTTTTACTCGATTTCTAAACAGGGCTACTGTTCATCTTCTCCAGCACTTCGACGGAGGAAAAGATCCGTTCCTAAATACTTCGCCCATCTTCGTCTTCTTCGCCACAGTTGCCATGTGACCTAAGAAGAAAATGGCGTCCAAATCGAAGATCGCCGAAGCTCAGGGTGCTTCTTCAGCTAGAACCTCTGGGGACGATCAAATCCCCGCGCCTTCGTCGCTGGTTTCTTCAACTAACGGTAAGATTGAGCCATTGGAAGTTGGTTTGATAGATCTCACGTCCCTTACCCCTGATTGACGATCTGTGTTTAAGCTCAAGAGATAATTCTGGGCTGGTAATTGATTTCAAGAAAACGCATGGCCAGCTCCATCGTTCATAAAATTTCACCGCAGGTTTAGACCCTGCGTTCGAGAATCTGAACGTAGGTCTGAATCTTGCGTTCAACATTAGATGCAGGTTAAGACCCCGCGTTCGAGAATCCGAACGCAGGTCTAAACCTTGCGTTCAAAAAATTTGGATGCAGGTTAAGGCTCTGCATTAAATGATCTGGACGCAGGTCTGAGACTTCTTCTGACTAACTTTTCTATTTGCAGTATGCTACTCCAGCGAGCATCTTTCCTTCAACTATTACTTCGGTCATGCGGGAGGTGCGGTGAAGAATACAATCTTCAGCTTTGCCTTCGAGTATCCAATATTCCAGGGCACCCATAAAGAGCGAGCGAAACTCATCACTCAGGCTTTTCCTGAGACTCTCAGGTCTTTGGTTACAAATGCCAAATTTGAAACCGCAGAGCGTGAGATTTTAAAGAAGCCGTCCTTCCTATTCGGGGATTCTGTAAAAATGGACCCCAAGCGGATGTCCGAGGGGAATTACAAATGGCTGAAGGTCGTCAACAACCGTCGTCTTTTCCTTCCCAATTTGGATCGGATGTGGCCGATCTCTTATTATCAGTGCGCTTCTATCCCGCGGTCGATGAATTGGGAACTTGTTCAGGACCAAGGCGGTGTTGCTATGGGGCATATCACTCATCGGGGTACTCATCCCGCTGGTTTCAATAATTTTATGGCTTTGAAGCCAGGTTTATTCCAAAAAGAGCACCCTGTCGGAGAGCCTGCTAAGTTGGCGGAGGTGTTTATTAGAACATTTATTTCTGTCAAAGGAGAGTTCCCTGCTCGGGATTTCAGGGCCCCTACTTGGGTTCACTCCAGTGATGCGGACTGGTGGGTCCGGATGATAAATTTCATCTTGGAGGAACTAGAAGAACCTTTGAGAATTTCGGATTTGAGAGTTCCAATAATGGCCACTCAATATGGCATTCCTCCGAATTACAGTGGACTCTTCGCTATGCTGGAATTCTACAACCCTCACACCGGCACCTTTTTCACCCCAGTTGGTGAACTGGGCTTCGCTCTCCACAAAATGTTTGAAATTTCTGGATTGTCCTTTGGAGAATTGCCTTATGAGGAGTTTGTTCCCGGAAGCAGGGAATTAGAGATCCTGAAAAATGGTGCTCCCGAAATCTACGACACTTACTGGGAATTGATGTGCCATTTCCAGATATGTGCGCAAATTACTGGGAAAAGAGCAAGCGGCGTGAAACAAGGACAATGGGCGGAATATCTTTTCCACAATCTGTGGGACAAAGAAGCTGAGGTGACTCGCTTAGCGGCCAGTACCCTTGAGGAAATCACCGAACGTATCAATGACGCAACTTCTCATTATACTTGCGAGGTTGAGGAGGATGTCTTCCCGGCGTTTACCACGTTTGAAAGTTTCCACTATCAGGCAGAAGTTCCAATCTCCGACATGGCTTTGTTTGCTGGTTTTCTAACTCTTTGGTTGAAGCGTTGTGTGGTCCCCACAAGGCCAGTGGATGCTATTACAGTAGAAGTTTTATACCCTGCTGTTCTACTGGCTTATGGACGACCTTTGAATCTTCTTTCAGCCATGGTGTGCTGTTTACAAAGTGGCTTGCGGGAACTATCTTCCGAGTTTGTTGCTGTCAAGAAATTGGACTCCGACGGGAAGACTGTTATTCAGACCCCAACTCCTCGGGTGCCGATGCCGTACATTTATTTGGTATCTTGGTTTGTGTTGCATTGCCCTCCGATAATGACGACTCCCGAATCAAGTGGCACTTCAGCTCCTCTTGTTCAGCAGTTGGAAACCTCTGAGTGGGCTGGTTGGTATCAAGTTAAATTCCGTGAAATATTAAGACGGGATTATAATTACGAGATTGCTTGCAAGTTTCCTGCTTTCGAAGGTGGCGCGTATGGAGAACTCCATCAAGACAATCTGGGACCGAATTCTTTCACCAAGCTTAGCAGGGGTGCCTTTTGGTGGCTCATAAACATTCGCCCGGGCTATCTTATTTTTCGACAAGGGAGGAAATGCTTTATTGAACCTTATCAGCCTTATCGCTTTTCTCGGCAATTTGGCTATGATCAGCTCTATGTTGGGAACCCAAACCCTACTCTTGCGTACACAGGTAATGTGTATGAAGGAGCACGAGCTTGGTACTACTCGGTGGCTGGTTGTACCGGAGCAAAATTCCGGCTACCACATAAGATGCCCAATGCACGTACCTCTCTGAGCTTCTGTACCTGGTACCAGGCCGCTTCTCAGATTTCAGCTTACAATATGAATACTTCTTGTTTGAAGGCCATCCGCAAATGGTATGCTTCAAAGAAGAGTGCCAAAAGGTTCCGCGCCCGTGGTGCTAGCGAATATTTATCATATGAGAAGTCGATTCTAGAGGACGAACGGCAACAATCACCAGAGCCAATTCAGGAAGAGGTCAGGATGCCGGATACTCGCGAGGTAGAACCTTCAAGAGTTCAGACTCGGAGTAAGAGTGCCACTGGAAAACGGGCGTTGGGGCCGGTTGAAGAAGCCAAGTATGACAAAAGAGCTCGTCGGAAGTTAACGCTCGAACCCTCTGCTTCCAAACTTATGACGGATGCTCAGAAAGCATGGTGCACCGAAGATGAAGAACAAGAATCGACTGCTATGGAACTCTTGCCTCAGCCTGGTCTCCCCTCAGTTGGTCCTGTTATTGCCAATTGTAGGCGATTCACAGCTTAGCCCTACCACTGGGATCATAGCAAAGCCTACAATCACCGAAGATGCATCAGCATTTTCTTCCGTAGGCGAGGATGAGCCCATGGATCATAGCGACGGCGATGATGATATGAATGATGAGGGTGACCAAGGTGGGGGTGATGATGATATGAATGATGATGGAGACCAAGGTGGAGGTGATGAAAATGATGACAACTTGGGTGATGACAGCGATGATCCAGAAGACTGGTATATCCCACCATCATCCTTTTCCGACAAAGCGTCAGCCTACATTCCCCTACCTCTCGCTGGTAAGTGCCGTTTGTTTCAGCTCCATTAATCTTTTCTCTGTATTTAAATAGATTTCTCATACAGATCCTATGATACATGAAGCGAGTACTGTCACCCCTCCTTCGACGCAACAGCTTATACCACCACCAGCTCAGGTGTCAGAGCCACCTCGTTTGGAGACCTCCACAACGGCTCTTCCACCGACGACTTTACTGACAATTTCTCTAGCCTCTACCGAAGTGGTAGACGTTCCAAGGTCATCTCAAATGGGGGAACTGATGGCTATGCAATCGAGCCCCTCTCAGCTGGATATTGGCACTCCTTCTCAAGCTACTACACCGAAATCGCCTGCTAGTCTTTTACTTGGCTTTGCATCTTCAGAAGTTTCTGTACCATCTCCTATTGCTGTTTCGAGCCCCGCAGACGTACCAGATTTTGTCAAGATTTCCCTTGACTACTTGAGAGGGCTTACCAAGAAAATAATTGAGGTTGTGCTAGCCGGACGATATACTTTTGATACCTTCAAACCCATGCTCACGAATAGTTTGAACAACCTCAAGCTTGTAGGTGACGTCGACGTCATTCAGCGCTGCTCTGAAGCTATCTCACGTGCCCATGCTCACGAACAGTTTGAACAACCTCAAGCTCGTAGGTGACGTCGACGTTGTTCAGCGCTGTTCCGAAGCCATCTCTCGTCTAGAGGGACAACTCAGATTCTTGGAGGCTTTGGGTCGCGCTGATATCCAAGCGCAGATTGCATCTACTTTTGAGGATATTCGAGCCGAAGAACTCAATAAGTATGAAGCCGCTCGACGTCATATAACTGAGGAAGAGGTTGAGGTTGAACAACTGCAACAGCTACATGCTCAAAAACAAACTGAGCTGACACTTTCGAACACTTCTCTGGAAAAAGCTCAACGTCAAAAGTGCTACTTCCCTGGTGAATTACCGTGCCAAGGCTGGTGCTCTGGAAGAGGCTAAGAAGGAGGTAGCTGCCATGCTGTCTAGTGAGGATGAACTTCGGAAATGGGCCGAGACGCTGGTTCGGGCCGACCATGAAGAAAAACTTTCTGACATTAAGTCTCAGCTAACTTCATTTAATCTGATGAATTGATGAGCCTGTTTTTGTATCGTTCTTTTGGTAGGAACAACACTTATCTTAGGTCACCTTGTTTTCTTTTAAATAAAGGTAGGGCTGCCGTTTGGCTTTTTTTTATTGTTTCTTTTTCATATCATGTTTTGACATGGAACAATGAAATACCAGTTTGATATTGCGACAACAACTATTTATTCCTCTTGTATTATGCTTTTGTCTTAAATACTAGAAGAATCCTGTAAGTGCCATGAATGTAATATTACTACGGCACACTTCATGGTCTTGTCGCTCTACTATTAAGAGTCGACAAGTGGAAGGTGTTGTGATTGGAGTAACTTTGAGGACTTATCGCTCTATTGACGAGAGTCGATAAGTTAGAAGTGTTGCTTTTGGAGCAACTTTGGGGACTTATCGTTCTATTGATGAGAGTCGATAAGGTAGGAGTGTTGCAATCGGAGCAACTTTGGGGACTTATCGCTCTATTGATGAGAGTCGATAAGGTAGGAGTGTTGCGATCGGAGCAACTTTGGGGACTTATCGCTCTATTGATGAGAGTTGATAAGGTAGGAGTGTTGCGATCGGAGAAACTTGGGGACTTATCGCTCTATTGATGAGAGTTGATAAGGTAGGAGTGTTGCGATCGGAGCAACTTTGAGGACTTATCGCTCTATTGATGAGAGTCGATAAGTTAGAAGTGTTGCGATCGGAGCAACTTTGAGGATTTATCGCTCTATTGATGAGAGTCGATAAGTTAGAAGTGTTGCGTTTGGAGCAACTTTGAGGACTTATCGCTCCATTGACGAGAGTCGATAAGTTAGAAGTGTTGCGTTTGGAGCAACTTTGAGGACTTATCGCTCCATTGACGAGAGTCGATAAGTTAGAAGTGTTGCGATCGGAGCAACTTTGAGGACTTATCGCTCCATTGACGAGAGTCGATAAGTTAGAAGTGTTGCGATCGGAGCAACTTTGAGGACTTATCGCTCCATTGATGAGAGTCGATAAGTTAGAAGTGTTGAGGAAAATAGAGTTCAAACTCTGTAGCATAAGAAATGTACAAAAAGTTTTAAGCTAAAGCAGCATATTTCCCAAGAATTCCAATTCTAGAACTAAGGGTACCCCTTGCGTTCATGTTCTTGAGTGGGACTGCGTATTTTTGAAGGAACGCATCTCCGAACCATTGCGTTTGGTCCGACTTTTATGGACGCAGGGCTTTGTCCCGCGTCTGACAGGAAGCTGAAGCGGCCGTAATGATGACGAAGAGGCCTTTCTCAACGGGGAGTCTTGGAACTCTGCACCGTTATTAATTATTATAAAATGGGTTTGATTAGTCTTGTCAGAAGCCTTAATGCTTAGACTTCTCCCTTGAACTCAGAAACGAGTTTCTTCTCGTTAATTCTTCCCCGATTTGATTTCATCGTCTGGCCATGGCTCCCAAGAGATCTCACGAACAGATGGCGGACATTCTTCCGCCGTTGAAGGGTGCTTCTGAATCCGCCTCCGGACCGTCGTCGACACCTCCGGCGTCTGGTCATCGAGGTAATCCTTGTTTTCTTCTCTGTTTAAGCATTCTTCGTCAATGGGTTTTCTTGAAACTCTCTAGATGAGTTCTGGTTGATGATGACGAATAAAATTCGTCGTTTCAATCTTGAATGTGCACAAAGTTTGCATTTCTCTTGATGAAAACTGTTCATCTTCTTGACTGAAAGAACTTCTTGTGTCCATTGTAATGGTGAAGAATTAAACCTTTGATGTTGAACACACGGAGAAGTTTCTGTGTTTGTTGATAAGATTTGTTCGTTTTAGATACGAACAATCATTCATGTGTTCTTTGATCTTGAATGCGGAAGAAAACTTCCGTGTTTATTGATAAGTTGAAGGGTTGATCCCTTAATCCTGAACGCAGGGCAGAAGTCCTGCGTTCATAGCTGTTGAACGCAGGTTTAACTTCTTTGCGTTCAGGCTGATCCTGACGCATGTTTAGACTTACTGCGTTTGCCTTTATCTGCATTTCTGACTTTGCTTTTGGCTTGTCTATAAGGCGGGACTTCTGCTGCTGATCCCCTCATTGTATCTGATGATGAAGGAGAAAGATCATCTCAAGAAGACGCCCCTCTTATTCCACCCATCTCTGTGATCTTCCCGCACGAGGACTTCGAGCGGGTGTGTGATGAGAAGGTTCGTCTGTTTCCCCATTCTGTTCTTTTTCTTTCCAGACGTTTAGAAAACTTGGTGAGGCAAGCTTTCTGCATTGTGATGCATGGGTGGGGCTCTTTATCTGAGTTTCGAGTGCCTATTGTGGAAGGGTTGAAAGCTCTTGCGGAAGTCAACCCCTTCTACGCTAAGCGCTTTGACAAGACGATATATCGATACTCGGGGGCCGCTCGTTATCTAGAGGAGCTGCAGCACACAGACTTGGAGTCTAAAATCCAATGGGCCATCGGCGACGCTATGCTGAAGGAGGGGATTGCTGATAGGGTCCGAGTTCTGGATATTTCAGAGAAGAAGGCTCGTATCTGGAACTTGCAGAAGCAACGTCGCCAAGCCAAGGCCAGACTGAATGCAGGGGAGATAACTCAGGAAGAGTTCAGCCTTGAGGATGCCACTCTCGCATCAGAAGTTCAGGCTGAGAAGGATGCTGTCAAAGTGCTAAAACAAGAGGCCTCTGCTACTGCTGCGGTTTCTGATGCTGAGCTTCACAAGAGAATTAGAGAAGAGGTGCTGGCGAAGCACGAAAAATCCATATCGAATACAGAGGCTCATCTTATGAGTTTCTCTTTACTTTAAACCCCAGCAACTCTTACTTTTGATTTTGTAATAACTCTATGCTACTTCCTCAAACACTTATTATCTGCATGAAATGAACTGCTGCTGTTTTTTTTCTTGCATTTTTCTGTGTTTGTCTGGGATGTTGCAGTCTTGTTGTGATGTTGGAACTTCTGCAAATTATTCCTTTGTGTTCGAATGGTTTGAACGCAGGCCCATTGAGAACATCTGGCTTTGTCAAACAGGTTTGACCGCGACTTCAAGACTTGGATTATAGCCATAAGTCTGGTCTTTTAGAAAAACTTGATTTCTTCTAGCTTGTAGAGTACCTTCTGAAAATTGAAATGATCATGTTGTGCGTTGGTTGGTGCGAACGCAGTGCCAGGTTCTGCCGCTGTAGGACTTGAAACGCAGCTGTAGACTTGTTTTGAACGCAGCCATAGGACTTGCGATCAAGAGGACTGAACGCAGTCAAAGGACTTACGTTCAAGAGGACTGAACGCAGTCAAAGGACTTGCGTTCAAGAGGACTGAACGCAGTCAGGTCTTGCAGTCATGGGACTTGAAACGCCGCTGTAGACTTGTTTTGAACGCAGCCATAGGACTTGCGTTCAAGAGGACTGAACGCAGTCAAAATTGGGACTTTTTCACCAAACGGATTATGTTGATAGCTATCTAAAAGACTTTGGAAAATTCTTTTATTATAATGATTCTCAATAACTTAAATCGTCAGAGGTGTAATGTTAACTTGACGACATACAAAGTAGGAGAACTTCTTTACTCAAACGAACATTTGATAAGCAACTCCCAACTAAACTCAAGAGACTTGCATCTTACGGGTAATATTTCTTAAGAAACTTCCCATTAATTGGCATCATAAGTCTGTCGCCTTTCTTATTGATGAGACGGTAAGCTCCATTGGAATAGACTGTCTCAACGACAAAAGGCCCTTCCCATTTAGGGTTAAACTTCCCTTTAGTTTTATGAGTCATCACAATGGGTCGTTGATTGACTAAAACCAGATCGCCCTTCTTGAAAATCCGTTCCTTAACCTTTTTGTTGTAGGCTTTGGAAATACGAGCTTGATATAGTTCAATCTGTTGTTGAGCTTGGAGTCTCTTGTCGTCTAAAGCTTCGAGTTCCTGCAAGCGTCGTTGGTGTTTCTCTTCGTCTGTCAGTCCAGTTGTGACCGCGACTCTCAGAGACGGGATCTGAATCTCAAGTGGTAATACAGATTCACAGCTGTATACTAAGGAGAATGGCGTAGCTCTGGTAGAGGTCCTCACTGTTGTTCGGTAGGCCCACAAACATTCGCCAAGTCTTTCGTCCCAATCACGTCGGCTTTTGGAAACAAACTTTTTGAGAAGATTTACTATGGTTTTGTTGAAAGCTTCCGCAAGACCATTTGCTGGCGGATAGTATGCCGTAGATGCGACGCTTTGGATGCGAAATTTATCACAGAATCTCTGAAATCCAAAGCTAACGAATTGTGTTCCGTTGTCGTGAACTATTCGTCTCGGGACTCCAAAGCGATAGACAACGTGATGTTTAATGAACTTGATCACATTCGAAGTTTTGACTTCTTTCAACGGGATCGCTTCTGCCCATTTTGAGAAATAGTCGGTCACGGCCAGAATGAACCGGTGTCCTTTGGAAGTCGGAGGAGAAATTGGTCCCATAATATCCATGCCCCACATCTCAAATGGCCAAGTTGTAGATGTAGGATATAAATTTCCTAGCGCTTGATGGATGAAATCTCCATGAATTTGGCATGCGTGACAGCGTTTAGCATAGTCGACTGCGTCTGAAAACATCTTTGGCCAATAATAGCCAATTCGTCGAAGACGATCTCCTAATTTAGCTCCGGGCTGATGAGCCCCGCACATTCCGTCGTGAGCTTCCTTAAGGGCCTCCTTTGCTTCCTTTCGAGAGAGACATCGAAGCAAAACTCCGTCGTGTGATTTACGATAGAGGGTTCGAGAAACTGCATCATAATAGAACTGGAGGGCCTTTCGTTTGATAGTGGCCGCTTCTTTAGGGTCATCAGGCAATATTCCGTATATGGCATAGTCGATATACGGGAATCGCCAATCTCTAGCTTCACAGGCAACTCTTCATACAGTTTAGATGTCCCTGGCATCGGGTGATCAGTTAAAAAATCTGCCAATGCTTGACCATTTACTGCCTTTTGGGGCATAAACTGCATATCATATTGTGACAAGAGAATGGCCCACTTTGCGAGCCGGCAATTTAGAGATGATGGTTTCGTCATCAAAACTCTCAACGGATTCACCTTAGAGATGACGTGAATTGTCTGTCCAACCAGGTAATGTCGCATCTTTTGAACTGCGAATACCAAGGCGAGACATTCTTTTTCAACTGGATTGTATCGGTGTTCGGCTCCCATCATAGTCCTGCTTAGGTAATAGATGGCTTGCTCTTGACCCTGATCGTTGTTCTGAGCCAACAGAGCTCCAAGAGAATGTTCCATGGCTCTCACATATAACAGGAATGGTTTCCCTGATTTTGGGGCCACAAGAACTGGCGGTTGAGTAAGGTACTCCTTAATCTCCTCGAATGCTTTTTTGACATTCTGTATCCCAGACAAAGGACACTCCTTTCTTCATGAGCTTGGAAAAAGGTTGATAACGTCCTGAGAGATTTGATATAAATCTATGAATATAGGCCAATCTCCCTTGCAAACCCCTGAGCTCTTTGAGATTCTTAGGCGGTGGCATGTTTTGGATAGCATGCACTTTTTCCGGGTCAAGAGAAATTTCCTTGGAGGTAACGATAAATCCCAGGAATTTTCCACTTGATACCCCGAGGAATGATTTTGTCAGGTTCATCTTCAATTGATGTGCTCGCATGATATCGAACATTGTCTTCAAGTCTGTAAGATGATCACCTTTGTGTTGGCTTTTTACTGCTATATCGTCAACATAGCACTCGATCTTCTTACGTAGGTGCTCGTGAAAGATGACATTCATTGCACGTTGATAAGTTGCTCCCGCGTTTTTCAGGCCGAATGACATCACTGTATAGCAATATACCCCCAGTGGTGTTCTAAAAGTGGTATGCTTTTCGTCTTCTGGGTGCATCTTGATCTGATTATACCCGGAAAACCCGTCCATGAAAGACATCCTTTCATATCCACAGGTGTTATCAATCATGACGTCGGTGATAGGAAGCGGGAATTCATCTTTTGGACAAGCTGCATTAAGGTCACGGAAGTCAATGCATATCCGGACTTTACCGTTCTTCTTGGGCACTGGGACGATGTTAGCCACCCAGTCGGGGTGTTGCTCTTCCCTAACGAAACCCGAATCTATGAGCTTTTTAACTTCTGACTCAATTGATTCCATGATCTCTGGACGAAACCGACGTTGCTGTTGTTTAACAGGTTTGGCATCCGGATCAATGTTGAGACGATGCATGGCCACTCTTGGGTCAAGACCAGGCATGTCTTCATAATTCCAAGCAAAGACATCTATATATTCTCGGATGAGAGATATAAGATCTTCTTTTTCGGATGATGATAAGTCTTCGGCTATGAAAATAGGCTTGGGGTTAGATTCATCTCCCATGTTGACCTGAATCACTTTATCTTCAGTGGGTGGTTCGCGTTGTTCGAAGCGCATATCCCACAGGATGTTAAGACGTTTGATCCAAGGTTCATCGGTTGATTCGACTAACTCTTCGTCACCCCCTGCGTCTTCATCTGGATGACTGGTCAAAACCATGTTCACAGTTAGGCTTTTAAAGAAAGGCCCAACACTGACGTCGGATTCGTAAGAAGATGTTTCGAAGGAATGGTCATGACGCAGGTAGTTACTGATTTCGTTTTCCGAGGCCGACGGTGTTGTGACGTAGCCCACGCCTCTTCCGGTTTTTTGATAGTAATCCGGAGGTTTTCCTTCGGGAGTGAGAGACATCCGAATTGGTGTTCGCCTTCCTCTCCCGAAGTTTAAGCCCTGCTTTTTATTAAAGTTATATCCCATTCTTTTCATTAAATGTATAGAATTGGGTTCATGGTAATGAAATTGAGGGACACCATCATCTTCTTCCGAGCTTCCTCGTCGGAGTGGTGTGGGTTTAACTTTACCGAGACAGATTGGCTTTTGCCCTTTCTTTTTAGACGGGACTTCGAAGAAAGCCTTTTGTGCATCTTCTACTTCTTCATCGGAAGTGAATGATGACTTAATTGGCAATGTGAGGCATGCTTCTGCACGTAATGTATGCCATGAGCTGGTACCTGCATTATGATCATGCTCTATTTGTCCAACTTTAAAAGATTCATCCGACAAGTACGCCAAAATAAAATCTTCATTAATGCACCACTCGCCCTCACTCGGTACATTATTATTGTTCTCGACTGGACCAATTACATTAAAGTTCAGCTCCCATGGGCAATTCCCTTCCGGGTCTGGTTCGACATCTGCCTCATTACCACTGTCGACGTCTTCTTCCTCTTGCGACTCTGAGTAGAAGACTGAATTGATGTGGAAGTTTTCCACTCCCTTGAAAGGGTATTTCTCCGCAATCAGAGTTCGAACTTCGTCTTCATCATTGACATACTTCATGACTTGATGCAAAGTGGATGGGACAACACGATTTGCGTGAATCCATGGTCGTCCTAATAACAGATTATAGGATGTGTCCGCATCTATAATGTAACAAGCCACTTCGGATCTGAGATCTTCGATTTGACATCTGAGCTTGATCTTTCCCATAGGCCGAGTGCTGTTAGCATTGAATCCGAAGATGGTGGTTTGGGTAGCATGTAATCGATGTAAGGGAATCCCTAAAACTTGCATGACTCTGTATGGCATGATGCTAAGTGCCGAGCCTAGGTCGACCTGAACGCGGCTAATTTCTGATGACCCGATATATCCTGTGTAATACAGGGGTCTGTCATGTTTATGTTTCACTTACATATCTTCCTGAGTGAATGATATGCAGGGCAGGCTTCTGACTGCTTGTAAACACTGCAGACAGGATTGATCTTCAGATGTTTCGGGAATTGGAGTAACTTGGGTAATGAAGCTCTCCGTGTTCTTCAAAGCTTCAATCAGAGCTTCTCTGGTGGCTTTGGACAACTTCAAGAGCTCGTAAAGGGTGATCCTGGCAGGTATGTTGGCCAACTGTGCCATCACATTAAATTGGTAAGGGGCATTTGTTTCGCCAAGATCTTGGTGAAGATTTTTGTTGAACCGGAGCTCTTTTTGCTTCCCTTTATCAACCGACTTCTTTGGTACAGAACCCCCAGTGTCTTGGGGTTGTTCTTCGGCTTCCTGAGCATTCTGGTCATAATTTCTCAAATAAGCTTTCCCTGACCGAGTACCGAGGTTGCCTTCTGGGTACGCCGCTAGGACGATTCTCTCTTCTTCTGAGTCGGTGAGAGGTTTGAGATGGTCATTATTCTCATTAACAGAGGGGCTAATCATGTTGGATGACTTAGCCTTGCCTCTTTTCTGCTTGAACGAGGTGTTTGTCCATTGCTGATCTTCAATTAGGTCAGGATGGACCCACATGATCTCTCCCTTTGGAATAGTGAGGGGTACCAACCCCCTGCCCTTCTGATTGTGTAAGTCCGTGTTCTTCAAGTGCATTTTTCCTTTATGGACGGGAATGACACCATCTGCAGCAGCTACAGGAGGGAATTCACCGAACTGGACCGCAATCAAGTTAGTAGATACAGTCTTCTGTTCCGGCTTCAGAGTGAGTACGTTGGCGTTCTCCAAATTTTGCAAGATGTCTTTGAAGACATAGCACTTTCTAGTAGGATGTCCCAAGAACCTATGATAGCGACAGTAATTGGGGTCATCTACCTTCCCTGCTTCATCTGGTTTTCTGATTTCAGGGAGCTGCAATTTATTGTTCTTCCGAAGTAGTTGGAACAGAGTGTCCACATGCTCTTCTTTGAACGAATACTGCTTGGGCGCTCTTTGCTGATTAGGTGTCTTGCCTTGCTTAGTAGGCGGTGGTACTTGCGTGTAGTCAGCTGTTAAAGTCTCTTTTCCCTTAGACCGCTGGGCGTTGTTCTGATTACGTTGCCGCTGCGGCTTGGGTTGTGGCTCTTCTTCAGCTTTGATCCGAGCTACAATCTCTTCAGCTTGCTCTCCTTGCGACACCAGTTGTCTCCAGGAGCGACACTCTGCTACCCCCATCTGAGCAAGAAGCTGGGTCTGCAAGTTGTGCCTGCAAGTTTCAACCAAAGTTGATTGAGTCATACCTGATGGGCATCGCAACGCCATGCTGCGGAACCTTTCGACATAGGTCTTGATGGACTCTCCTTTTTTCTGCTTAGTGGCGAGAAGAGTCGGGACTGAGACCTCTGTGTCGTCTTCAAAGAATCTGGCCAAGAAAAGCCTTTCCAAATCTACCCATTTCTGAATAGATCCAGCAGGCAGTTTCATAAACCATTCAAAGGCCACTCCTTTAAGAGTGCCGATGAACAAGCGCGTCAAGATGGCGTCGTTTGCCACCACATCTCCAGTCTGAGACTTGAAGTAGTAGATATGCTGATTTGGTGATCCTGTACCGTCAAAAGGTTGTAGCGTCGGGGCCTTAAACTTTGGCGGATAGGGAGCTGTATCCCATTCTGCAGGGTAAGGTCGTATCACTCCTTCCTCGCGAAGCTCGCTTCTGTTGGTCATTGCATTAAGGCGGGCTTCTAGCTCATCTACTTTGGTTGACTGAGGATATAACTCTTTTTCCACCTCCTTCTCACCTTCAGAAGAGGATCCCAGGTTGTGAGTCTCACGATCTAAATGTTCATGTACTTTTTGCTTTCCCTTTGATGTTGTCTTCCGGGAAGATTCAGGTCTTTGGCCTTTTTCTGCCAGAACCTGGGCCAACATGTCCTTTAATTGGAGAAGAGTCTCCTGTTGCGCCTGGAGCATGACATGATGTTCGTCCACCCTTTTGGCTATGTCTTCGGGGTTTCCCGTCATGTAAACAAAAACTTTTTGTGCTCCAACAGAACTTGAAGATTGAGATTCAGCTATTGCCGAATGTTCATCACTCGTCATAATCCCTTTGGCTAACTTTTGATAATTAACCGGTCGTATAGCTCTGGTCCGTGACCGAGTATGCCGATACACCCCTTCGAACTCGTCACAAATTTCTCGAACAGTCGGGGAATGGCTCCTTTCTGATTCATCAGAACTAGGATACGAGATCTTCCCTCTGCCGGTCATGTTGATAGTAACCTGAGGATACTCGGCTTCAGAATCTTTCTTCTTATGATGGCGTCGTCTCTTGGTAGGTCTGACGACATCCGCCAATCTGTCGAACACCGATTGTCGGGGTTCAGGTGTGCAACATTGGCACTCGGAGAGGACTGCTGAAATAATTCTCTCACAATGGCAGGAATGATTTGCTTGTTGTATTGGTTTTCTTCTAGAGAGTAACTCTCGCAAGTTGGGGCTTTGAGATTGACTCTTCATCGGAGATAGGACCCTCTGTTTCTGAGGGGGCGAGACTGGTTCTTGGTGGACGTGAATCTTGAGTCCACTTTAATTCTTTTTGACTTGGCGGACCACATCGTGTTCGGGAAGCGAAGTGCGAGGGTCGCGTTGTGATTTATAAACACCAGGCCTTGGCCTGCGTTCAGTCGATGAAACAGACCCCTTAAGGTCTTGTTTTGTTTGGGCGCACTCATGAAGCGTCTGTTTTCCCTTAGCAGGGCTGTGTTTTGATTGGACAACGCACCACTGAGGGTCGCGTTTAAGTTGAATCACCCGAGGTTCATAATTGGATTCATTACCTCGAAGTGTGCGTTCTGGAGTATGAACGCAATGCTTGGGCAGAGCTTCGGAAATGCAATCCTTGCGTTGGACCCAGGATTGATTTTCTAGGAGATGTGCTCGTCGGATGGATCTTCTCCGTCTTCGAGCGGCGTTTTTCTTGGCTCGTTTCAAAGCTTTAGCAGCAGCGTTGTCGGCGTTGATTGGGCCTTTCTCTGTCATAGGCCTCTTGCAACCCAGTACACGCCGTGTCGAAACGGATGCGGGATTTTCAGCTTGCAGGACGAGTTTGAGGCTTTGGCCAAAGGAGAGGGCTTTCTTTGGCGTCTCAACAGCAGTTAAAACCTCTGTAGAGTTCTGGCAGGCATCTCGCCTAGCCTTGGGGCTAAGCGATCCAGAGGAGAGAGCCTCCTCGTACTTGGCTTGGTCAAACTCCACAACAAGAGTTTCGACGGTTGTTCCTGTGAGGTGGACGTCGGACTGCGCCACCACTTCTTCGTCGGAAAAGCTAGTCCCCAGCGAAGTCGCCATCTTTTGTTTGGTGGAAAATTTGTAATAAGAAAAATGAGTGAAAGAACTATATTTGATTTTATTCTCTCTAACTGCTTAGAAAAAGAATGATTACAACTCTCTCCACTCTCGATTACAATTGGATTTCCGATTACAAAAGAGAAGAGAATAATATGGATTCTCTCCTTTGTTTAATTCTGGGTTCTTCACGGTGGCGATGAGATGCCTCCCTCGAATGCTTGCATCGAGTTTGCTTCTCGTTAACGATCCGAATATCTATGCTCACTGGAACAACATTCTTGTCTGGTTGATAACTCTTGCTGAGTTTCGTGATTCAGAATAAACTCTAATAATAGAGTTGTTCAAACCGAAAATAATTCGGTTAATAAGCCAAGTATCGACGGTTTAGAGCTCCTCCGTTTGTTGATTTCCCAGACTGTGTAAGGAGTCAATCCTCTTTTTTCTGATTCTAGGAAATCTGATCGAAAGATCCCCTCCAAGTGATCACAATCCGATCTCCCAAAAATCCGTCCCTCGATCTGATTATCAAAAATCTGATCTAAACAATCCAAGAAGAGCTCCCTTAACTCTGTTGAGTTTGTTGATATTTATAGGGGGATTAGGAGTGTAACTGCCCCCATAATCCGCTCCTAAATGGGGGTTTAGTGCTCCTAAATGGGGGCTTAGTTACCCCATTGATCGGGTGTAACAACCCACGTAAGCCATTCCTCAAATCGTGGGTGAAGAGCAGTTTTCGAAACTGCCTGGATCGTGTTTGAACAGGTCAGAATTTTGACATGCGTTCTGGCCTAAATTCTGTGTTTGAATGCAGCATCTGGAGGTGCGTTCTGTAGCGATATTGAGCTGCGTTCTTCGATGTTTGAAGGTGCGTTTGGCAGCAGTATAGAGCTGCGTTCGACGTCGATTGGAGCTGCGTTGGGCAGCTATGATGAGCTGCGTTGGGTAGCGATGATGAGCTGCGTTGGGCAGCGATGGTAAGCTGCGTTGGGCAGCGATGGTGCTGCGTTGGGCATCGATGGTAAGCTGCGTTGGGCAGCGATGGTGCTGCGTTCGAGCTGTGTGTTGAAGCTGCGTTCGAGTTTCTCTGTCTTTATATATGGATGACACCAATGACCAGTAAAGGAGGTCTTATTCAGGCCATTTGTGACAATTGAGGCATCTCAATAATGCTCTATCAACTGCAGGTCATGATCTCTACCAAGATTTCTTTGCATGGTTTAACCGTGTGCTCTTCAGTGTGTCGAATATCATTACACTGCTCATCAGCACCTCTGATAGTTGCTAATATAATATTAGTCATGTTGTTGTCGCAGCCATCAAGATCAATCATCTCACATAAGAAGCTGCATTTGTGTTTGCCGCGGTAGGTGATTGAAATGGTGTTGTGTCTTGGTGATGGTACGCAGGGAGGACTTCCACGTCTTGGTTTGAAGAGATCGTCGATTTGTAATCTTTTTCTGTCAGAGTGTTGCTAAAGATAGCCTTCTGGAAGTCGTCAGATTGTAACTTCCATCATCGGTGTTTGATGGGGAATCAGCTATCTTTTTTAGACAGCCTACAAAGCGCGATGAGGATATGCCGCGACTACCGACACCTGTTTGAGCAGGTAAAATGAATAGTTATGATTTGTTTGTGAGTATGTTATTTATATAGCCACATTTACATTTAATGCTGGAATGAGGATATCGACACTTACCTCCTAATCACTCGGGATACATGGTATATATATGAGGGGTTCATTGTTTAGATTTTTTGCCCGATGTACTAGTTCCGGTTAATTAGGGGTTAAGTGGAAGTATTTGCATTCTTGAGAGTTAAGTGTAAATGATTGCTTGTGATGCATATCTGGGAACTAATGGTACGAGATGTATATGGGAAGGTTTCCTTGTCTGGATTATCCCCTCATCATACTTTTCTCATATTATTAATTTCTAAGATACGATTGCGGAATTTTAAGGATAAAATTCTTTTAAGGGGGGTGAATGTAAAACCCCATGAATTTTGAAAGAATAGTATGATTTATATATTGATAAATGAGTTTTAATTATGATAAATATCATTTATGGATGAATAATTTTGTTCATAATTGATTTAAAATCAATTAAGAGTATATATGCATTATACACCGATGCAATTCGAATATGGAAAAATAACCAGTTAAGAGTATATATGCAATACATACCGATGCAGTTCGAACCTAGAAATACTCAAAAGTAAAAAGTTGTAGGTCTCTTCAATAGATTCCCAACACATCTTAAATCACTTCATTCCGAGGTCGGATGAAAAAGTTACAGCTAAAATACCAAAGACTATCTTCCCAGTCTAATTGGTTTCTTGTTTCGGGTTTTAGGTTTTGGGCTGTTTATATTTGGGTTCCTACCTATATATACATGTTTTTTCACAAAAAACACACCTTTTCTTCAGTGTTCCAAACCCTAGCAGCCCCTCTCCCCCTCTCTCAAACCCTAGCCTAAAATTTGAGTTCTTGGGAGAGTTTCTTGAGGTGAAAAGCGAGGAGAAGGGGGGATTTGTAGCGTTTGGCGTTGAGGGATCATTTGCTATTCATTTCAGAGGGTTGTGCACGTGATAAGGAAAGATCACCTCTGTCCAAACCTTTTTGTAGTTTAAAAATCAAGTTTTACGTGTTAATTATGATAATCCTCATGCTTAAAGTTAATCTAATATGTTAGAATCTAATTTATGATGTTTAAATCTTAAGTCAGAGCGATAAACAGTAGAATAATTTTGTAATTGATTAGTATACATGATCATGATCATTAGGGTTGTTTTAACATATTAGTTTATGCTTTAATTTGGTTCATATGCACTAATTTGTCGAGATAAATAAGATTTAGTTGATTTGAATGTTAAACCCTAGATTCATGCATCTATGTGATACCATCTTGTTTAAACGAAGCTATGGTTAAGTATTCATGAGTATTGAATCAAGTTTTATTCATATAAGTTAATAAAAAAACCGAGCTTTGAAGAAAAACAAGCAAAAACCCTAATCTGTGAAATTTTGATCTATTCAGTCGACTGATGATGCCACCAGTCGACTGACGGGAGGTCATCAGTCGACTGATGGGCTCGTGCATGGATTGTTTCTGTGAATGACCCGATCAGTCGACCGAAGCTTTCTATTGGTCGACTGATCAAGTTGAAATTTGTGATTTTGGCTCCTTGCACATGGGTTCGTTGTGCGAGCGTGTAGTGCAAGTTATATGTGGATATTTACGCATATATTTTTTTTTGGGGGGGTATACATATAGAGTTTGAGTACGTACAAATCCATTGTTCGGGATAGACAAATAGTTTGCAATCATTATGAGTAACGACTATTATAGTTCATTATAATTACGAACGGTTGGGTGGGGTTAGTTGGGTCCTGCAATGAGATCGCGGATGGACTATACTCTAAGTGTGTTAGTCAGGACCGCAATGAGACCATGATGGAATTCACTCTTTTATGTACTTTTGGTTCGCACGAGCGTGCGCAGAGGTCGTTGAACCTATTTATCGGTCCATATGGTTATGCGCAGAGGTTGATATACCTATTTATCTGTCCGCATGGTTATGCACAGAGGTTGATATACCTATTTATCAGTCCACACGGGGGTGCGATAAGTTGATATATCTATTTATCGGTCCACACAATGATGTGATGAGTTGAAGAATTCCAGAGAATGATGATTTGATAAATTTGATGATAACCTAAGTGTAGGTGATTATAGACATTCTCTTGGTATGATCTATTATGAAGGTATTTTACAATTTAGTTACACGGGATTGTGTATTGATATCTGTTTTGCCTACTAAAGGTAGTATGAGGAGTTGAATGATATTCTTAGAGATGGTTGATGTAGTATTTCCCGTATTGCTTTCTTTTATCATTTCTTAGTTAGAATTTATATTCATAAATTTACAACTTGAGACACATGGTATATACGTGAGGGTTTTCTTATTTGGATTATTTTGCTCGACGTACCAGTTTTGTGTTGTAAATTTCTAAACATAAATTCCATATAGTACGGGGTAAAATGATCTAGGTAGACTATGCACTTATATGTAGAGCCTCAATCATACTTAGTAGACCTTCCCCTGGGGGCGGATGGAGATGATATTTGTTTGTGGAAAAAATTCGATGTAAAAGAAATGAAAGAAAAATTGATTTGTATTCTCTCAAAATCAATTACAATTTGAATTCTGATTACAAAAGAGAGGAGAATGAATTTGATTCTCCCCTTTGTTTAAAACTGGGTTCTTCTTGGTAGCGATGGAGTGTCTCCTTCGATTGCTTGCGTCGAACTTGATCTCCGTTGACGATCCGACCGTACTATCTCACGAGAATGATTGACTTGTATGATGAATCCAGTTTAGAACTCTTAACAAGTTTAATAAACTCAGAATGAGTTGAAAACTCTGAAAAGAGTTGTTGAAAACCGAATGATCGATTAGTGTAATTAGCTTGCGTTGTAAGTCTAATTAAGAACTCTTAACGAGTTTAAAAACTCAGAACGAGTTGAAACTCTGCAACAGAGTTGTTAGAACCGAAAATTCAGTTAATAGCCGAGTAGGCCCGTTGTTGGTGAAGAGATTCTCTGAGATTTGATTAACTGACCGCTGATCAGTTCCTTAATCTTCAGAAAACTCGCCCTCTCAGCCCAACTTCAGGTGGTTTTGATCCAAATCTCCAGCTCTGTGCAGTTAGATGCTAAAAACCGATCAACCCCTTACTCAGTTGAGTAATGCGGTTATTTATAGGGGATAAGGGGTGTAACCAACCCCTAAATCCGCTCCTATGTGGGTGAGAATCCTTCAGAACGTGGGATAAACGGTTGTTAGGCCGTTCAACATGTGTTTGAACAAGTCAAACGCCTAACTTGGCGTTCTGTGCCTTAACTCTGCGCCTAAGGCTTGAGACGCAGAGTTAAATCTCTACTAGAGATTTGAAACGCACAGGCCGTTTGTGTGCTGAACCTCAACTCTGCGTCTTGGGTTTGAGACGCAGGGTTGGGTGTTTGCTGAAGAACACACAGTCCGTGCGTTTTGTGTTTTAACTCTGCGTTGCAGAGTTGAATATCAACTAGAGAACGCACAGTTCGTATGCTTTTTGAGTTTAGGAAACGCAGAGGTGGACTCTGTGTCTGGGAGAGGTTGTTGGATTGTAACCTCATCCATTACAACATCGCAAAGGCTAAGGCTCATTGATCTTTGCTGATTATGAAGGCTACTGAATAGAGTTTTCATTAGTTGTCAGAAGTGTCGTTGATTTGTAACTCTTCTTGATCTATGTGAAAAGTCCTCTGTTTGTAGCTCTCGTAGAAGTGTCGTTGATTTGTAACTCTTCTTGATCTATGTGAAAAGTCCTCTGTTTGTAGCTCTCGTTTGTTGGCATGAAAGCTATCTGACTGTAACTTTTTGTAACTCTTCTTGATCTATGTGAAAAGTCCTCTGTTTGTAGCTCTCGTTTGTTGGCATGAAAGCTATCTGACTGTAACTTTCATTGTTAAAGCTTGATGGGGATCAACTATCCATTGTAACTTTTAGACAGCCTACACGAATATTCGCCCATAGCTCTCTACCAAGCAACTCACCGACCAGGTTCAACCTTTTACTTCTGAAATTATTATACTGTTCATCGGCACCTCTAATAGTTGCTAATATAATATTAGTCATGTTGTTGTCACAGCCATCAAGATCAATCATCTCAGATATGAGGCTGTGTTTGCAGCGATTGTAGAGTTGCGAATGCGGTGATTAGAAAATTACTTGTGTTTCGATTATAACTTCCATTATTGAGGCTTGATGGGGATCAACTATCCATTGTAACTTTTAGACAGCCTACAGAACCCCCGCCAAAGTTTTCAAAAGTTCACGGTTGATTGAGACGAATTTTCAGAATACTTTGGATCCCAGAATTTAGTGTATTGATTGTTCACTCCATCTGATTTGAAGACCTCGCAAATCTGGTTGTTGTAATGTTGAAATTATGTTACCCCAAACCAAACAACGTAACCTTTGAGTCTTGATGACAATGAACTTAATCAAATGAACCAAATCCCAAGTCATCGTCAGACTCATCGACAGGCTCGTCCTTCTTCTCTACTTCCTTGGAGGCAGGAACAACAACATTCTTAGCAGATGCAACAGGAACAACAGCAACAGCAAGGACGTTCTTGTAGGTATTGACGAACATGTGATGCGCTGCTATAAGGGTTGGGTAAGAGAGAGCGGAGGATAGCGAAGCAACCATAGAAACACTAATTGCAAACTTGTCAGCGAGGCCGTCCTCCATGAGGTTGAATACCTCTGGGCTTAAGACAGATCCATTGTCATAGACAGAGAGAATCGCGAGCCCACATGAGAGAGGTTTTATCCTACCTTTAATTAGGAGGACAACCTCAGAGGATTTTACTTTATTTCCTTTCTTGATCAGCTCAACTTACTCTTTATTAGGATGTTAAGCCATTTAGAAGAATGAGTTGAGCGTCGAATTGAGCTAGATGATTTTTTAATGCTGTCGATGGCAATCTATCTGTACTCATACCACCGACTCCCCCGCAGAGTCGTCTGTTTCTTCTCGGCTTTGGTCACCTTGATGGCCACATCTACTTCCCTCTATTTATTCGAGGCTATGTCTTGGCTTCCAACATAGAGAAATTCGTTTGGTTGAATTAAAACACACAGGTGGACTGCTAAAGAATTGGAACGCAGAGCTGAACTCTGCGTTCAGAAGCTCAACCGACGCACAGGTGGATTGCCAAGGAATTGGAACACAGAGATGAACTTTGCGTTCAGAAGCTCAACCAACGCAGATGCCAGGCCGCGTTTGGCAGGATTCTGAGCCTAGAATCTCGCCCTGATTCGACAACTCATAGCTGTCTATAAATAGACCGCTGGGTCAAATCAAAAGTCATCCGACTTTTCATCTGTCTTTTCTCAAAAAGCTTAACGAAGATTTCTTTTTGAACTCCGGTGAACCCTGTTCATCTTCTCCGATCATCATCCTTAAATGGGTCCGAGAAAGAAGACCGTCTCTCGTCAAAGGTCGGCTGCTGCCGCTGCTCTGCGTTCTCGGCCGACCTCGGCAGTCGGCGGTGATGGAACTCAGGCTAGTGCGCCGTCAGCACAGGCTTCCCTCGTCGGTGGTGAGTATCGATCTTCATGGCCACAAAACTTGCTTCGGCGAGTTCTCTGAAAACCCTAGATGGGTTCTTGTGAACGAGGAAGATGACTCGTTTTGATATTGTAACGCAGAGTTGGAACTTTTGCGTTTTGAATTTGAAACGTTGGGGTCCGACCTCTGCGTTAATGAGTTTTGACGCATGGTCTGGGCTGTGCATTTGGAAGCTTGACGCAGGGTTCGACCTCTACGTTTGATGAAATTTTAATGCCAGATTTGAACTGTGCGTTTGAAAGCTTGACGCAGAGTTCGACCTTTGTATTGATAAAATTCTAATGCCAGATTTGAACTGTGCGTTCAAAAGCTTAACGCAGAGTTCGACCTTTGCATTGATGAAATTCAACGCCAGGTTTGAACTGTGTGTTCGAAAGCTTAACGCAGAGTTCGACCTCTGCGTTGATAAAATTCAACGCCAGGTTTGAACTGTGCGTTCGAAAGCTTTCACTTCTCTAAGGATTTTGACTAAGGTTCCCTTTGTTTTATTTCCTCGTTGACTAATTGAGTACTTTTCTCTTTTGCAGTGCCTTACTCCCGCGAACCTCTTACTCTTCGTCACCATTTCGGGCGTGACGGTGGCGTGGATGTAAATATGCAATTCAATCTGCGTCAGGAACTCCTAATTTTTCAGGATGCAGACAAGGATCGTGTTACCCTGATCTCGAATCCAAGCCCGGCTGTACTCAGGATTTTGGTGACAGATGCCAAATTCGAAACCGACTCTCGTATGCTAAATTTGAAACTGAATCCTGTAAAAAGCTCACCAAGCCAGCATTCCTGTTTGGCGATCATGTCATCATCCAGAAAGAGATTGTGACTGACGGCCACTATAAATGGTTGAGGCAAATAGGAGATTGCCACTTCTTCCTCCCTGATATGCATAGGATGTTCCCCATCGTTTATTATCAGTGTGCTTCTGTCCCTCGACATATGGATTGGGACCTTGTCCGGGAGCAGGATGGGGTAGCTATCGGGGCTTTGACTTACACAGGTGTACACACTATAGGTTACAATCGACAGGTGTCAGCTTTGGAGCCCTGCTTATTCTCACGGGGGTATCCTTTAGAGGAAACAGCTAGCACAGCCAACACTTTTATGCGGAGGTTTCTGGCCACGAAAGGAGAGTTCCCTTCCTCAGTATTTAGGGCTCCTGGATGGGTACACTCTACCGAGACAGGATGGTGGACACGAATGACGAAATTCGTGAGGACAGAGTTAGAGGGATCATTAGCTCAATCTGGGCTTGGTTGCCCTATAATGGCTACCAGATGCGGCATTGACTACAACTATTACAATTTTTTCGCTATTCTGGAGAAATACAACCCGGAGACGTGTACATTCTTCACACCTGTCGGGGAATTAGGGTTTGCCCTCCACGAAATGTATGACGTTTCGGGTCTTCCTTTTGGAGACTTGCCCTATGAGGAGTTCATCCCGGGGTCAAATGAGCTTAGGATTTTGAAGGAGATGCATCCTGACGTCTATGACACTCTATGGGAAGTAATGTGTCATTTTCAAATCTGCACCCAACTGATGGGGGACACGAGGACATGGTATAAAGCAATTATCCTGGGCTGAATATCTATTCCAGAATTTGTCCCACAAAACTGCCGCTGTGTCTCGCCGAAGCGTGAGTACCCCTGAGATGATCCAAGCTTTGATCAACGACGCTACGACACATTATGTCAACGAGGGATTAGAAGAGGATTTCCCTGCGCAGACTGAGTTTGAAAGTTTCCATCACCAGGCTGCTGTGCCTCTTTCTGACATGGCCTTGTTGGCGGGCTTTCTCATGCTGTGGCTAAAGCGATGTGTCGTCCCTACGAGTCTTTCTGACATGGCCTTGTTGGCGGGCTTTCTCATGCTGTGGCTAAAGCGATGTGTCGTCCCTACGAGGCCCATAGATGCTGTGATGATAGAAGTAGTCTACCCGACTGTCCTCTTAGCTCACGGGAGACCTGTGAACTTACTTTCAGCTATGACGTGATGTTTGCAGCATGGTTTGAGGGAGTTGTGTCTCGAATTCATTCAGGTGAAGGAGATAGACTCTGAAGGAAAGAAAAGTTTGGTGACACCAAATCCTTGATTTCCTCTACCGTATACCTATTTGATGGCATGGTATGTATCTCACTGTCCTCTTTTGATGAGTGCCCCATCTTCTTCGGACGAAGGATTCGTCCCTTTTGTACAGAGATTAGAAGGAGCTACTTGGGAAGGCACATATGTAGTGAGGGTCCGTCAAATCTTGTCGAGAGACCTCAATTATCACCTATTCCGCTGTTTCCCAGACTTTGAAGGTGGTGGCTATGGACAAGTGTTCCAGGATACAGCTGGCTCGGATGGTTTTACCCATTTAGATGGAGGTGTTTTCCACTGGCTCTTGAACATTAGACCAGGTTATCTTCTCCTTAGACAATGTGATAAATGTATAATCGAGCCGTATCAACCGTACAGATTTGCTCGGCAATTTGGGTATGATCAATTATACATTGGGAATCTCCGGAGTCAACTTGCAATTGTTGGTAACATATACGAAGGGGCTCGGGCCTGGTACTACTCTACCGCAGGCTGCACTGGAGCTACCTTTAGGTTACCTCACAAGACGCCTAATTCCCTCCTCTCCATAGCTTTCTGTAATTGGTATCACACAGCTTCCAAGATACCTGATTACAAGTTGAATTTGTCGGGGCTACGGGAAATTAGGAAGATGTACTCATCCAGAAGAGGATCCCGGGTATCTCGTCTGAAGGGAATCAATGAGTTCTTATCTTATGAAGGTGAGGCTGAAGAAGGAGCAGGGGATCTGGAACCAGAGAGTGCTCCAGTAGCAAGCCCTAAGGCTGCTGAAACTCCAAGAACAAAAGCAGCTGGAAAGAGGGCTCTTACCGGAGAAAAAGCAGTTCAGTACGAGAAACGTACTCGTAGGAAACTATTAGTAGACCATCCTTCTCAGAAACTAATGGAGGATGCTTTCAAGTCTGCTGGGGGAGAGGAGGAACAAGAATCTGCTGTTGCCCATCATCCCCTTCACACAGGACTTCGTTCTAAGGGTCCCGCTTTTTCCAGTGAATTTTCTTCTTATCATCATTTGGATCAAGAAGAGGGCAGGGACGAGTCATTGATTGGGGATGTGGAGTATTCT
The DNA here is from genome assembly GCF_001876935.1 of Asparagus officinalis. Taxonomy (NCBI): domain Eukaryota; kingdom Viridiplantae; phylum Streptophyta; class Magnoliopsida; order Asparagales; family Asparagaceae; genus Asparagus; species Asparagus officinalis. Next base: position 48,317,966 of record NC_033796.1, read on the forward strand.
CCTACCATGGACCCTATCATTTCACCATTTCCAGGTCAGGCTTCAGATGCTACTCTTCCGACTGCAGAGACGTCACTTGCAATGCCTCCTGCAGATGAAAGTCAATCTTCTGCTGCTTCTGTGTTACTGCCACAGACGGGGGCTGCTATTCCTAGCCCAACGACTGGCATTATGACTAAAGCGGATGCCACTGTAAGTTCTCCTGGATTATCGACTGTGGATGATGAGGAACCGTTAGACTATGGGACCTCTTCTCACAATGATGATGCTGATGAGGAGGAAAGTGATGGTGATGATGATTCCACCGGCTGGGCTGATCAGCCACCACCCTCTTCTGACAAGGCGTCTGCTTATATTCCTTCCTCCCCTCTTGGTAAAGATCACGCCCGCTGGTTTCTCTAGACTTATCTTTCTTTTGTGCTAACTGCTCTTTTGTGTAGGTTCTCCAACTCGCGAGGCTGCTGATAAGACTTTGTCTCCCAAACAGTAAGTAGCAGCTGTTTCTCTCCCCGAGCCAACATCGGTAATGACTACCTCTTTACAAGAAGAATCCCCCATGCTAATGATTTCTCTTAAGTCTGTGGGGACGGAGAGTGCGCTGAGTTCAACCCAGGCAGGGGCGCTCATGATTCTTCCTTCAAGTCCTTCACAATTGGATGTCTCTATGGCTTCCCCAACTTCTTCGCGATCGTCGCCAACAGTTCTGGCGTCAGGGTCTACCATTTTAGGCTCTCCGATTACATCTCCTGTGGCATTTCTAAATCCAGCATTCATTCCCTCCATGCTTAAAATTCTCATACGACCTTTGGAGGATACGATGAAGATGGCGATTGAGGGAGTCAGTGCCGGACGAGCTTCGTTTGATTCTTTTAACCCCATACTTATGTATTTTTTGAACGGCATTCGATACATTGAAGACGCTCGCTGGTTTCATCAATACTCCGAGAACATCTCTCGGTTGGAAAAAGATCTGAGGGCTTTGGAAGAATTACGTTGTGCCGATCTTGCTGCCCAGACTACATTAGTTTTTGATGGCCTAAAGGCTGAAGCAACTCGCCAATACGAAACTTTTCAAGAAACTATCACCGAAAGGGAGCTTGAGATTGCATCCCTACAGGGGCAATGCATTCAAAAGCAAAACGCTGTGGATGCTTCCAATGCTGCCGTACAAATGTCCAAGACGGCCATTGATCGACTAGAGGCGGAGATAGCTCGACACAGGGCTGAGCTGGCGCGAGAAGAAGAGATTTTAAAGAGGCTCACTTTAGAAAGCGTGAAGTCCTACGCCACCTATCGTTCGTCGGTCCAGGACCTTGAACTTATCCAAAAGACAGCTATTGCGATGGCGCCGGATGAGATCGCCCTTAAGAAGAAAGCCGAGATAATGGTGTAGGCCGCTCACGAAGAAAGACTATCTGCTATTAAGTCCCGGCTTGCGTCTTTCACTTTTACTGATCCGGAAGCTTAACCGTGTATTGCTTCTTTTGTTTGATGAGAACAGGGCTTTTGTATCACTTCTTAATATTTCTGAGTAAAATAAAAAGAGTGATTTTGGCTTTTTTCTATTTATTGCATGTGTCGTGTTCTGACTTGCAACAATGAAGTTATATGAGAAATGCTCAATTTATAAAATTTCCTTTATTATCTTTTGAGATAATTCTAGAAATATTTTAACTTGTTGGGGATGGATACTCGTCACTCCCTTAGGATGTGATTCGCTCAATAGAATTCTTCCTGTGTTATATTTTTTTATTATCAACACTGAAAGAAATCTGCAAGTGCCAACTTAAAATTCTCTTTATTATCGTTCACGATAATTTCAGAAAATCTTAATCTATTGGGGATGTGTATATGAACATTTGTTATTCTTATGGAGAAGAATTAACTGGTTCAAACGAGTTGGAACTGTTAGAGGTATCTTGTTAATATAACAGAGATTTGTGGATCCATCACTCTATTGGAGAGAGTCAATGGATTAATTTTGTCAGAGGTATAATATTAATATGACAAGAAGAAGTATTGCGATCGGGGCAATTTTGAGGATTTATCACTCTATTGAAGAGAGTCAATAAGTTGATTTTGTCAGAGGTGTGATATTAACATGACAAGAAGAAATATTGCGATCAGAGCAATTTTGAGGACTTATCGCTCTATTGAAGAGAGTCAATAAGTTGATTTTTATCAGAGGTGTGATATTTACATGACAAGAAGAAATATTGCGATCGGGGCAACTTTGAGGACTTATCGCTCTATTGGAGAGAGTCGATAAGTTGATTTTATCAGAGGTGTGATATTAACATGACCAGAAGAAATATTGCGATCGGGCCAATTTTGAGGACTTATCGCTCTATTGGAGAGAGTCGATAAGTTAATTTTGTCAGAGGTATGATATTAACGTGACATCTGTGGGGAAGATATTTTAGCGTCTCGCTGGAGAGGATTGCTAAATGTTTTATCATTGGAGTGATGACTTGTATTACTTGTGATTTGAACAAGATTTGGGGAATTTTATCACTCTATTAAAGTGAGCCGATAAATTGGATATTTACTACTCTGTTGGAGAGAGTTAGTAAATTGATCATGGTTTAAATGATTTTGGAGACTTATCGTTCCATTGATGAGAATTGATAAGTGGATTCTGACAGAAGAATTATAGCCGTATAGATATTGATGTCAGCTAAATTCAAACTCTGTGAGGATGATGATCGTCTAGAGTGTAATATTAACCTGACAAAAATTTAGATCTTGCTGAAGAAATACAGTGAGGATGATGATCGTCTAGAGTGTAATATTAACCTGACAAAAATTTAGATCTTGCTGAAGAAATACAGTAGTTTAACAATGTTCTGTTAAAAGAATTCATGAACTTAAAGAATAAGTGTCACGTTTGACAATACAAAGGTGAGTCCTTTGTTTAGGATTGGCAACGCAAAAAGGGTAACCTTTGCGTTTGAGGTTCGAAACGCAGAGTTAAGAACCATCACAATGCAGGTCTAGGCCTGGCGTTTGAAGAATTTGAACGCAGAGGTGAACTTTGTGTTAAAGTCCAACCGACCTTATCTATAAACGCGAAAGATAGCGTTTCAGCGATGGTTGAGATTCTCTCCTAGAATCCCACACCGATTTAACAGCTTGGCGGCTGTTATAAATAGACCTGTGTGGTCACATCAAGAGTCATTTGACTCTTTTCTACTTTTGGCTTGATTCCAAGAACGAGAATTCTCGTTTGAATTTTAATTGATTCTCCGACGAACTCCGTCTTCTCCAATCACCTACACGCATGGCGCCCAGGAGGATGAGTTCGGGTTCCAAGAAGATCGCCAAGGCAGCTTTGGAGACATCACCGGCCGAGAACACCGGTGATGTTGCGGCTCTCACGAGCGCTTCGACATTGCCGTCGCTGTCATACGGGCCCCGCTGTTGTGGTAAGTGGTGGCCATGGCAACTTATTTCGGCAAGTTTTCTGAAAACCATAGATGGGTTCTTGTCAATGAGGAAGATGACTCGTTTCTGTCAAAAACGCAGAGTTGCAACTCCGTGTTAAAATTGAAAAAACCGCAGAGTTAAAACTCTGCGTTTAGGAAACGTAGAATCGAGTCTCCACGTTAAAATTAGAAACCGCAGAGTTAAAACTCTGCGTTTAGAAAACATAGAGTCGAGTCTCCACGTTAAAATTGGAAACCGCAGAGTTCAAACTCTGCGTTTAGAAAACGTAGAGTTAAATCTCCACGTTAAAATTGGGAACGCAGGGTTAGGATTCTATGTTTAAGTAATGTAGAGTTAAGCCTCCACGTTAAAATTGGGAATGCAGGGTTAGGACTCTGTGTTTAAGTAACGTAGAGTTAAGACTCTATGTTGAACATGAGTCTTGGCCTCTACGTCTGAATATAACAACGCAGGATTCAACCTCTACGTTCAAGTGTTACACCACAGGGTTCAACCTCTGCGTTCAAGTATTGATACAAGGGTTGGCCCTTGTATTTAAGGCTTGACACGTAGAAATTGTCTTTCGTGTTATAGCTCAATTTTCGTGTTAGCAATCTATTTCTGTTACTAACTATTTGTTCCTGATTTCACAGTGCTTTTTCCCAACGTGCCACTTCTACCAGAGCAACTTTTTAGTTATACCGACGATCCAGAAGTGGGGAGAGCTTTTGGTCTTCACAGAGAGATTCCTCTATGCACTTTCCCTAGCTTGGAGCGGGCACATTTAATTAGGTTTGCCGGGTGTTCCACCCTTAGGGCTCTGATCACTGATCTGGATCTAGAAACTCCTACGGGTCTGGATCATTTTGTCAAACCCTCGTTTTTGTTCGGAGACCATATATCTGCTGATGGCCAAGTTGGGTATGTAGAAGATTCCCGGATGCTGCAAAGAATCGATGATCGTTTATTCTTTCTTCCAAGTATGAAGAGAATGTACCCACTTTCATACTTTCTGAGTGTTGGTGGTCGCCGAGGTTTGGCCTTCGACCTTGTCAAGGAGAAGGAGAACATTTCATTTGGATCTGGTCGATCATCCCGGGTACACATTGGTGGGCAACTCAAGGGTCTGAGGCCTGGCAGATTTGAGAAAAAGGACTCTGCTCAGGAGGCGCCTCTTTCGGCGAACATCTTCATACTCTAGTTCATTGCTGCTCGAGGAGAATTTCCTGCACAAGCCTTTTGTTCCCCTGGTTGGTTTTTCTCTGGAGAGGATGGCTGGTGGAACCGGATGGTGGATTTCGTTCTTGAGGAACTCAAGGAGCCTCTCGCTCAGTCTGGCCTTACAATACCAGTACAGGCTACGAGGCGCTTCTTGAGGAACTCAAGGAGCCTCTCGCTCAGTCTGGCCTTACAATACCAGTACAGGCTACGAGGCGCGTAATCGCTCAGAATTATCCCTTTCTCTTTGCTATACTGGAGCGGTATAATCCGGATAGCTGTACCTTTTTCATGCCCATCAGGGAGTTAGGATTTGTTCTCCACGAGATGCATGTAGTATCAGGACTATCCTTTGGGCAAATGCCCTATGAAGAATTTGTTCCAACAACTGAAGAGCTTTCCATCCCGAGGACTGCTCATCCAGAGATATACAACACTTTTTAGGAGTTGATATATCATTTCCACATCTGCGCTCAGATCGCTGGGATGCGTGGGGGTGGTCTCATGCATACTGCCTGGGCAGATTATTTATTTCAGAATATGGATCAAAAAGATTTGAAGGTGACCCATCTTGCTGTAAGCTCTTCTAAGAGCATTAAAGCCCGTATCAAGGCTCCTAATGCTACTTATAAGAACTAGTATTTAGAAGATGGATTTGAAGCTGACAGTGAATTTGAAAGTTTTCATCATCAAGCTGCAATTCCCATCTCTGACACGGCTCTCATTGCTGGCTTCCTGATGCTATGGTTGAAGCGGTGCGTCGTGCCGTCGAAACCGGCTGAATCGATCTTGGTTGAGGTGGTCTATCCAGCCGTTCTCTTGGCTCATGGGAGACCTCTAAGTCTTCTCTCTGCAATGACAGGTTGTCTGCAGAGAGGCTTGCAGGATTTGATTTCTAAATTCCTCGACGTCAAGGAGATGAATATTGCTGGGAGGAAAGTTTGGAAGACTCCCCAACCTCGTGCGCCAATGCCCTATACTTATTTAGTGGCTTGGTTTATGCTGCATTGTCCCTCTTTGATGACGGGGATCATACATGATAATGACACCTCTGTTCCTTTCATACAGATGACGGGGATCATACATGATAATGACACCTCTGTTCCTTTCATACAGAGGCTTGAGTCAGCCACATGGACGATCGTGTACATAGCCCGGGTTAGATAACTCTTGTCTTTGGAAGACAATTATGATCTTTTTTGTTGCCGCCCTTGTTTTGATGGGGCTGAAGAAGAAGGCCCGAAGTTTGGCGACGTAGTCTTCGAAGGGTCCTCGCTTTTAAACACAGGGACCTTCCAATGGCTTCTCACTATCAGAGTGGGCTACCTGGTTTTCCGACTAGGTGAGAGATGCATAATTGAGCCATACGTTCCTTCACGTTTTGCTCGACAGTTCAGGTATGACCAGCTTTATGTTGGTAACCCTAATTCGCGATTAGCTCACATCGTGAATTTATACGAAGGTGCCCGTGCTTGGTATTTCTTTTCTGCCAGAGGGACTCATGCGCAGTTCACTCTGCCCAGTTTGCCACCTAGCTGCTCAACCGTAGCTGACTCCGTGACTGGTTTGACAAAGCTTCTCAAATCCCCGAATATGATATATATGCTTCATGCATAAATGAAATCCTGGAACTTTATAAATTGAGAAGTGGTTCTGCCAGGACTCGATTACCAGTGATAGAGGATTATCTGTCCTGCGAACAAGAGGTGGTCGGAATCGAGGAGATCCCAGAGGAATTACCCACTGCTAAGCCTTCTGAAGAAGAGGACACTAAAGAGGTTCTCGAGGGAGCACCCCCTCCTGAGCCTCGCTCCTTGAGATCATCAGGGAAGCGGGCTCTTACTGCTGAGGAGGAAGGCGAATATGAGAAGAGAATTCGCAAGCGAAAACCCAGCGCAGCTAAGAATTCCAATAAAGTCAAGTTGATGGGGGATGCCATAAGGTCGGCGTGTGCTGCATCTCCTGAGAACAGAGGGGATACTATGTTTCAAGCTGCTCCTCCCGGTCTTGAGATGACAACAGGTGGGCAGGGGTCGGCCACCCTAGGCTCATTGTCAAATATGCCCGAAAAATTATCTTCTGAAGCTGACCATCGCCCCACTCGCACTGATTATGCGAATTGCTTTATTTATCCGACTGCTCCACCCCCAAGATCAGAAACTTTGAGGAAGCTTATCGAACAATTAGAGCATTGGATGCAAATGACTATCGACGTCGTCAGCCTCGGGGACGTGAGTTTTAAGGTTTTTGAACCCCATCTGCTAGAGTGTCTCGCCAAGATTAGGAACCAGGGGAATGCATTATGGACTGACAATTGTCGTGAGAGCATTGTTATTCTGGAATATGAATTGGAATTCCTTTCAATGCTACAACGCGACGACATAGAACCAGAAGTGGATCGGGCTCTTTCTCAGGCCAAAGCTTTGAAAGCACAACACCAAGAGGCTCTTCAGAAGAGTCTGTCTGAAACAGAATCTCGTATTGCCCGCCTGCGTGGGGAACATCTCCAAGTACAAGTGGACCTGGGCAGTTTTGCTACGAGTATCTGAGATACTACAGCAGAGCTTACCTGTGCTGGTGTTGGGCTACCTCAGATAAATGCTCAGTTAGCTGACGATATGGAAGTTATAAAATTGTTAGCTGCTTACTGTGACGGGCTTTTCAAAGGCTATTGCGATGAACTTGTTGCTGCCGACAAGATTAGGCGAGAGATTATAGAAGCAACACCAAATGAAGAGGAGCTCAAGAGCAAGATAACAGAGGAAGTAAAAAAGGCTGGTGAGGAGAAAATATTGGCTTTGACGTCTAAGCTCAAGTCCTTTAGGCTGATGGGCCCCAACGCCTACGATTTGCATTGCTTTGTAGCTAGGGAATAAGTTTGTATCATTTTCATTTCGATTGTCTTCATTTTGTATTCAAATTAACAATATTGAATGAAAATGATATCATTTTGCCTTTCATCATCTCTTTTGTTGAAATCTAGTTCAGGACAATGAAAAGTAATGCAAATGCTGTAGTGTTAACGAAATTCTTTTTATTACTACTTAGAATAATTCCAAAAAATTTCAATTGTCAGAGGTGTAATGTTAACATAACGACATACAAGATAGGAAAATAAAAATTTATTCCTAAAATACCCTATGAATTGGCAACCCCCAGCCTGATTTGGCTGGAATTTAGGGGGCTGCATGATTTATGGAAAATATCTTTTAAGGAATTTTCCGTTAATTGGCATCATGAGCCTATCTCCTTTTTGATCAATGAGGCGATAAGCTCCATTCGAATAGACTGATTCTATTACGAAGGGCCCTTCCCATTTGGGATTGAACTTCCCTTTGGTTTTGTGTGTCATCACCATGGGTCGTCTGTTGGCTAAAACTAAATCACCTTTCTTAAAAATCCGTTCTTTAACCTTTTTATTGTAGGCTTTGGAAATCCGGGCTTGATAAAACTCGATCTGTTGCTGAGCTTGAAGTCGTTTGTCGTCTAAGGCTTCAAGTTCTTGCAGACGTCGTTGATGTTTCTCTTCTTCTGTTAGTCCAGTTGTAATCGCGACTCTCAAGGAAGGGATTTTAATCTCTAGGGGTAGTACAGCTTCACAGCCGTATACTAAAGAGAACGACGTTGCTTTTGTAGGGGTCCTCACCGTCGTGCGGTAAGCCTACAGGCATTCTCCCAGTCTTTCATCCCAATCACGTCGGCTTTTGGAAACAAACTTTTTAAGAAGCTTTACGATAGTCTTGTTAAAAGCTTCCGCAAGACCATTCGTGGGCAGATAATACGCCGTGGATGCGACACTCTGGATTCTAAACTTATCACAAAATCTCTGAAACCCAAAGCTGACAAATTGTGTCCTGTTGTCGTGAACTATTCGTCTCGGGACCCCAAAGCGATAGATGACGTGATGTTTGATGAACTTAATCATATTCTTTGTCTTGACTTCTTTTAGTAGGATTACCTCCGCCCATTTGGAGAAATAATCGGTTACTGCCATAATGAACCGGTGTCCTTTGGAAGTCGGAGGAGAGATTGGTCCCACAATATCCATGCCCCACATTTCAAATGGCCAAGATGCCGATGTGGGATGTAAGTTACCTGGCGCTTGGTGGATAAAATCCCCATGAATCTGACACGCGTGACAATGTTTAGCGTAATCAACTGCGTCTGAGAACATCTTTGGCCAGTAATAGCCAATTCGTCGGAGGCGATCCCCCAACTTAACTCCAGGTTGGTGAGCTCCGCACATTCCATCATGGGCCTCCTTGAGGGCCTCTTTTGCTTCCTTTCGAGAGAGGCATCGAAGCAAAACTCCATCATGTGACTTACGATACAGGATTTGAGAAACCGTATTGTAGGCTGTCTAAAAATCACAATAGATAGCTGATCCCCATTAAACACCGATGATAGAAGTTACAATCTGACGACTTCCAGAAGGCTACAATTTGAAGGCTTTCACGTAGATCACTGAAGGTTACAATCTGACGACCTTCACGACAACTGATGGAAGCTCTACTTCAACAGCCTTCACAATCAACATCGGGAGTTACAATCTGACAACTCTCATATTCTCAAGGAGCTAAGACGAAGATTACAAGACAATGATCTTTGCAACGCTTCGACAGAAAGAGACTACAAATCAATGGTCTCTTCAAACCAAGACGTGGAAGTCCTCCCCGTGTACCAGCATCAAGATGCGCCGCGTTCATAGCCACGAACGCAGCTCAAATGTAGCTCCAAAAGTTGCAAACGCAGCTTAAATCGCCACTGGACGCAGCTCTATTCGCTGCCCGACGCAGCTCAACATCGCTGCCCGACGCAGCTCAACATCGCTGCCCGACGCAGCTCAATGCCGCTGCCAAACGCAGCTTTCATCTGCTGCAAACACAGCTTCCAGTCACTGCGTTCAAGCTTCTAGACACTGCGTTTGGACACATAATTCATGCCAGAACGCGGGCCTGCGTTTGACTCGTTCAAACACGAGCTGAACGGTTTCAAAACCGTTTCCCATGATCTGAGGGGATCATAACTCCACTCAGGAGTGATTTAAGGGGCGGTTACATCCCATTAGCCCCACTTAGGAGCGAATTAAGGAGGTGGTTACACCCCTTAATCCCCTATAAATAACAACAAACTCAACAGAGTTAAGGATCGGATTTTTGATAATCAGATCGGGGCTGGATCTTTCGGCGGCAGTCTGTTGGAACTTCTTGGCAGCGAAAAGAGGATCCTTCATCCTTCGGTTGGAGCTTTGGAGATCAGCAACAAGATCTTCTTCATCCTTGGCTTATAACCGACTTTCGGTTAAATCAACTCTTTCATAGAGAATCCGATGTTCATCTCACTGGAACAACCATCGAAACTCTCGTGGTAGAGTTTGATCAAGCCAAGTTTGAGGAGGCCCTCTCCTCTGGATCCCTTAGCCCCAAGGCTATGCGCAAGATCCACAAAGTCTCCAAAGAGACTAAAGCTCCAACTGTTGCTCCTATGCCGAAGGAAGACCTCTCCTTTGGGCCAGATTGCTTGGACAGCCCCTCCCCCGATGGAGTGGGCTCAGCTTCAGCCAAACCCGCGCCAAGACGACGGGTATCGGGTCGAAAGATGTCCATTGAGGCGACAAAGGCCTTGAAGCAGGCTAAGAAGAATGCCGCTCGACGCAGGAGGAGATCCCTACGACGAGCACATCTCCGAGAATATCGATCATCAAGTCAACATGAGCTTCGTGTTTGTAAGCCTAAACGCAACCATGTGCTCTGCGTTTCTGCTTCAGAACGCAAGCCTCTGAAGCAGGCTAAGAAGAATGCCGCTCGACGCAGGAGGAGATCCCTACGACGAGCACATCTCCGAGAATATCGATCATCAAGTCAACATGAGCTTCGTGTTTGTAAGCCTAAACGCAACCATGTGCTCTGCGTTTCTGCTTCAGAACGCAAGCCTCGCGTCCATGAGCCCAAACATAGGCTCTGTGTGAAGAAGACTGAGCGCAACCCTCAGGGGCGTGTTCCACAAAATGAACGCAACCCTCAGGGGTGCGTTCCACAAAATAAACGCAACTCTCAAATATGCGTTTCATCAGCAAAACCTGAAGACGCGACCCTCGCGAGACCCCCGAATACTCTGCGTAGCGCGACTTGGTTGAGGGGCGGATATAAAAAGTCCATGGATTCAAAGTATCTCAACCAGATCCATGTTCACCAAGAGCCAGTCATGTCCAATCATAGACTGGGGGTTCCAATTCAAACCTCACGATCAGTGAGTAGTTCTCCTCGAATCTTCACAACAGATTTGAGAGAGTTCATATCGAGAGAAAGACCGATGTAACAAGTCATTCCTACGGTCCTCTCGGGATGTCAATGTTGTTCATATGCGACCAAACATTTGGTGTTCGACCGATTAACGCATGTTACCTTGCCCAACCAACGACGACGTTCTCACAGGAAGAAGTCTCCAGAGACTGAATATCCTGAGGTCACTATCAATGTGATCGGAAAAGGGAAAGCCTTAAGTCCTAATTCCGATGACTCAGAGACAAGTCGCTCGCCGACCGTCAGAGAAATTGCTAACGAGTTTGAAGGGATCTACCGACGCACTCGGACGCGAACAGGAGCCATTCTCCCTGTCAATTATCGGAGGTTAGCCAGAGGAACCAATTCTGATAATGAACACTCAGCCATTGCAGAGTCCCAATCATCAAGCTCTTTTGTTGAACATGAGAGCTCCGCCTATATGACAGAAAGCCATGAAGATCTCGCGAAGAGACTTGATGAGCAGGAGGCCATGCTCAAATCTCAGCAAGAGGCCATCAATGAACTCCTGGCCCTGTTGACTCAAATTGTCACAGACAAGGCCAAATCTCAGAAGACAGATTCACAGACATATTCGCCACCCAGGCAAGAATCTTCCCGGAGAGGAAAAACGTTTTCATCCCGACCTCACACAAGCGAAGGGAAGAGAAATGTGGTTGATGACACGGCTTCTGACCAAGAAGCCCACAACCTAGAATCTTCCTCTGATGAAGAAAGAGAGACGGAGAACGAACAGAATCTCCAGTCTGCCAAGATGGAAGAATTGGAAGCCCGCCTCAATGCCATTTCTAATAGAAGCGAGCTCCAAGAAGAGGGAGTTGTCAGACCCTATCCTGCCGAAGGGGATGCAACCCCTTATCCTCCAAAATTCGAGGTCCCGACGCTACAAACTTTTGACGGCACGGGATCACCAAACCAACATATCTATCACTTCAAGTCACAGACTGGGAATGTGATATCAAACGACGTCATACTGGCTCGATTATTCATTGGCACCCTCAAGGGAGTTGCCTTTGAATGGTTTAGAAAACTTCCTGCCGGATGTATCCAAAGGTGGGTAGATTTAGAGAGACTCTTCCTGTCAAGATTCTTTGAAGAGGATACAGAGGTCTCCATCCATACCCTTCTTGCCACTAAGCAGAAGAAGAGGGAGTCCGTCAAAGCCTTCGTCAAGAGGTTCCGAACCATGGCTCTCCGGTGTTCGACAGGTATGACACAGTCTACCTTAGTAGAGACCTGTCGACACAACTTGCAGACCAACATCCTAGCTCGAATAGGGGTTGCAGAATGTCGTTCTTGGAGACAACTGATCTCTCAAGACGAACATGCTCAAAAGATTATTGCCAGGATCAAAGCTGAAGAACAAAGTAGGCAGGATTCTCCTGAGCAATCAGACCAAGCCCAATCTTCTCCTAAGCAATCGGACCAACCCCAATCTCCTCAGTCAGAAGAAGAAGATACTACGGCCGCTGAAGCCAATCCTCTCCAGTAGGATAGCGAGTCCAACAACTATCACGTTAACAATTACCTCTGATAGTCAAACTCATTAGACAGTGGCTCACTAGGCAATGTGCCATGTCTATTCCCTTCCCCCCTGCACTTGTTCAAGACTGGGGGTTGGTTTATTTATAGTTCATTGGATTATGAGTAATAAACCAATCCTCTTCAATAGGATGGCGGGTCCACCAAAACTATCACGTTAACCGTCACCTCTGAAAGTCATTTTCCTCCAAATTCTCCTGCCAGTCCTCTTCAGAAGGATGACGGGTCCACCAAAACTATCACGTTAACCGTCACCTATGATAGTCTTTTTCCTCTAAATTCCCCCACCAATCCTCTTCAAGTAGGATGGCGGGTCCACCAAAACTATCACGTTAACCGTCACCTCTGATAGTCATTTTCCTCCAAATTTCCCCACCAATCCTCTTCAAGTAGGATGGCGGGTTCACCAGAACTATCACGTTAACCGTCACCTCTGATAGTCCTTTTCCTCCAAATTCTCCCACCAATCCTCTTCAAGTAGGATGGCGGGTCCACCAAAACTATCACGTTAACCGTCACCTCTGATAGTCCTTTTCCTCCAAATCCCCCCACCAATCCTCTTCAAGTAGGATGGCGGGTCCACAAAAATATCACGTTAACAGTTACCTCTAATAGTCAAACTCATCAGATAATGGCCTACCAGGTGATGTGCCTCTATTCCATCTTTGAAATACGGAGACTCTTGTTGAATTATTCTTAGAGCATCCGCATTCTGTCAACACTGCTTTAATGAGTCTCTCGCAAGCGCAATGAGACTCATTTTCTCTGACAACTCTCTTTCTTGAGTTATCTTTCTGATAGTACAGCTCATCATTATTGTGATTCGAGCAACCTATCTTTCGCTTTTGAACTTTGTTAACATGCACAGGACGACTGGTCGTCGCCTCTGAGCGATCCAAAGTTGAATGTTTAAATCCACCCCCTTGCGGGTGTGGAGTTTTCAGAGGTCCTAAACGAGAGTGAACTGGTATTCTCTCGTTTTGGACTTGTGCAGTTCTGACAGGAGGGTGTTTACGACCCCCTGCATATGAAACCATTAATGGTTTATTTGCCGGACATGGTTGTTCCTTGACTGGGGCTTTGCCTCGATCATCAACTGAAGGACCAAGGCGATCTGCCATTGTTATCTTGAACTTGGACAAATCTGGGCTAACCCAGGGTTCTACTGGTGTTGCAGTAGACGGGCCCGGAACAGATGCTTGTGGCGTCTTTGGCATCCAGACTTTACGATTCTTCGGTGGCCTTTCAGTCACCGCCTCTTTCTTGGTTTCTTGCGCTCGTTGACGAAGAGCGCGAGCGTGGGCAGCCTTCGCCTTACGCCTTTGTATCCGTTCTTTAAGGGTTGAACGGGCCCTTTTGACGAGAGTCCATTCCTCCGTCGTAAGCTTTGCAGAAATATGATTATCTTGCCATTGAGGCAACTGGGTCATTTTCTGTTTTCTCGACTTTAGGTCCGCATAGTAATGGACCCCGTCGGTTTGTTGCATGGCCTTAGCCAATTGTCGAGCACGGCGCTGACGCTGTCTCTGACGAGCTCTTTTCGTCAGCACCGGTGAGCTATTGATCAACGACTCCGTAACTGGTGTAGAGTCGTTTTGAGCAGGGACGTTGCAAGGAGATTCCTTAACAACGATCGAGCCAGAATCTTTGTCTGCGGCCTCCGTTGGAATTGCAGACTTGAAATTTTTCGAAATCTTCCTATATTTGCGAGACGAGGAAGATTTCGCGGATGAGGATGATAAATACTCCTCAAACTTCGCCTGATCGAATTCGTATTCGATCTCTTCATTGATGATGATCTTGATCGGTTGCGACACCGCGGTCTCGGCAGCGAGACCGCTGGCTCCCACTGTGGTCGCCAGCTTGTTTGGTTCAAAAGTCGCTGCTGTGGAATTCATTATAACTTTGTTCGATTACAACAAATTCGAAAGAATAATCTTTTTATAAGACTTTTTCTACACAACAAAACAAAAATTACAACTCTTGAGAAACAAACACGAAAATCGTCTATCAATTCTCGTTTTCGTGGGACTTTGCCTGTGCCGGGAACGCTTTGGTTCGTGGACCGCCGATTCACAGATCGTGAAGAGGGGGCTTATGATTCTAACTTCGTTATCGAAGTAGAAATTGAAACGATATCTTATCGAAGTAAGATAGTCGTTCTTCTTAAAATCAAGTCGAAGCTTAATTTCAAGGCGTTGCAAGAAAAGAACTCAAATCTCTGCTCTCTCTGCTCTGGAATGCTCTAACAAATGCTCGATCCTCGTCAGAAGTGACCCTAGGGGGGTATTTATAGCCTCAAGGGTCAGTAACTGCAAAAACTTAACAATCGAAGAAGTCAGTACGGCGAGACAGTGTTTACTGTCTCGCTGGGCGAGACAGCGTTTGCTGTCTCGACCCGCGAGACAGTAAATTTGCTGTCTCGCTCAGCGAGACAGTAAATGCTGTCTCGGAAAATGGCAGTTTCTCGCTGTAACTGTTCTCTCACGTTTCAAACTCCGTTATTTTGGCAGTTATCCACGTGATTTTCGCCCATGATGTTTCCCACGTCCCTTGGCAGTTAATGGACACGTGTAGGGCAGTTACAAATGTAGTTTTGACTATTTCAACACTGTCTCGCTGGCGAGACAGCAAAGACTGTCTCGCTGGCGAGACAGTTCATACTTGTTTTGATTTTTCCAAAACAGTATGAAATCCTTTCTTGTGAATTTTTGAGTGATCTTCTCTATGCTTGGGATATCTATTAGCATTTTTTGACGCCTACAGATACCCCCTCCAAAGTATTCCAGACTCATTCTTTTATAGAGGAGCATGGGATACTTTGGATAAGATAGATTTTACTTACGATCCCTTCAATGCTTGGCTGAATAGATCGTATGAAAGGACTTGTAAATGGCTTCAATGTTTAACCTCTTCTGCTGTTAGTCTATCCAGTTCTTCGTAGAATAGCTAACGTTCTCCCGGCGTCGCGTTTATCGCTTGACCGTTGTCGAGATCTTGAATTGAAGTTGATACTTGCTCTTGTGAATTCAGCGTTTACCATTGAATTGGTATATCCATTGAGAATTCCTCAGGTTATCCTTAAGAATATTCAGATTAATATTCTCCAGAAACTTCCTGTTGAGGGTGGGAATACAGTTTAGACTCGTGTACCCATTGGAGTATTCCACTGTTCCATAGTGCAAAACAGAAAAGTTTACTGTCTCGCTCGGCGAGACAGAGTTTTCTGTCTCGCTCAGCGAGGCAGAGGCTATAAAAGTCGGGACTTAGGGTTTTAGGGTTTTTTCACGTCGACTTTTTTGCGATTTTCAGGCGATTCTTGGGCGATTTTCGAGCGATTTTCGACCAGTTCTTCACCTCTTCTTCTTCTCTTCGTTTCTGACTTTGGTGGTGCTTCGATTTGAAGAGATTTCATTTGGATTTGAAAGGTCTGTTTCCCCTCTTTTCTTCAAAATCTTGACTTTTGGCAACCTGTGACTGTGCATGCAGCATTTCAGTTGTATTTGTCCTATTTTTTTGTCGATTTCATGTTCAAAATCTTAACCTTCCTCTTGGATTTCAATGTAGATCACATACTCATCATGTCGCCACGTAGAGCTCGAGGGAAGGGAATCCGACCGACTGTTCAGAGCCCTGAGGAGGCTGCCCCTGCTGCGATCTCACGTGGAGGTATATTTCTTTCACCTTTTCACGAATTTAAATATTGTATTTCGTCCATTCCATATATATATGCACCTGTATTTGCTTGCAGATCCTCGTTTGTATCCTTTGAGGTACCTTCGAGAAGAGCCGGTATCCTCCTTTGAGGGGATCGACGCTTAAAAGTGTTTGTTTTGCTTTGACAAAACACACTTCATAATACACAGGGGCGATTTTACATCATCCCATATGTATTGAAAGGTTTTGGTATGCCGTTATAATGCCCGCATACCTCCTTTATACATATGGTGGATAGAAAATCGTCACACCTGTTATGAGATAACGACTATATCTTATAGAATGAGATATACCGTTTTTCTCTAAAATTTTAGGATGACACTTACACCATTTATGTGTATGCCTCTTTTATCAGTCCGATTTCCTTCTACCACATTTACTGCTGATGTGATTACTGGCCGGAGTAGCGTGACCCACTCTTATTACGAGGGGATCCCGTTAATTGAATTCTCTCCCCAGTTTAAATCTGATTATAACGGAAGTGATAGTGAATTAATCCAGCGAGGTAGTTGTCGTGTTCTACGACGATTAATCACAGATGCGCCCTTGATCTCGGAGCAAGACTCGAATCAATGCATAAGGAAGCCAGATTTCTTATTTGGTGACTCGGTAAAAGATCCGAAGATTGCTTTCTGCCAGCCTGCGCAATGGTTGCACCAGAGTGGATCATCATTCTTATATCTGCCTTTTATCCCTCGGGATCATTCACTGTTAATGTTCAGGAACCTATCAGTTGGACGAGAGATGTTCTGGAAATTAACCGAAAACCACGAGCACATTCATTGTGGTTTCATTGGAAAGGAAGCAACTCCAGGTTCCAGTGAAAGAGCTCATGTGAGAGGACTTCATCCGGGTGTCTTAGGACAAGACAATATTCCTCAGAACGAAAAGATAGTGCAAGCCAACACTGTGAAGAACCGGTTAGCGGCAGCAGGAAAAAGATTGCCCAGAGAGACTTTCAGGTGTTATGGATGGGTCCATTATTCTGGGAACAAGTGGTGGTGGACCAGGATGACCCAATATGTGTTGAAACGTTTTGGGCGAGAATTAGCAGGATTAGGGTTGGATGTCCCGATTCGTGCCACCATGCATGGCTTGCAGAGCAGTGTAAGTCATTTCCTTTGTTTGTTCGAGATCTACAACCCGGACACCAATACATTCTTTACCAAGAACGGGGAACTTGGACTACCACTGCATGAAATGATGCAAGTGTCTGCTTTGCCTATGGGCGATGTCCCATATCAAGAGTTCTTTCCGACCACCAATCAGCTGATTAAGATGAAAGATAGCTCGACTGCGACCTATGACACTCTATGGGAATTGACCTGTCATTATCATATAGCCATGGCCGAGATGGAGCCCAAAGCCAGAAAGAAGTCTCCTCAAGTCAGTTTAAAACAATTCGCTGATTATCTCTTCAAGAATCTGGATGTCCGTTCGGCAGATGTGTGCGGATTGTCTCCCTTGAGTACGGATGAAATTAACCGTTTGTTAGAGAAAACCAACGCGCATTCTTATACTTCGCGCTCAGAAGATGGATTTTTGCACGGCACTAAGTTCCGCTCTTATCTGTGGCAAGCTGGTGTTCCGATTAGCCCTACTGCTCTGCTGGCAGGTTTTCTAGCCTTATGGTTAAAGAGATGTGTAGTTCCCCATCAATCCGCAGATGCGATGCCAATGGAAGTGTTGTATCCGGCCGTCCAGCTGGCTACAGGTCGCAAATTATCTTTGCTTCCCGCTATGGTGGCCGATATTCATAGTGGATTGCGGCAACTAATCTCCGCATTTACTCAGGAGAAAAAGAAACCTTCCGCCAGCCTGTCCGTTCCGAAGCTGGAGCTGCCCTATACTTACTTAATGGCCTGGTTGGTACTTCATCGACCAGATTTAATGGAGGCTCCTGATACGGTAGATCTCAGTGTCCCTCTGTTGCAAAATCTCGAGAATTGCAAATGGAGCAAACATCGAGAGCCGGACATAACGAGGCAGTTTAAAATTCACAAATGTTGGGAATTTTTTCCCTGCTTCCCTCAGTTCTCCGGTACTTACAACACTACCTTAGTGGATGCTGAAGACCCAAGGCAGAATCGTACCATCTTGGATGTCGGGTGCTTCAGATGGTTGATGAACATTCGACCTGGATATCTGTTGTTCAGGGTAAGAGATACTTGTCACATTGAACCTTATCTCCCATGTCGATTCGCCCGTCAGTTCGGCTATGATCAGATATATGTTGGCAATCCAAACCGCCACCTTAGCTCTCGAGGTGGACTTATCGACGGTGCGAGGGCTTGGTTCTGGAGCATCGCCGGCTGTACAAATGTCGAATTCGATCTTCCTTTAGAGGCACCGCCCCTACGGATGACCTTCCTCTTTTGCAAATGGTTGATAGCCGCCAATATTGTCACTCGACGCAGGAGGATATCAGACTCAGAGGAAGAGATAGCTCCACGACAAGCAACAGAAGTGACCCGTGAAGCTGTGATGTCGCCTCGAGGAAAAGAGGCTGCTGAATCATCAAGGAAAGGAAAGGAACCGGCTCTCCCAGTTGATAGTGAAGAGGAGTTTGATAGTGAAGCAACCGAAACTTCAGAAGGGGAAGACGAGAATGAATCAAGTTCTGAGGAAGTATCTGGCCTTCCCGATTCATTCTTTGATAGAGGACTTGTAAGGCCTTCTGTCGCTCCGACCCAACCACAAGCTGCTCCAAAGAAACGTAAGGAAAGAGTCGTCATGGAACATCCTAACCGGATGACGGTAGAAGTTCTTAGTTGCGACGAAGAGGATGAAGAGGATATGGTGCCTCTCATTCGTCGGCAAATATCTCGAACTTCTACTCAAGCTCAAACTCAAGTTTCTCCCCGAGCTGAGTTACGCACCAAACATCGTCATGAAGGTTCTGGTGCACGCCCTCTGAAGAAACAGAAGAAAGCTGTTTCTAAACCGCGCGTTCATCTTCCTGCTGTAGAAGAGGCGTCTGGTCGTAGTGCTTCTTCTGATGAGCAAGGTAACGATTTGTTTTTATAGCTTTTACACTTTTTTGATGTTCAAACTTATTTCATGTTCAACTTCTGCAGGGAGTCGAGAGGAAGGAGAATTGCCAGCTGATGCTGCTTCTCCCGGAGGTATGGAAATTGAGGAAACAAGCTTCGTCCAACAAATGCATGATGCTCTGAAGGAAGGATCGGCTGATGTTCCACCCACTCCTGACGTTGATCCATCAGCTGCGGACACAGGTACTGATCTTTCTCCTCTCGGAAGAGAAATCCGAGAAATGAATGAGTCGGACCGTGTGCCTCCTCTAATGACCTGTGCGCTTTCTCTCCTTTTAGTCAAATTAAAAGAAGCAGGTACCAGTAGTGGAGCTCTCGAATCAGCCCCGACCAACGAAGGTAAAATTAATTGTCTTTTTGAGCAAATTCGTCTAAATTTATGTGTCATTTACGACTCAACACATTTTGTAGATGTCACAATGCACGAATCTGTTGGAGGAGAGACCACGCATACAACAGAGGTCGAGGAATTCAATGAACATCACCTCGATTTCAATCTCTCTGAAGGCGACCATGAGTATATCTCCGACTTATTATCGGGGAAAACTCCTGGTGCAGCCACGGAATCCAGTGTTGGAGTCGGTTCAACAGAAGCAGGTCCTTCTGAAAGTAAGACCTTTATTCTGTAAACTCCATATATGCATACATATATATTTTAACTTGATTAACCATATAAGTATTTGAATTATAGGACCAGTTACTGGAACTGATACTACTATCATCACCGAAACATCTGAACAACCGGAGGGTAGTGAACTCGTGCCATGGGCAGGAACTGAGGTTGATTTGCAATCATCAGTTCTTGAACCTCAACCTTCTACTCCTATGGACCCCATGATGATAGAAGTCACTGTCACTCCCCAGATTAGTCCAGTTGCAACAAAAGCGAGACCAACTGAAGAAGTTGGTACATCGGCCGATGTTGTGACTAGAATTGGTGAGTTTCATTTATCGTTTGTTTCAAGCTCGGATTATCATTATGCTCATTGTAATCCTCCTGTTTGTAGAATCTCCTCTTAAAGAGTCTCTTAGTTTGGACCCGCCGTCCTCTGAGACTTTAGTTGAAAAAGTCCCTGATGTAGCGGGTGCATCAACAGCTACCATTCCTGAACCAATCTTGACTGTTCAGGAATCCAGATTACCATCCTTGAGCGAACCAAGTCATGCTGAAGGTTCTTCCGTCGAATTTGGTATGCTTTAGTTTGTTGTCTTGTATGCATATATATATACTGTACTGACTTATTTGACTTTCTCGCAGTTCCTTCATCATTATCAACTCAAATCCAAGCGTTATTGGTTGATGACGATCCGGACAAGTCTGTTATCTGCTCTAATCTCCAAGGCTTCATCTCCTTTTTGAACTCTATGGTCGATCGCATTCTCTTCAAAAGATCGTATTTTGAGAATTATAAAAAATCTTTTGAGCGTTTTATATCAGGGTTCAGAGAGGAAGGGTATAACGACTTAGCCGATTCAGTCACCGCTTATTTGGTTGATTTGAGGCAACATATTGAACTTCTGCAAACTCTTCGCACCAAAGGCGTACCTTTTTACATCGCTTCTCATATGGAATCCAGGCTGCAAGCGTGGCGTGATTCTCAAGAATCTGCCAACTCTGAACTCCAACAGTTAAGAGCCCACAGTCATCAGCTTAGGGTGAATATTGGCAAAAGGACACAAGCCAAGGTCAACCTACGCCGAGATATAAAATCGAGTCGAGCGGAAATAGCTCGCTTAGAGGAGGAACTTGCAATGGCCAAGGATGCTCTTGATGTCTTGGAGTCTGAGTTGACGCAGGAAATTCATGTTGAGGAAGACCTGTTACAGCAACTGAACTTTCAAGATAAAATAATTGCTGAGAAGGAACAAGAGGTCGCCGCGCTTCAAAGTGTTGATGAAGAAGCTTTCAAAATTAAATTGACGGCTGAGCTTGAACAGACTTATGCGTTAGAGCTGTCAAAACTTGAAAATCAAATTAGTCAATATAAACTCTTGTAATCGGAGAACATTATATTTTTGTTTGTAGCTTTGTTTGAAAATTCTTGGTCAATATAGTGAACCTTTTTGCTCATTATATTGAATCTTTTTGCTCATTGAGGTTTTATTATGATTACTCATTCTTGTTTAGAATAAATAACCATAATACTTATAGGATTTTTGGCAAATCCTCAGCCATCAACGGATTTGATATACCTTTACCGATTACCGTTTGAATCGGGCTAGTATGTGAATTATCTAAGTCCGTTTCACATATAACGTTGCGCTAAAAGAATTAAACTCTTTTAGACTTTGAACTACACTGTTGAATATGTAGGCTACATGTGTTAGATGTAGGCTTATCTCTAATAAGGGATAGAGATAACTTCCCCCATGTGTGAACAACATGGATTTTGGAATGAGAGTAGGTTATATTTCCTATACAGGAAAATGAACCCAGAATTGGAGAGAAAAAGAATTGCATATTCCGTTTCTCAATCTCTTGTTTGTTGGTAGAGATAAACCCATACTCGGAGAGGAAGAATTTTATATTCTATCTCCTGGTCTCTTGTTTGTTGGTAGAGATAAACCCAGAATCGGAGAGGAAGAATTTTATATTCTATCTCCTGGTCTCTTGTTTGTTGGTAGAGATAAACCCAGAATCGGAGAGGAAGAATTTTATATTCTATCTCCTGGTCTCTTGTTTGTTGGTAGAGATGAACCCGGAATCGGAGAGGAAGAATTTTATATTCTATCTCCTGGTCTCTTGTTTGTTGGTAGAGATAAACCCAGAATCAGAGAGGAAGAATTTTATATTCTATCTCCTGGTCTCTTGTTTGTTGGTAGAGATAAACCCGAAATCGGAGAGGAAGAATTTTATATTCTATCTCCTGGTCTCTTGTTTTTTGATCGTTCCATTTGTGGGCATCTCGTTCATGGAACGAATCGAGAGGGGATTTTGGCTTTGGTCCTAACTGTTTAAATGTTTGACCAAGTGAGGAATAGGAGTAGGGTGCAAATAACAATGAGTTTGTTGATTTGCACAAACTACTCGGTGGGAAATTTTGATTTCAAACATAAGAATTTGACACAAAATAATTTATTGACTGATACGGACTGATGACTATTGGTTGATCCGATCAGTGAGGGTTTCATGGTGTGAGATTACAAATCATCGAATCTCCTCTTCCATGATCACGTGACAGGGTTTTGTCATTGAGGAATTGGAGTAGGGTGTAAATAACAATGAGTTCGTTGATTTGCACAAACTACTCGGTGGGAAGTTTTGATTTCAAACATAAGAATTTGACACAAAATAATTTGTTGACTGATACGGACTGATGACTATTGGTTGATCCGATCAGTGAGGGTTTCATGGTGTGAGATTACAAATCATCGAATCTCCTCTTCCATGATCACGTGACAGGGTTTTGTGAGGAAAGATTAACTATCATTAAATCTCATCTCAACAAGGTAGTAAGAGGATCTTAATTATTTTTATAACAATTAAGAATAGATTATTCACATGATCAGTCTTCATTTAGAATAATCAACTGATATCGGGTTATCCTGAAATATCCTATACAGGATTCTCTAGGAACTTCCCGTTTTACATAGGTCATCCTGAACGTATTACGGATAATACTTTTTCAGGAACTTCCCATTTATTGGCATCATTAATTTGTTGCCATCCTGAGTAATCAGGCGATAAGCACCGTTTGAATAGACTGTTTCTATCACGAACGGTCCTTCCCATTTAGGTTCAAATTTGTCTTTCTTCTTAGAAGTGAGAATCATAGGCCTTCGAACAGCGAGCACTAGATCTCCTTCTTTAAAGCTTCGTCGTCGGACCTTTTTATCGAAAGTCCGAGAAATTCTAGCTTGATAAAACTCGATCTGTTATTGAGCTTCCAAGCGTTTCTCATCTAACATCTCTAATTCTTCGAGACGTTTCTGATGATGTTCTTCCGTCGTCATTCCCGTTGTAAGAGCGATACGGAGGGAAGGAATCTGTATCTCCAATGGAAGGACGGCTTCACACCCATATGTTAAGGCATACGGGGTGGTTCCGGTTGGCGTACAGACGGTGGTACGATAAGCCCAGAGAGCTTCGCCAAGTTTGTCATCCCAATCTCGTTTATTGGTTTTCACCAATTTTGCCAGAATTTTGATGATAGTCTTGTTAAAAGCTTCGGCCAATCCGTTAGCTGTAGGATTATAAGCAGTCGATGAAACGTCTTTAATCCCGAATTTACTGCAGAACTTGATAAATGCGTTGCTGACGAATTGAGGTCCATTGTCGTGCACTATTCGTCTTGGCACACCATACCGATATATGATATGGTGTTTGATGAATTTGATAACATCAGTCGTTTTTACTTCTCTAAGTGGAACTGCTTCCGCCCATTTCGAGAAATAATCGGTGATTGCCAAAATGAAACGGTCTCCTTTAACCGAAGGCGAAAAAATTGGACCTACTATATCCATTCCCCAAGTTTCGAACGGCCACGATGTCGCCGAAGGATGTAGATATTCAGGGGGTATGTGCATATAATTTGCATGCAATTGACACACTACACATTGTCGTGCCCACCTTGAGGTGGCTCGGTGGCCGAGCCACCTCAAGGTGGCTCGGTGTGTCGGCCACCTGTGCGCGGGCACAGTGAAGGTGGCCTATAAATAGGAGAGGTGGTTCATTTGTTCAAAGGTTGGAATTTTTGGAGGCGAAGCCCTGCTGGATTGAAGACTCAGATATAAAAAAGATTCAAACTTTAGGACTTCGAGGACTTGCTCATCCAGATCTGGTGCTCGGCGATCGTCAACGCCAAATAAGGCAAGAGTTCGAGAGGACCGGATCTCAGATCTACGCAGGCACACTCTGGATCAAAGCTTGGCCTTTGATCCCGAGATTTGGGCGATTGTTTCCTTGGTGAACTAATCCCCCCCCAGCTATTATTTCCTTTGCAAAATAATACCCGTCATACTACGTAGATCCGACCGGATCTAGATCGCGCGGTGGTCCACGGATAAACCCCGACGCAGGCGAAGAACCCACAAAGCGAGCGACCGCAAAAGTAGGGATAAGTCTGCACCTAACACGGATGTCGGTCAACGCATCAGCAATTTTGCCAAAATAAGGCAAAAGATGATTCCAAGGAGTTCAATTACAATCAGAATTCCCGACGAAGATGATCAGTTCAAAGTCAACTCAACGATAAGAGCTAAATTCAGAAACTTACACATCAACTTCAATCCAAGATTTCGACAACGGTCAGACGATAAACGCAGCACCGGAAGAACTTTATTTATTTGACAAAACACCGAATAGACCAAAGGCTGAAGAAGTTAAGAATTGAAGCAGTTTACAGGTCCTTTCACACCGACTGAAGGTTGGGACTATCACATCCAAAGCATTCCAGACTCATCTATAAAAGAATGAGTCTGAAATACTTTGGAGGGGGTATCTGTAGGCATCAAAAAATGCCTATAGGTATCCACACACAGCTCGAGACGGAGAGAAGATGACGAACATCGTTATCCGAATTATCTGACGCCGACCAATGCATGAAACAAAACGGCCAACACTAGATGGCCCGCGTGCTCACCGGCCACCACCAAGTGGCCAACACGTTCACCATTCACCTCCAACTTAACAAAATTTATGATGCAAGTCGGTGAAGCGTACGAGTCAACGTAACATACGAAATGGCAAAAGACAACGCAACTAGGAGTTGTGTTTCACCCCAAAGGGGCGAAACACCATGTGTGACTCGCACATATCATGTATGTCTCGGCTATTGGAAGTTATATGTCTTTTTGTCAGCTTTTCAACGCATCTTGAATCACCTCATTCCGAGATCGGACGAGAGAGTTAGAGCCAAAACACCCGAGGTAGTACGAACTGGCTCGGTGACTCGCACCCATGCGAGTCACCAAATGGTGGCTCGCACCAAAAGTGATATTTTGTCCATGTTGTGATTTGAGTCTGAAGAAACTCAAAACATAAAAGTTGTAGGACTTTTCGCCAGCTTTCCAACACATCTTGAATCACCTCATTCCGAGATCGGACAAGATAGTTAGAGCCAAAATACCCGAGGTAGTACGAACTGGCTCGGTGACTCGCACCCATGCGAGTCACCAAATGGTGGCTCGCACAAAATGTGATATTTCGGCCTTGTTGTGATTTGATTCTGAAGAAACTCAAAACATAAAAGTTGTAGGTCTTTTCGTCGTCTTTCCAACACATCTTGAATCATCTCATTCCGAGATCTGACAAGAGAGTTAGAGCCAAAATACCCGAGGTAGTACGAACTGGCTCGGTGACTCCCTGAGGTAAAAGTGTAAGTTTTGATAGGTATGCAATGGTAGCTGAGCTAACTGGTGGATCTGGACTTGGATCGTCATCATTGGAGGTTTCTGAAATAGATGAATATTTTTCTGCTTCTTTAGTTAAATGTCAAGGAAATGCTTTAGATATTTTACAATGGTAGAAAGTATATGGATCAGTTTCATATCCTATACTTCCACCATGGTTCGTGACTTACTAACAGTGCAGGTTTCGACGGTAGCTGTTTTCAGCAAAAGTTGATTATGTTGAGGAATTCATTATATCTTCGTTTGATTACAACAAATTCAAAGAAATAGTCTTTTTATAAGACCTTTTCTACACAACAAAGCAAAAATTTACAACTCTTGAGAAAATAACACAAAAATCGTCTATCGATTCTTGTTTTTGTGGGACTTTGCCTGTGCCGGGAACGCTTTGGTTCGTGGACCGCCGAATCACAGATCGTGAAGGGGGTTTACTGATTCTGACTTCGTTTATCGAAGTGAGAAATTGAAACGATATCTTATCAAAGTAAGATAGTCGTTCTTCTTAAAATCAAGTCAAAGCTCAATTTTAAGGAGTTGCACGAAAACTCAAATCTGCTCTCTCTCTCTGCTCTGGATTGCTCGAAAATATGCTCGATCCTCGTCAGAAATGATCCTAGGGGGGTATTTATAGCCTCTGGAGTTCATAACTGAAAAAACTCAACAAACGACGAAATTAGACTGGCGAGACATTTTCATTGTAACCGGATCTAAAAAAGACCGGATCTTTTGTAACTCAAAAAGCTGTTATTTAAGATGACCATGGAATCAATTACAAAGAAAGACAGAATTTTTCCCGCGAACAATATCGAGTTAAAAAGACGGTCTTGGGAATATACATCTCTCTAACCCGCAACTGATGATAACCGGAATGAAGATCTATCTTCGAGAAATATTATGCTCCTTGCAACTGGTCGAACAAGTTATCAATCCTCGGTAGTGGGTACTTGTTCCGGATAGTGACCTTGTTCAACTCATAATAATCGATGCACATCGCATGCTCACGTCCTTCTTCTTCACAAAAAAGACCGGTGCTCCCCATGGAGAATGACTCCGGTGAATGAACCCATGAGACAACAACTCATTTAACTAGATTCGGAGCTCCCTCATCTCAGGAAGCGCTATACGGTAAGGAGCTCGGGAAATCGATGCGGTGCCTGGCTGCAACTCTATGCAAAACTCGACCTCTATTAGTGGAGGTAAATCTGGAATATCCTAGAAGATATCCTGGTACTCTAAGATCACTCGCGTCTCACTCAAATCTACACCCTGATCCTGCAACATCATCTCCTCGACGTATGTCAGAAATGACTCTACAAACTGGTTACCTCTGGAGGTCGCTACCACCAACTTAGATCCATCACAAGCTCATAAGCTGACTGTCTTCGCAAAACAGTCGATACTCACATGGTAGGAAGATAGCAATTCCATACCAAGGATAACATTAAACTCAGACATACGCAACACGATCAAGTCGATCATGAACTCGGAATCATCCAAGCTAATGACACATCTCCTACAAACACTCTCTAAAAGGGATATCTCTAACAAAGGAGTAGATATAGATAAAGGAATATCTATAGGCTGTGCTATAAGCTAGAGTCTAACCATAAAATCATATGATATAAAAAATGCGAAGAGCCAAAATCAAAAAGAATATATGCTGGAAAGGAGTTCACAGGAACGTACCTTCCACCACTACCCCGCTTGTGCCATGATCGCTAGGACCAACTACATATATTCTACCAGTAGCCGAAGGCTGCTGCGCTGCATCACCTAGAACATAGGGAACTATCTGTCCCTATTAGATCTCCTGAATCTCTCGCACCTGTCCCTCAATCCTCGAGACTGTTGGTGGTATCTCAATCCTCGACTGCTGGCCCTGACCGTGGTCCTGAGCATGATTTTGTTGATGTTGCTGATTCTTTCCCTGCTGGCCTGCTGTGGGTGTGCTGCGGCACTCTGCTACTCTGTGTCCGAACTTGTTGCACTTGAAACAAGTCACTTAAAATCTTCACTGCTGCTACACTCTCTGATCCTACTAATGTCCCTTCTTATGAGGACCCTACTGATGTGAACCCTTACCCTGCTGCTGGGGGTCCTCCTGAGCCGGCAAAATATCTCTTACCTTTACCTTTATCCCCGGACTATCCTCATTTAACCTTGCCATCCTTGCCCTTAAGGAATATAGTTGTGTCTGTCTCCTGAGCCATGCAGCATCTGTCACCTCCCGCACTGAATCGAACCTCCAAATTACTAAATATCAATGTAAACCTGGGTAAAGTCCCATCATAAACATCTAAGCTTGCCGCTCCTTGGTGTGCCACATACCCGTGAATCTAAGTAGTGACATGAATTTACTCTCAAATTTTATCACGGACATATCCCCCTGCTCCAGCCTAGCTAGCTCTAACTCCTTCATAGCTTTCACTGTAGCTGACACATACTGCTCATCGAAGAAGTATATAAAGATCTCCTACGAAACTGTCATCCTCTATTCTAGAGTGAAACGAAGCCGATACCAACCTCCTGCATCACCCTTGAGGCAGAAAGTTGTTAACCTCTGCTTCTGTATAGTATTCACATTAAGCATATCCAAAATGTTGCTTACATCCTCCTTGTAGGCATATAAAATTGCTTATAGGTCCCTTAGCATAGCTCGGCACAAACCGACAAACCAACGAGGCGACGAGATCGACGAATCGCACGCAAGCGACGGAATGCATCCATACGCGTTCGGGATCAAGCCAAGTGTTAAAGAATCAACGAGTCATCCAACCGGGAACAGACTCGGACGAATCACGATCGAATCAAGATCAGTTTCGGACTCGAACTCAGAAGTGGATTTACTGCCAAATCAGGAATCAGACATACTGCCAAATCAGATCAACAAATCAGAGTGTCAATCAACCAAATCACGGACAAAACCGGAAAACAGACACAACATTCATTTTCAGAGGTCGAACTTTCAAGAGCCGAAACTCTGCCGGATTGAAGAGTGAACTCGGAGCTTGAAGACCAGAAGACTTGCACCATTCAGATCTGATCCTCGGCGACCATCCACGTCAGAAAAGGCAGGATCTCGAGAGGAAGAAAGAACAGATCTGAGATCTACACGAGATCACACTCCAGATCTAAGCTTGGTCTTAGATCTCGAGATCCGAGCGATTATTCCCTTGGTGGACTAATCCCTCCCGGCTATTATTCCCTTCGTGGAATAATACCCGTATAATCGTGTAGATCCGACCGGATCTAGATCGCGCGGTGGTCCACGGATTAACCCCGGCGTTGGCAAAGAACCCACACAAGCGAGCGACCGCAAAACAGGAGCTCGCGATTTGTTCACAAAAGGAAAGTTGTAATTTTTCTTATTTTTCTTTGATTTAATTGTAACCGGATCTAAAAAAGACCGGATCTTTTGTAACCCAAGATGACGATTATTTCAATGAAAAAGACAACAGTTTTCCCCGCGAACAATCTGGCGACCACGGTGGGAGCCAGTGATCTCGCTGTCGAGATCGATACGTCGCAACCGCGGATTCCAATCCCGGTCATGGAGGAGGTCGAGTACGAATTCGACCAAGCCAAGTTCGAGGAGTACGTGTCCTCGTCCGGATCTACCTCCCCCCGCAAGTCCAAGAAGTTCTCCTCCGGGAGAAAAGCAGTTCGTTGGTTTGAAGCTGCTCGAGAAGCCAACGAAGCTCTCAACCCAGCTGACGCCAAAGTCGCGTCAGATGAAATTCCACCGACCTCCAACCAGGTCAACTCCACTCTCGCCAACGCCTCCACTATTCAGGGCGTTGTGACTCTCTCAAAGAGAGCCCGCCAGAGGCGTCGTCAACGCCTTGCGCGGCAACTCGCTAAGGCGATGGAGTCTACGGACGGATTCCGCTACAACGCGGATCTGAAGAATATTAGCGTAATATTCTCAGTTACCTGACCGGGTTATCCTTAAGAATATTAGCGTAATATTCTCCAGGAACTTCCCGTCAAAAGTGGGAAACAGTTTAGACTCATATACCTGTTGGAGTATGTAGAGAGCAGTTTAACCTCATGCACCTATTGGAGGATTGAGAAGCAGTTTATACTCGTATACTCTTCGGAGTGATTGTCTCCTTTGAGTTTGGGTGAAATCAATCATCTGTTAGAGAAAACAAACGCGCAATCTTATACCTCGCGCTCAGAAGACGGATTTTCGCACGGCACTAAGTTCCGCCCTTATCTGTGGCAAGCTGGTGTTCCGATTAGCCCTACTGCTCTGCTTGCGGGTTTCCTAGCTTTATGGCTAAAGAGGTGCGTAGTTCCCCACCAGTCCTCAGATGCGATGCCAATGGAAGTGTTGTATCCGTCCGTCCAGCTAGCTACAGGTCGCAAATTATCTTTACTTCCCGCTATAGTGGCCGCTATTCATAGTGGATTACGGCAATTAATCTCTGTGTTTACTCAGGAGAAAAAGAAACCCTCCGCCAGTCTGTCCGTTCCGAAGTTGGAGCTACCCTACACCTATCTGATGACCTGGTTAGTACTTCATCGACCAAATTTAATGGAAGCTCCTGAGACGATAAATCCCAGCCTCCCTCTATTGCAGAATCTCGAGAATTGCAAATGGATCAAGCATCGAGGGCCAGACATAATGAGGCAGTTTATAATTCACAAGTGTTGGGAATTCTTCCCCTGCTTCCCTCAGTTCTCCGGTACCTACAATACTACCTTAGTGGATGCTGAAGACCCAAGGCAGAATCGCACCATCTTGGATGTCAGGTGCTTCAGATGGTTGATGAACATTCGACCTGGATATTTATTGTTCAGGATAAGAGATGTTTGTCACATTGAACCCTATTTTCCATGTCGATTCGCCCGTCAGTTCGGCTATGATCAAATGTACGTCGGCAACCCGAATCGTCACCTTAGCTTTCGAGGTGGACTTATCGACGGTGCGAGGGCTTGGTTCTGGAGTATCGCTGGTTGCACAAATGTTGAATTTGATCTCCCCTTAGAGGCACCGCCCCTACGGATGACCTTCCTCTTTTGTAAGTGGTTGATTGCCGCTAATATCGCCACTTGACGCAGGAGAATATCTGACTCAGAGGGAGAGGCAGCTCCGCGGCAAGCGGCAGAGGCGACTCGTGAGGAGACTATGGTGTCGACTCGAGGAAAAGAAGCTGCTGAATCCTCGAGAAAAGGAAAGGAACCAGCCCGCCTAACGGATAGTGAAGAAGAGTTTGATAGTAAAGTGACCGAAACTTCTAAAGGGGCGGACGAGACTGATTCAAGTTCTGAGGAAGCAGCAGGTCTCCCCGACTCTTTTTTCGAGAGAGGACTTGTAAGATCTTCCGTCGCTCCGACCCAACCACAAGTTGTTCCAAAAAAATGGAGAGAGAGAGTCGTCATGACCTATCCTAATCGGATGACGGTAGACGTTCTCAGTGGAGATGAAGAGGATGAAGAGGATACAGTGCCTCTTGTTCGTAGGCAAAGATCTCAATCTTCCACTCAAACTCAAACTCAAGTCCCTCCCAGCACTGAATTACGCACCAAACGTCGTCACGAAGGTTCTGAAGCACATCCACCGAAGAGACAAAAGAAAGCTGTCTCCAACCCACGCGTTCATCTTCCTGCTCTAGAAGAGACGTCTAGTCGTAGTGCTTCTTCTGATGAACAAGGTAACTATTTGTTTTTTTTATCGCTTTTACATTTCTTAATGCTCAAACTTATTTCATGCTCAACTTCTGTAGGGAGATTTCTTAATGCTCAAACTTATTTCATGCTCAACTTCTGTAGGGAGTCGAGAAGAAGGAGAGTTGCCAGTTGATGCTGTTTCTCCCGGAGGTATAGAGACTGAGGAGACCAGCTTCGTCCAGCAAATGCAAGATGCTCTGAAAGAAGGACCAGCTGATGTTCCACCAACTCCTGACATCGATCCATCGGCTGCGGATACAGGTACTGATCTTTCTCCCCTTGGAAGAGAAATCCGAGAAATGAATGAGTCAGACCGTGTGCCTCCTTTAATGACTTGTGCGCTTGGTCTCCTTTTAGTTAAACTAAAAGAAGCAAGTACAAGTGGTGAAGCTCTCGAATCCGTCCCAACCAACGAAGGTAATTAATCTTTGTCTTGAGCAAATTCGTTTGAATTTACGTGTCATTTACGATTCAACATGTTTTGTAGATGCCACGATGCACGAATCAACTGAAGGAGAAACTATCCATGCTACTAAAGTCGACGATTTTAATGATTTCGACTTTAATCTTGATATCTCAGAGGACGACCACCAGCAAATCCTTGATTCTCTGTCGAGGAAAATTCCTGATACTGCTACAGGATCAGATGTTGGAATTGGTTCAACAGAAGCAGGTCCTTCTGAGAGTAAGGCCTTGATTCCGTAAACTCCATATATACATACATATATATTTTAACTTGATTAATCATATAAGTGTTTGAATTATAGGACCAGTTGCTGGAACTGATACTACTATAATCATTGGAACGTCTGATCGACCGGAGGGTAGTGAACTCGTGCCATGGGCAGGAACTGAGGTTGATTTGCAATCATCAGTTCTTGAACCTCAACCTTCTACTCCTATAGACCCCATGATGATAGAAGTCACCGTCACTCCCCAAATTAGCCCAGTTACAACAAAAGCGAGACCAACTGAAGAAGTTGGTACATCAGCCGATGTGGTGTCCAGAGCTGGTAAGTTCTACCCATAACTTGTTTCAAATTTCGGATTATCATTCCATTATACTTATTATGATTCTTTTGTTTGTAGAATATTCTCCCAAGGAGCCTCTCAATTTAGACCCAAAGTTCTCTGAGGTTGAAATTGAAAAATTTTCTGACGTAGCTAGTGCGTCAAAAGCTGCTATTCCTGAACCGACTTTGGCTGCTCAGGAGGCCGGACTACCCCCATTGGGTGAACAAGATCGTGCTGAAGGCACTTCTGTTAAACTTGGTACGCCTCAACCTCGTCATTATGCATGCACGCATGTATTTTGTACTAACATATTTGTCCTCGTCACAGCTCCTTCTTCATCATTATCAGACCATATCCAAGCGTTATTGGTCGACGACGATCCGGACAGAGCTGTCATCTGTTCCAATCTCCAAGGCTTTATTACTTTTTTGAACTCTATGGTCGATCGTATTCTCTTCAAAGGATCGTACTTTGAGAGTTATAACAAATCTCTTGAGCGTTTTATATCAGGGTTCAGAGAAGAAGGGTATAATGAATTAGCCGATTCAATCAACGCTTATTTAGTTGACTTGAGGTGACGTGTTGAACTTCTGCAGGCTCTTCGCATCAAAGGCATACCCTCTTATATCGCTTCCCACATGGAATCCAAGTTGCAGGCGTGGCGTGATTCCCAAAAATCAGCTAATCTCGAACTTCAAAAGCTGAGAGTCCGAAGTGATCAACTTAGGGTGAATGTTGGCAAAAGGACACAAGCCAAGGTTAATCTACGCCGGGATTTAGAATCGAGTCGAGCGGAAATAGCTCGCTTAGAGGAGGAACTTGCAATGGCCAAGGATGCTCATGAGGTCTTGGAGTCCGAGTTGACGTAGGAAATTCAGGTTGAAGAAAACCTGTTACAGCAGTTGAACCTTCAAGATAAAATAATTGCTGAAAAGGAACAAGAGGTCGCTAGACGAAGAATTCGAACCACGATCGACCGCTATACTTCGTCGGGTACATTGGCTCCAGCAAAGTCAACCGAATCCAAGTGGATCCGGGTTCTGCTGTGAGTATTATGCCGCTTCGGTTGATGCATTTTCTCGACATCCCGGTAAGCAAGTTGGCGTCCACAGGCACTGTTATCTACGAATTCAACACTAGTGGTTCAAGACCCTTGGGTAAGATCCGGATAAAGTGTCAAATGGGGAATTTGAAGACAGAAGTCACGTGCTATGTGATCGATGCCGAGACTTCGTACACCATCAACGGATTTGATATGCCTTTACCGATTATCGTTTGAGTCGGGCTAGTATGTGAATTATCTAGGTCTGTTTCACATATGACGTTGGGCTAAAAGAATTAAACTCTTTTAGACTTTAGACTACAATATTGAATATGTATGCTACATGTGTTAGATGTAGGCTTATCTCTAATAAGGGATAGAGATAACATCCCCATGTATGAACGACATGGATTTTAAAGTGTGAGTAGGTTGCGTTTCCTATATAGGACAACGAACCCAAAATCGGAGGGGGAGAATTTTATATTCTATCTCCTGGTCTCTTATTTGTTGGTAGAGATAAACCCGAAATTGGAGAGGAAGAATTTTATATTCTATCTCCTGGTCTCTTGTTTGTTGGTAGAGATAAACCCAGAATCAGAGAGGAAGAATTTTATATTCTATCTCCTGGTCTCTTGTTTGTTGGTAGAGATAAACCCAGAATCGGAGAGGAAGAATTTTATATTCTATCTCCTGGTCTCTTGTTTGTTGGTAGAGATAAACCCAGAATCGGAGAGGAAGAGTTTTATATTCTATCTCCTGATGAAAAGAAAACTCAAAGTGGAATCTCCACTTAGAGAATCTGGGTTGGTTTGAATAACCCTAACTGTCATAAGGTTTGATTACTCAATTTAAAAGTGGACCTTTCGTTCGCAAAAATGAATCGAAAGGAGATTTTGGCTGTGGTCCTAACTGTAGTAAGGTTTGACCAAGTGGGAGTTTTGAGACGATTCTAACCATAAGAATGTTTGATCGTTCCATTTGTGGGCATCTCGTTCATGGAACGAATCGAGAGGGGATTTTGGCTTTGGTCCTAACTGTTTAAATGTTTGACCAAGTGAGGAATAGGAGTAGGGTGCAAATAACAATGAGTTTGTTGATTTGCACAAACGAGAAATTTTGACTTCAAACATTTAATATGAAATAATTTGCCGACTGATACAGACTGATGATCATTGATTAATCCGACCGATGGGGGTTTCATAGCGTGAGATTACAAATCATCAAATCTCATCTTCCATGATTATATTACAAGGTTTTGCTGAGGAAAGATTAATTGTGATTAAATCTTCATCTCAACAAGGTAGTAAGAGGATCTTAATTATTTTTATAACAATTAAGAATAGATTATTCACATGATCAGTCTTCATTTAGAATAATCAACTGATATCGGGTTATCCTGAAATATCCTATACAGGATTCTCTAGGAACTTCCCGTTTTACATAGGTTATCCTGAACGTATTACGGATAATACTTTTTCAGGAACTTCCCATTTATTGGCATCATCAATTTGTTGCCATCTTGGGTAATCAGGCGATATGCACCGTTTGAATAGACTGTCTCTATCACGAACGGTCCTTCCCATTTAGGTTCAAATTTGCCTTTCTTCTTAGAAGTGAGAATCATAGGCCTTCGAACAGCGAGCACTAGATCTCCTTCTTTAAAGCTTCGTCGTCGGACCTTTTTATCGAAAGTCCGAGAAATTCTAGCTTGATAAAACTCGATCTGTTGTTGAGCTTCCAAGCGTTTCTCATCCAACATCTCTAACTCCTCGAGACGTTTCTGATGATGTTCTTCCGTCGTCATTCCCGTTACGAGAGCGATACGGAGAGAAGGAATCTGCACTTCCAATGGAAGAACGGCTTCACACCCATACGTTAAAGCATACGGGGTGGCTCCGGTAGGCGTGCGGACGGTCGTACGATAAGCCCAGAGAGCTTCGCCGAGTTTGTCATCCCAATCTCGCTTATTGGTTTTCACCAATTTTGCCAGGATTTTGATGATAGTCTTGTTAAAAGCTTCGGCCAATCCGTTAGCTGTAGGATTATAAGCAGTCGACGAAACGTCTTTAATCCCGAATTTACCGCAGAACTTGATGAATGCGTTGCTCACGAACTGAGGACCGTTGTCGTGCACTATTCGCCTTGGCACACCGTACCGATATATGATATGGTGTTTGATAAATTTGATGACATTGGTCGTCTTTACTTCTCTAAGTGGAACTGCTTCTGCCCATTTCGAGAAATAATCGGTGATTGCCAGAATGAAACGGTCCCCTTTAACCGAAGGTGGAAAAATAGGACCTACTATATCCATTCCCCAAGTTTCAAACGGCCACGATGTCGCCGAAGGATGCAGATATTCAGGGGGTATGTGCATATAATTTGCATGCAATTGACACACTACACATTGTCGTGCGTAATCGACTGCGTCTTTCACCATAGTTGGCCAATAATATCCGATTCTCCTAAGTCGGTCGCAGAGTTTAGGACCGGGCTGATGTGCACCGCATATCCCATTATGTGCCTCTTTGAGTGCTTGTTCCGCTTCTTTACTGGATAGACAACGAAGTAAAAGACCATCATAAGCTCGTCGATACAACGTTTGCGATGTGGCATTGTAATAAAATCTCGGCGCTCTTCGCCGAATCGATTCCCTTTCTCTTACATCTTCAGGTAATATACCATGTAAGACGTAGTCGATAATGGAAAAACGCCAATCTCGAACTTCGGGTTCAACTCCTGTTGAGTATACTTCTTTAGCGTTCGAATCGTAGATTGGAACAATAAGCTGGTGAGTCCTCACTGTAATCAATTGCTCTGTTTCGGGAGGTTGAGCCAAGGATACCGACAATGCTACCAGTGCGTCTGCGTATGCATTTTTGAGACGCGGAACATATTCGATGAAAAATTCTTCAAACTAGCTTGCTATCTCAATGGCCACCTGGTGGTATGGAATCAGGTCTCGATTTCTGACTTCATATTCTCTTCGTATTTGATTAACTACCAGTTGAGAATCTCCAAAAACTTCAAGGTATTCGACCCCCAGCTCTTTGGCGAAATTAAGTCCGATTATTAATGCATTGTATTCGGCCACGTTATTAGAACATGGTTCGGTCAGTGAATATGCTCTAGGCAAGACATGTTTTTCCGGGGAAACTAAAACGACCCCTACTCCTGAGGAGATTTTAGAACATCCGGGTGCACTTACCACGTTGGTTGATCGGGAGGCACCATCAAAGTATAACTGCCACACTTGTTGATGTGAGATAGTATTAACTTCGTGAGTTTCATCTGGCAGATCGTCGTACAATTCGACTACATCCTTCGTAGGGTTTTCCGCCAGAAGATCGCAAATAGCTCGTCCTTTAACTGATTTCTGTTGCTTGAAGTACAAGTCATATTGCGATAGAAATAGCTCGTCCTTTAACTGATTTCTGTTGCTTGAAGTACAAGTCATATTGCGATAGAAGTAGAGCCCATCTGGCTAGACGCCAATTCATAGAGGCCGTTTGGGTCATGAACACTCGGACGGGATTTGTGTTGGAAATGACATAAATCGTCTATCCGACTAAATAATGTCGCATTTTCTGAATCACGAATACCAAGGCGAGACATTCCTTCTCAATCATTGGATAATGAGACTCAGCTCCCACCAATGTACGACTCAGATAATACATAGCCTGTTCGTGACCGTTATCGTCGTCTTGTGTGAGTAACGCACTTAACGAATGGCTCGTCGCTTTGACATAAATCAAAAACAGTCTGCCCGATTTCGGTGCAACGAGAATAGATGGATTCGCCAGATATTTCTTAATATCTTCGAATGCCTTTTGGCATGCTTCATCCCAAACAAATGACACACCTTTCTTCGCAAGTTTAGAGAACGGTTGACATTTTCCGGACAGATTTGATATAAACCGACGGATGTATGCCAATCGACCTTGCAACCCTCTGAGTTCTTTAAGATTTCTCGGGGGTTGTAGCTCATGTATTGCCTTCACCTTATCAGGATCAATATGAATACCTTTTGTGGTGACAACGAATCCAAGAAATTTACCGCTCGACATTCCAAGGAAGGATTTAGTCGGGTTCATTTTCAACTGATGAGTTCTCATAAGCTCGAACATTGTCTTCAGGTCGTTAACGTGGACATTTTTATCACAACTCTTAACGACCAGGTCATCAACGTAACATTCGACGGTCTTCCGGAGGTGCTCTTGAAAGATCTTCGTCATTGCTCGTTGGTAGGTAGCACCGGCATTCTTCAAGCCGAATGGCATAACAGTATAACAAAAGACACCCAGGGGTGTTATAAATGCTGTATGCTTTTCATCATCCGGGTGCATCTTGACTTGATTATACCCAGAAAATCCATCCATGAATGACATTCTTTCAAACCCGCATGTGTTGTCAATAATGACGTCTGTAATCGGTAGAGGAAAGTCGTCTTTGGGGCAGGCCGTATTCAGATCTCTGAAGTCAATACAGATCCTGATTTTTCCATTCTTTTTAAGGACCGGAACGATATTGGCCAACCATTAAGGATGTTGTTCTTCTCTGACAAATCACGAATCAATTAGCTTCTTGACTTCAGCTTCTATCGCCTCCATAATTTGCGGACGAAACCGTCTTTGTTGCTGTTTGACAGGTTTAGCATCCGATTTTATATTAAGGCTATGCATTGCTACGTTTGGATCGAGTCCCGGCATATCTTCGTAGTTCCAAGCAAAAACGTCGATATATTCTTTAAATAGGGCTATTAGTTCCTCTTTTTCTTCCGACGGAAGATTACCGCTGATAAATATAGGTTTTGGATTAACTTCGTCACCCATATTAATTTGAACTACCTTATCCTCGGTAGGAGGTTCTCTTTGCTCAAATCGATCGCCGTATTGGATATTCATGTAATGTATCCAAGGATCTTCCCAAGTGGGCAACTGATCGTCTTCTTCTGTTGTAGCAGGATCAACCGTTGCCATGTTTGACATGAGAGTTTTGAACTTTTCTCCAATGCTCACATCAGAATCCCAATTTGAAGTGTCGGATGAATGCCCACTCCTGTCTATTAATTGGTTAATGATCTGTTGGCCATAATCGTCATCGGATGATGAAGCATAACCCAGACCCCTATTACGACTGTAATAATTATCTGGTTTTTCTTTTGGTACATAGGCAGGACGGGGTGGAACCCTAACACCTTGACCAAAATAAAGACCTTCACCGAGCGAGAGGTCATAACCTTGTTTTGTCATATAACCATTCACTTGTGAACTATACCGAGAGAAATATCGCTCGGGTTTTTCTTCATCCGAACTGGTGTCCAAGAAAAGATCAGGAGTTGGGGATGGATCCCATTTTCTAAAGATTATTTCTTTTTCACCCCCTGTCTTTGCGGGTAGAATCACAGTTGTTCCAACTGGATTTTGAAGATATTTTATCGTCGTGCAAGACGAGCGAAGTGGCATGTGTAGACTAAGATTGTCATACAATTCCTGCATTACATTATCAAGACAAGGCGAATACTCTAAATCATCCTTTATTATTTCATCGGCAAGTTGCCAGTTACAACTTTCGTCCGACGATTCATCACCGTCAAGATCGATTACAAGAGGTTCAATGTCATTTAGTACAAGACCTTCACTATAATCGAGCCCGGCTTCGGTATCAGCTTCTTCTCCGCTGTCCGTGCCATGGGCCGATGGTTCAGTATCGGATTCAGCACCATAAAGAAGGGAGTCAGTAAAGTAATTTTCTAACCCCTTGAATGGTTGCTTATCCGCGACCACCGTCTTGACCTCCTCATTAGTGTCAACATACTTCAAACACTGATGGAGGGTGGAGGGAACTATAAGATTACCGTGGATCCATGGACGACCCAACAGTAAGTTATAAAAAGTCTCCGCATCGATCACATAGCAGGTGACTTCAGACTTTAAATCTCCGAGTTGACACTTCACCCGGATTTTTCCTAACGATCTTGACCCGCTAGTATTGAACTCATAGATAACCGTTCCTGTGGAGGCTAACTTGCTGGCGGGGATTCCGAGGTGGTACATCAACCGAAGTGGCATGATGCTAACGGCGGAACCCGGATCGACTTGGATCCGGTTGACAACGCTAGAGCCAATATATCCGGTGAAATATAGAGGCCTATCATGCTTCGAATTCCTGACTTGCATATCTTCTTTGGTGAAAGCGATGCAAGGAAATTTGGTGGCTGCCAGATTGCAATGCTGCACTGATGACTCTGGCTTTTCAAGAGTTGGCTTGATCTGAGTGAGGAATACCTTAGAATCAGCCAAAGCTTCTTGTAAAGCTTCTCTGGTTTCTTTTGAGAGGCGCAACAACTCGTATAGCGTAATCCTTGCTGGGATATTGGCCAGCTGAGCCATAACGTTGAAACGATATGGTGCGTTCGAGCTTTCCGGTTTATCTCGTCCAATCGGTCGGCTGAAACGAGGCTGTTTCGGAACTTGAATCTCTTTATGTTGGGGTTCCTTCTCTTTTTGCTTAGCCGGTTGTTGCGGCTTTTCAGCAGCTACTGGAGGAGTTACAACTATCCCCAGCTCCTTCAGAGTTGTAGCATTTAGATTAGAGGTTTCAGGATATTTATAATGATACTCATTCTCACTTGTTGTAGCGAAAACTTCCTGTTCTTCATCAGAAAGTGATAAAGTTGCTATCTCCTCATCGTTCTTCTCGGGAATCGCCGAGGCTCCATAGCAGGATTTCTCTTTTCCCTTGCCCTTTGATTTCTTCTTTGATGTGGATGTTATCCACTGTTCATCTTCAAGCAAATCCGGATGAACCCAAAGGATTTCGCCATTTGGGGTTGTGTGAGATACAAGCCCCTTCTGGCGCTGTCCATGAGGGTCATCGTTGATGGTTTGCACTTTGACCTTTGATACTGGCTCTGCTTGAAACCAGGACAAAGGAACCGATCCGAAGTTAATTGAGACTGCGTTTGCGCCTACTTTCTTCTCTTTCGGCTTCTGCGTCACAATACCAACATCAATTAAGGTTTGTATTTTGTCCTTTAAGACATAACACGTCTTAGTGGGATGGTGGACCCTCCTGTGATAGGCACAATACTTTGGGTCATTGGTCTTCGTTGCTTCTTCTTGGTTTGTGACCGGTGGAAGCTTGATTTTGTTATTTTCTAACAAGTATTTGAAGATGACCGGAACTTCATCATCTTTGAAAGAGTATTCCTTCGGAAATCTGGGCTCAGAATTCTTAAACTGCTTCTGAGGTTGTTGATTCTGATTTGGTGCTAACTGGAAGGATGACTGCTGCGGTTGTTGTTGTGGCGGCTGTTGCGACGTTTGATGTGCATCCACAGCTGTCGCGGACCCTCTTCCTCTGTCTCGAGGGTTAAAGTTCTGCTTTTGATTATTAGCTGGTGGCAGACCTCTCTCCAAGTTCTTTCTCTTGAGAAAGCATTCAGCCTGTTCACCTCTCACTTTCAACTCCTTCCAAGTTTTAGAGGGCACAACTCCCATGACCTCTAATACATCCAGCGACAGGTTATTATGACATGTTTGCAGAATAAATTCCTCCGTGAGTGGATCTCTGCAGTTCACCGCTTTGTCCCGGAATCGTTTGACAAAGACATCGACCGATTCTCCATCCTTCTGCTTCTCATCCAACAACGTGCCAATTGAGACCTCTGTGTCGTCGTCAAAAAAATTAGTGAGGAATAGTTCTTCCATATCCTCCCAGCTATGCCCAGCTAGTGATACTCCCAGGCTTAAGGCGTCGGTACCAATCGAAGGCAGGCCCGCGAAGGGTTCCTACGAATGACCGGACCATCAGGGCTTCGTTCCCGGATATTGCGCCGAGATGCGACTTGAAATAGATCAAGTGCTGAGTTGGTGAACCCCTGCCATCAAAAGGAGTAAAGTTAATCAAATTAAATTTCTGGGGATAAGGAATCAGGTCCCACTCCCTCGGGTACGGGTATGGAATGCCCGTTTTCTTCACTTCTTGAGCCGTCATCAGAGCGTTGACTTTGCTCTCGAGATCATGCATCTTCTTGTCCTCTTCCTCGCTTTTCTTCAAGTAGATCTGTGGAGGTTGAGTGGATGACTTGGTCGGACCGCTTCCGGAGTTGTTTTTATCTGGAGGAGGATCGTCAAAGATAGTCTCATCTTCTTCATTACGCCGACTGGATTCTGCTCTTTGGCTTGATTCCGGTTGGTGTTGCTGAACCTACAAATCTCGCATCTGCTGCATAGTCAACTCCATCTCGGTTTTGAATTCAGCTCTGATTTCTTCGCGTTGTTTAGCCAACGCTTCCTGCAGTATGTGAGCCAATTGATCTGGCATAATTGCAAATGATTCTCTGACTTGCCCAACACTGGATGCGGTGTCGTCAGAAGCGACAGCAGAACAAGTATCTGATAATTCTTCGTCTGAAGATAAACCCTCGTGCATTCTCTTGTAATCTCGACGTAGGTTGGCTCTTCTTTGTAGCCGCAACATCCTTTGAGAAAGGCCCCGCTCAACTCTCCCTCCCGGAGAGAAATCAGGGTCGTGGTTGACTGACCGTTGCTTTCCTTTGTTGGTCATGTTGATAGTGACCT
Organism: Asparagus officinalis; assembly: GCF_001876935.1. Taxonomy (NCBI): domain Eukaryota; kingdom Viridiplantae; phylum Streptophyta; class Magnoliopsida; order Asparagales; family Asparagaceae; genus Asparagus; species Asparagus officinalis. The sequence goes on from NC_033796.1 coordinate 48,359,892, forward strand.
CAGGGAAATCATCTTGTCGGATTACAGGTTTTTTCTTGTTGAAACGTCTCATTTTGGGTCTTGACGCTTCATTGGACAATCTTTGAAATACGGAGACTCTTGAATTATTTTTAGAGCATCCGCATTCTGTCAGCACTGCTTTAATGAGTCTCTCGCAAGCGCAATGAGACTCGTTTTCTCGGACAATCCTTTTTCTTGAATTGTTTTTCTGATAGTACAGTTCGTCGTTATTATGACTTGAGCAACCTATCTTTCGTTTCTGAACTTTGTTAACGTGCACAGGATGACTGGTCGTCGCCTCTGGGCGATCCAAAGTTAAATTTTTAAATCCACCCCTTTGTGGAAGTGGGGTTTTCATAGGTCCTAAACGAGAGTGAACTGGTATTCTATCGTTCTGGACTTGTGCAGTTCTGACAGGTGGGTGTTTACGACCCCCTGTATATGAAACCACTACGGGTTTATTTACAGGATCTGACGGTTCTTTAACTGGGGCTTTGCCTCGATCGTCAGCCGAAGGACCGAGGCGATCCTCCATGGTGATCTTAAATTTAGACAAATCTGGGCTAACCCAGGGTTCCACTAATAATGCAGTAGACGGGCCTGGAACAGATGTTTGCGGCGTCTTCGGCATCCAAACTCTACGGTTCTTCGGTGGCTTTTCAGACACCGTCTCCTTCTTGATTCCTTGTGCTTGTTGACGAAGAGCACGAGCACGGGCGGCCTTCGCCTGACGCTTTTGTATCCGTTCCTTAAGGGTTGAGCGAGCCCTTTTGACGAGGGTCCACTCCTCCGTCGTAAGTTGTGCAGAAATGTGATTATTTTGCCGTTGAGGCAACTGAGTCACTTTCTGTTTCCTCGACTCTAGGTCCGCATAGTAATGGACCCCGTCGGTTTGTTGCATGGCCTTAGCCAATTGACGAGCACGGCGCTGGCGCTGTCTCTGACGAGCTCTCTTCGTCAGCACCGGTGAGCTATTGATCAACGACTCCGTAATGGGTGTAGAGTCGTTTTGAGCAGGGATGTTGCAGGCAGATTCCTTAGCAACGATCGGGCAAGAATCTTTACCTGCGGCCTCCGTTGGAAACGCAGACTTGAAAGTTTTCTTAGAAGACGAAATCTTCCTATATTTGCGAGACGAAGAAGATCTCACGGATGAGGACGATAAATACTCCTCAAATTTCGCCTGATCGAACTCGTATTCGATCTCTTCATTGACAACGATCTTGATCGGTTGCGACACCGCGGCCTCGGCAGCGAGGCCGCTGGCTCCCACTGTGGTCGCCAGTTTGTTTTCAGCAAAAGTTGTTTCTGTTGAGGAATTCATTATATCTTCGTTTGATTACAACAAATTCAAAGAAATGGTCTTTTTATAAGACCTTTTCTACACAACAAAGCAAAAATTTATAACTCTTGAGAAAATAACACAAAAATCGTCTATCGATTCTTGTTTTTGTTGGACTTTGCCTGTGCCAGGAATGCTTTGGTTCGTGGACCGCCGAATCACAGATCGTGAAGGGGGTTTACTGATTCTGACTTCGTTTATCGAAGTGAGAAATTGAAACGATATCTTATCAAAGTAAGATAGTCGTTCTTCTTAAAATCAAGTCAAAGCTTAATTTCAAGGAGTTGCACGAAAACTCAAATCTGCTCTCTCTCTCTCTCTGCTCTGGATTGCTCGAAAATATGCTCGATCCTCGTCAGAAATGACCCTAGGGGAGTATTTATAGCCTCTGGAGTTCATAACTGAAAAAACTCAACAAACGACGAAATTAGACTGGCGAGACAGTGTTTGCTGTCTCGGCCCGCGAGACAGTAAATACTGTCTCGAAAACAGTAACCGCAGGTAGTTTTTATTTTAACTGCCTTCCCACGTTTCAAACTCCGTTATTTTGACAGTTATTCACGTGATTTTCACCCACGATGTTTCCCACGTCCCTTGGCAGTTAATGGACACGTGTAGGGCAGTTACAAAGGTGGTTTTTGACCATTTCAAAGTTGTCTCGCTGGCGAGACAGCAAAGTCTGTCTCGCTGGCGAGACAGCAGATACTGTCTCGCTGGTGAGACAGCAAAGTCTGTCTCTCTGGCGAGACAGTTCATATCTGTCAGTTTTAAGTGGTTTTCCCTATGTTTGGATATCTATTAGCATTTTTTGATGCCTACAGTAGCTTCGGAATCCGCCTTCAGCACAGCATGATGTTTGATCGACGACCACAGGACTTGCTTAGATCCGTACACTATACAAGCGGTGATGTGCTTACAAGATTGGTGGAGGTACGAGAAGCGAACGCAAGGCATCGATCGGATGGCTGGAATTGAAGATAAATTTGAAGAATTGAGACTAGCAGATAGATATAAAGAATAAATTATAATTTTTATATCTTAGGCCTTAGCTTAAAATTTGTAAAGAATTATTTTGGAAATAGTTACAAATGATAGTGATATAGGTGAGTAGGTGCCAATCTAGTTGGGATTTACTTATCTATTGTGATGCGATTAATTCCAAAATAAATTTGTATTTTTAATTTGTAAATGATTTATTAATTATTAATAAAGGCCCGGATTTCCGGGCCGGGCCGGCCCGGATTTCCGGGCCGGGCCGGCCCGGATGGACAGGCCTAGTTATCTACAACATATGTATATATGTTGAAAGTGTCTTCCAAATTCTCCAACTTAGTATTTTTTCTGTTAGAGTTTGACTCGTGTAAGGAAATTAATCATACCCAACTTCTCACTCTATAACCGGAGATCGCCAGGGGCGGTTG
>NC_033796.1:48363654-48369631 GCF_001876935.1 Asparagus officinalis
GTTACTGTAGCAGTGCGCAGATGTTTTGTAAAATCAATTTAAAATAGTAAATGGACTCCAAAAATTATGTAATTTGGAGAGAATGTTCTAGACATGTAGAATAACATGTCAGAGAAAGAATTTCTGAAAAATCTATTCCCAGTTGAGAGAAATAAATATTTGAACACAAATTTACAGTTTCTGAAAAACTGTTAACATATACGATTTTGTAAAATCAATTAGGCACAGTAAATCAACTCCAAAAATAGTAAAATTTTGAGGGAAGTTTATAAACATGTAGGTAAACATGTTAGAGAAAGAATTTTTTAAATATCACTTCCCATTTGCGAAAACTCATCTGTTTTGTAAAACATGCCCGAACATATGCACGAACGAAAACATGATTTTGTAAATTCCATTAAACATAACAAATCAATTCCAAACTTGATGAAACTTTGAGAAATGTTTGCAAATGATATTTTAAACATGTTACAAAAAGAATTTTCCAATTTGCATTTCTCAATTGTGAAATCTCATTATTTTGCAAAAGTATTCAAAACATGAAAAACCCAAAATCATGCATGTATATATATAACTATATATATACATAGAAACCAAATACGTTTGTGTATATGATATTGAGCTTAAGGTACTTAACACACATAATATAAAACCTAGACTAGATTACCCAAGCCGATCTTGATCTTCAATAAGCTTGACTTGGTACACTTTGCGGATGAAGCTTGAACTTGATCTTTAACTTGAATTGTATGTTGCTTCACTCCACAATTCCGCCAACCTCCATTTGATATCGTCGTTATGGCGCAATCCATCCATCCTCCAACTCGTTGTTTGCCTAGAATAAATATAAAAAACACAAACACTAGACAAACAACATTAGAAGTAAATTATTTGTTAAACATCATCAAAACAAGAAGGCCAACATTGTGCACCTTGTTTAGGCTATGATCCTAATGTTGCTTATAGAATAGATAATTTTTCTATGATCAATGGTGTTCTAGATTTAATATATTTGTTAGATCTAGACATTTTGATTTATAGGATGTTATTAAACATGTTTATATTGTGCCCATTTTGGAGAAATCCAAGTGGAGTAAAAATGATAAAAGATTATTTACAATAAACAAGATTTTGTTAGAATATTTGCTAAATGCTTTTGATTCATCTATGTCTAACAAATTTGTTCATTTTGATAGTGCTTACACTTTATGAAAATTTATTGAAGCACAACAAGGGAACTTGAAGGCAATCCGACAAGCTTTGGAGTATTCTTCTTCAAGTTCATGTGGTGCATCATACATACGGGTACTAGGCGATAGCCCTAGTGAGGTTTGCGAGTTCGAATCCATTAATGATTTATCTAGTGATGAACTTGTTTGTGCTTCTGAAAAATTGTTACATGCCTATAACAAATTGCCTAAAGATTTTATTGATTTACAAAGCATGCATATTGCATTAAAATCCGATCATGGGTTGTTAGCATCTAAGTTTGAAACTATTTCTAATGAGAATGTGATCCTCAAATAAAATAATGAAAAATTAAAATTGGATCATGATTCCTTGGTTTTAAATGTTGCTAGCTTAACTCATGAAAAAATAACACCATATTAGAAGTAGAGAACATAAAAAATAATACTGCTTCGTTTATAAATGACTATATATGTTCTACTTCTAATAAAAATGCATATGTGCCTAATAATAAAGATTTGAATCTTGTGAACAAACGCATTTCATCTTTAGATTTAACTTCGAAAATATGAATTAATAATCATAAGAAGCTTATGGATATGTGTGCTAAGTCTAAGTTAAAATCATCCACTCATTATGTACACATATATAGCAAAGTCTAAAAGTGCACAAATTGCGATTGTAAAGGCCATCTTGCTAGATTTTGCTATGATGCACACAAATATAAGAATATTAATGCTCCTTGTGCATCCCACCAAGTTTATTCATCATCACATTTTGCACATACACATGCACATACTCATCATGTTCATCATAAGCATGCTCATGTGTTTAAATATGATTATTGGGGCCGTTTTGGCCATTTGACAAAATATTATTTTGATTTGAAAAGGAAATCTCATTTCCCAAATGTTTCGTAGGTTTGGACATCTTGCTAAATTTTGTTTTGATGCGCAAAAAGCTCCTATTTTGCAAAATGTTCCAAAAAGACCATCTTTGGTTGATGATGTTTCTCATTTGCAAAATAAATTTAAAAGATCATATTTTCTTGCAAATGATTTCTGTGCACGCCCAATTGGTCAACACAAATTGTTTACCCCTTTTCATTGCACATTCTGCAATCGAAAAGGTCATTTACATGACCACTGTTTTGACCGGTTACGTGCACTAAATGCGCCCAAATGGGTTTATAACCCAAGGGCTTTGAGATTAAAAGATAGGGGTCATGTCTCTAAATCTTTTAGTACCACAAGTACTTGGGTACCAAAACATATTTGATTTTTTAAACCAAAAATTTTATTTTTTTTTATTTTTCATGTCTTGGTTTTGAAAAATGTTTTTGAATTTTTTTTTGAATATGAAAACAATTTTTCGTTGATTAATTCTTTTGTTTTCATGATTATTAGTTTCGACTTTTGTTGAGAGGTTTGTGGTTATATAACCCCCCCCACCCCCCCGGATTTATTGGGTGTTTATTTCCCAAATCATGTATACCTGGTACTAAAAATCTTTATATGGATTGGAACAAGCTCAAGAGCTTGATATTGTCGCCTCTCTTGCCATTTTTATATTGGTTTACTTTTTATGTAATTTATTTGTGATTTATGATCTCATTTGAATGATTTGTTTTCATTTGAAAACTTTTTTCATGATACTCATGTTCTTCTTTCTTTTGATTTCATAAATCTTTTCATTTGAAAACTTTTTTCATGATACTCATGTTCTTCTTTCTTTTGATTTCATAAATCTATTTTTATATATGTTTTTATATTTATGTAATGAGACACTTCTTTCATAAGTATTACATCTTTATGTGTTCTCATTGTCTTTATGTATGTGAGTTGTGTTTAGCATGTTCTTATCTTGCTTTCTCACATATGTATGCCTTAGTATTCATTTTATACATTCATGAGACATTTTGATAGGGGGAGCAATCCCTATATTTGTTTTATACTCACCGTGCTTATAGGTAGGAGGAGCTTTCGCTCTCTTTATTCTTTTATTTTCTTCTTTTTGATATTGTCAAAGAGGGAGAATTATTGTGAGTATATCTTGTTTTGGTTATATGCATGATAATTCTAATTTACATATTAATTTTCTTTCATGCATATATCTCTTTTCGTAAATTGTTTGTCATCATCAAAAAAGGGAGATTGTTAGGTCCTTTTGTTTTGATGATGATTAACAAATAATTTACAACTAATGTTGTTTATCTAGTATTTGTGTTTTGTATCTATTCTAGGCAAACAATACGTTGGAGGATGGATGAAATCAAGTATTCACGATCATATCCAATAGAGGTTGGCGGAATAGTGGAGTGAAATATATATATATATATATATATATATATGTTTTGGTTTTATAGTTTTCAAGTTTATACAAAAATGAATTTGTGAAAATATTGAATTATTTGATTATAAACTTCAAAACAATATTTTATATCAATTTATTAAGTCTATAAAATTATTTTACAAAAGTTTCAATATGTGTTTATGTCAAATGACAAAAACATATATGTTTAGTTTTCATGTTTTGGACTATTTTACAAAATGATGATATTTTACAAATATGAAGTGAAATTGCAAAAATTATTTTGTAAAATGTTTATTTACATGTTTATAAACATTTCGCAAAGTTTCATAATTTTTGGAATTTAGTTGTTATTTTTAAAGGCACTTTAAAAATCAGTTTTTCAATTTTTAAACAGGCTGATAGTGTGTTATCAGTCGACTGATGATTTCAGTCGACTAATCAGTCGTCTGATGAATGTGCCTGGAATCATCAAAAAGTCTCTGTTTATTTTTAGTCAACCGATTAGTTTACTGATGAGGTCATCAGTCGACCGATGAGATCATCAGTCGACCGATAAACTCACAACGGCTAGTTTTTATACAATTTCCAGATTTTCGGTATTTGACCAGTTTACAAAATAAATTATTTCTCTCAAATAGGAAGTGATATTTATAAAATTATTTCTCTAACATGTTTACATACATGTTTAGAAACTTCCCTCAAAATTTCATGAATTTTGGAGTTGATTTACGGTGTCAAATTGATTTTACAAAGTCGGGTGTTTCAGTAGTTTTTAGAAACTATAATATCTGTGTTCAAACATTTATTTCTATCAACTGGGAAGTTATTTTTTATAAATTCTTTCTCTAAAATGTTTATCTACATGTCTATAATCTTCCTACAAAATTTCATGATGTTTGTGTTTGATTTACTATTTTTAATTGACTTTACAAAGCTAGATATGCAAAATTCCAGAACTCTAAAACTGTCTGTTTTTCTTCTGGTCTACTGACCAGTCGACTGATAAATAGTATCAGTCGACCGACAACATCATAACGACTAGTTTTTCTAGATTTTCATATTTCCATTATTTTGTCTTTTAGCTTGGTTTTCTTGGGTTTTTGGGCTTTGTCTTATGATCCTATATATACCCTTTGCCCTCTAACTTCTGAGAACCATAAGAGAAAAGTTTTAAAGAGTTTTAAAAGTTTGTTTAAGGGTTTCTAAGTGTGTTTAAGAGTTTGTTTTGTGAAGATATTTTCACAAGGGCTTGAGGAGATAATATTTGGTGTTTAAGCTTCAATTCATCTCCCTCTCTCTCTTGTCATCCATTGGAGAAGTTTTCTAAACTCTTTTCTAGATATTTATTTGTTTTGATTATAATTTCCATTAGCTAGAATTACATTGAGTTTAGTTTTGATTTATCTCATTGTTCACACACAACCTATTGAGCTTATAGTATTTCATACATAGTATAATTTGGGGTTGTGGGATTGTGATATTAAGAGTGAGCTTACACTTAGTTCTCATCTTGTATTAGAGAACAAATATTATATTTGTGCCTTCATTGTGAGATACACTTTTTAATATACTTATACACCGAGAGGAGTGTGTGGTGAGAGATGGAGTCGTCCCAAGAGGAGTAGGGTAGGTGGTAATGCCTAGAGGTAAGTTATAATTCCTAACACTTGAGGAAGACACGGGCTAGAGACCAACACTTAGAGGGTGTAAAGTGTGATTACAAGAGTGTGAGATTGTAAAGTTTTCGGTGAACTAAAAAACCGAGTGTGTAGAGAAGTTCCGGCTTTCAAACCGGGTGTGTCGTGATAGGGGAGATCTCCTAGCAATGGTGGTATCCACATGTACTTAGTATGTTAGAAAGGTCGACCTGAATCCAATGATACTTGGCTTGATTGAGGTGATTTACAGAGGCTGGATCCAGATCCTCTTGAGCAGTATGACAGCCGTCCTGATTTATACTCGACGGGGTCGAGTTGTCTCCTACCTGGGAGAATGATGAGGACATCCGGACACGTGCACGAGATTTTTGCTGAGTGTATCAGTGCAGGAGACATCGTATTTCAGCATTATGGTTTTGATTTTAGTTAGCAGTATTTGAGTTGTAATAATCAATTTGAATTTTAAATTTTTGATTTTTTTTTTAATTTTAATTTTGATTTGGTAGTTAATCAGTTTTAGTAATTGTGAGAGATTTGAGGGATTCTGTGAGATTTTCAAATTTGTAATCTTTTTTTTCTTTTAAAAGGATTGCTGTAATCAGAAGGAATTATTGAAGAATGAAAATTATTTGTATTAGCCTAATTAATTGGTATGAAACCCTAGGTTAATATTCATAATCTTCTTCTCCAGCCGTCAAACTTCTTCTTCTTCCTCCACGCAAGCAACTCCCAAACCTACAACTGAATCCATCTCCGTTCTCCCTCCGACCATCAGCACCGTCTTCCACCCCCTTATTCATCCTCGTAGACGCCCAACC
>NC_033796.1:48369644-48394769 GCF_001876935.1 Asparagus officinalis
CGCCATCAACCAGCACCGCTCCCCCTCCCACAACACTGCCTCCTACTCACTGCTCTCTCCTCCTCCTCCTATTCCACGCCGACCCAGTTCTCTCCTCCTCCTGCTCCATGCCGCCCATTCTCTTCCCCTTTCTCGCAGCCACAGATTCCAGCTCTGGCCGATCCTTCCCTCTTCTGATCCACTACCCCTTGAAGCCCTAACTGCCGCCCTTAGCCACCCCAAGGCCACCACCTCTCCCACTGTCGTTTGCACCCCCACTTAGCCGTTCGCACCCGTCATCGAACAGATCCGCCATCGCCCTGATTCCGTCCTCTCTCTTTTAGACCGAAGAACACAGAGAAGAAGTAGTAACTTGGGTCTGACCCATTGTTCGGACCCCAAACCAGGTTTAAGTGAACCTGATCTCAAGTCAAATCCAACCCATCCTATTCAGATCCATTGGAGTCCTTTTCGAGTCTGATTCGTCCTCGATTTAGCAATCCACTAGTGCATGGCTGATCCTGAAGCCGAAGACGCCTAGTTCATGATTTATCCAGATACCGACGTAGTTGATTTACTGATTTCCTAGTGGTTTGACTATCAGCCGTTCGAGACCATAGACGGATATGTTGAGCGCGTGACTCATCAGATTACCGAGAGCGTAGAGAACCGTTTGGGGATTAGCTCGTGCCACCGACGTTTCCATCCAGACACGTCACTTCATCCCAATTACGTAGCTCTCGGAGGAGAACTCCCACCACTCAGATTCGGAGTTATTACACCGCCTCCAGAGATCCACCACGTCGAACTAGTTCAGCCCGACGAAGATTTATTTTTCTATCGACCTAATATTTTCGGAACCGCTATTGCGTGCATGCTATTATCAATTTTAATATCAATTGTGATTGTGATGTATTCTGTTTGATTAGTGAGTGAGTGTTTCTGTTGCTAAGTATATTTGCTGATCTAATATTACGAGTTGAACTGCATTAAGAGAACAATTTATTACATTGATTATCTGAATAATTTACAAAGGTCTGAACTTAGTACATTTGCAATTTTTGCTTAAAAGCCATAAAGAGCTTCATTTTCTTCTTAAACTTCCTGCCTAGATCGACCGCTGATTTGGCGAAACATTACTGTCGTTGATCTTTGTACCTGCATCACATTGTTTTGCATCACATATTTTATTGGTTCATGTGTGAGAGAGAGGGAGCGGGAGGGGGAGGAGGGAGATACACACACACACACACACACTAAGTTTTATGCTGGTGCAATACCCATGATTAACTATCATGATTAAGTATTTTTGGTTTATTTCCTTAATAACATTTGTTCCTTAGTTCCACTTGGATGGTTTTTGCTCACTTATGTCTCTAACTTTTAGTATTGATATTATTTATTTTCTTTAATGTTCGTTTAAATGAGCTACACCCAATTTAAATTTTCATGTTGACAAATTGACAAAAAAATAAATATAATTCTAAGCCAATTTGACTTATCATGTTGTTTGGATCTACATGGAACCAAGCTTAACTTGAGATAATATAGTATTGCTAAAGTGAAAACCCTTAAAAATAACATTATGAAAGAAAAATGAATAATTAAAGCTAATAAGACAATATGATTGGTTAAAAATGGGATAAAACAACATAAAAGAGAATATGAAGCTTGCTCCTAATCTTTGGTAGAAGTTTAAAATAATTATAAACTAAAGGCTAATTCCAACCATATTACATTTTTATATGATGAAAGCATCCACATAAGCATATAAAATTACTAAAAAAAAAGTTATGAAAATCCATTCTAAAGGTTCCCAGTTTACCCAAAAAATAAACTACTCTTTAAAATATTTAAAAAATAATGTCTTTTATTTCTTCTATTTCATTTTTTATTGAACCGACATTAATCCTTCTCCATCTTTATTTTTTTGATAAAATTAGGCTACTTTTAGATGCTGAAAAGTGATAGTAAACTTTAAATTAGAAATTAAATTTATATATCTTAATGGAAAAATATCAAACAACTACTCTTTTCTTTGCTAAGTTTTGAAATTTTACTTTTGAAGGCATTTCTATAATTTTTGAAATGTTATGGGTGTTAATCACTGGTTTTAAATTCTCCAAAGGTTGCTGTCAATTTTTAGATTGCATGTTTGTTGTTTTAAATGTAGAAACATCAGGATATTTTGTGTAGTTTTAAACTTTAAAGGATATTTTTGTAAATTTTGAAACTTTTTGGGTATTTTTTGTAATACTTCATATATTATAGTATGTTATTCTTAACAAACTGAAACCATGGAGCTATTTCATATATTTTCTTAATCTTATTTTTTTTTAAATTATTGAGCTGTAGGTAGCTCACATGAGATTAGAATAAATATAATTATGATTAGGATAAATTAATATATGGATGAAATATTCAAAATGGTGAAAAGTAATATTAACTATAAAATGTTTTTTCTGAACTCATACTTTTAAAGAAAATATGATATAATGAATAAGAATTATATGAAAAAGTATTCTAAAAGGAAGGAAGTGAGATTGGATTGGCTTTGTATCATAGAGGATGTCTATTGGATGCTAATAATTTAAGCACCAACAAATTTATTCAATTATTTTGGCATTTGAGATACATCCTCCTGATGTGAGTTTCAATAAAAAGGATTTTAAAAAAGTGCAAGCAAAAAACATGATTTGTATAGTACACGTGGTTCACATGGACATGCTTGTTTTATGTTTTGAACTATTCATAAATGCATAAAGAAAACACTGAGTTTCTTTTTCTATTCAAATTCAATTGTTTTGCAATTATAAATTTTTGAGAGGAACCGCATACACCTATATTTCATTCCATATATCTTGAGATCTCTTCATAGATTTTTGGATTTTTCTGGTAATCAACAAAAACGTGATATAATCACGTATTAATTTTCTTTCATTCTTTTTCCTTTTTCTTTACATGTTTCCTCCATCTGTGCTCTTTTCTTCACGAGCAACGGGATCACAACAACAATTATCTTGACGGGAAAATCATGATGGCTATAAAAGGAAAATCATGATGGTTATAAAAAAGGAATCTCAAGGAAGGCCGGAAAAAAAAGTGGGCAAGCTTTCTATTTGTTGGAGTATGCAAGCCGCAGAAGATAAAACTTAAACAATCAAGAAACCCTAAATCTACCAAGCAATCAAAACAAACAACAAACAACAAGATTTAACGTGACTCCACGCGATCAAGATGATCCGTGTACGTCCATGGGGAGAAGGGGGAAGATCTTATTTCTTTTGAGAAGAGATTACAAGAGGTTGAAATTACACACCCCTAACAATGATGGAATATAGATCTCTCTTTTATTTATTTTTTTTATTTTTTTTATTTTGTTAAACTCGTAGATTGATACAATATATATAGAGATTGATTTTGCTCAATCCTATTAGAACTCTAACTTGAATCCTAATTGGATTTTACAATTCAATTAATTCCTTCAATCTAATCCTAATTAGGATAGTATAACTAATCCTAATTAGAGTTCAAACCTAATCCTACTTCTCAACTGATTTGAGTCATCACGAACTCAACAATCTCCACCTTGGCTCACATCACATTGAATCAATCATTTGCGAAGATTTTTCAAAATCAACCCCGCCTTTGTACAACTCCATCCCAAGAGTATTTCTCCAAAGTTACTTCTGAAGAACGTGGATGAAGTCCAGAGATGCTTTGAACTTGTCCATGGGAATGACCTTTGTCATCATATCCGCCGGATTCTTCTTTGTACTGATCTTCACCAATTCGATCACTTTTTTCCTGTCAATCCACTCTCGGATCTTGTGATACTAATGTCAATGTGCTTCGTCCGCTTGTGATACATCTGATCCTTCACAAGATGAATCACGCTCTAACTATCACAATGAATAGGTACTGAATCCTTCATGATGTCAAAAACCTCACAACCACAGAGCTTCCTTTGATGCCTCAACTATAGTTATGTACTCCACCTCAGTCATCGAAAGAGGCATAGTTTCCTGCAACTCAGCCATCCAACTAATAACACAGTTAGAAACTATGAATACATACCCCGTCATTGACCTCCGTTGATCAAGGTCGACTGCGTAATCTGCATCAACGTATCCCTGTAGTTTCTTGAACCCCTTATCCTCTAAAGACTAAAACAATAAGCCCACCTTTGCAGTCCCTCATAGATAATGCAGAATCCACTTCACCACCTCCCAATATTGATTTCCTCGATTTGATATGAATCGACTTACTAAACTTACTACATAGGCTAAGTCAGGCTTAGTACAAACCATAACATACATCAGCGATCCCATCGCACTCGCATATGGTATCCGAGATATTTTTTCCTGCTCCTCAACTGTTTGTGGACACTGCTCTGAGGATAATTTGAAGTGACTGACTAAAGGAGTAGAAACTGATCGTGCTTCATCCATGTTGAACCTTTTCAACACCTTGAGAATATAATTCTCTTGGGATAGCTAAAGTTTTCCAAAAACCCTGTCTCATGAGATCTCCATACCTATGATCTTTCTGGCTGCTCCTATATCCTTCATGTCGAACTCCATCTTCAGCAACTTCTTGACTTCCTCGATTTGTACCCTTTCCTTTGTAGCTATCAGCATATCATCCACATATAACATCAAATATGTTGGATGCCCAGTCTGCCTGTAATAGACACAATCATCGTACTCACATCGATTAAAGCCGACCTTGATTATGAATGAGTCGAAGGGCTTGTACCACTGCCTCAGAGATTGTTTGAGCCCGTACAGAGACCTCTTAAGAAGACAAACCTTATCCTCTTCACCTTCAAGGAGATACCCCTCGGGCTGCTTTATGTAAATTTGCTCCTCCAATTCTCCATGCAGAAACATTATTTTAACATCCATCTGCTCCAACTCCAAATCATACTGTGCAACAATAGCCAACATGAAATGAATGGACGAATGTTTTATTACAGGAGAAAAAATCTCATTGTAGTCCACTCCTTCCTTCTGAGCACATCCCTTAGCAATCAACCTTGTGTAGGCTGTCTAAAAATTACTACAGATAGTTAATCCCCATCAAACACCTATGATGGAAGTTATAATTTAACAGTTTCCAGAAGACTATATTTTAAAAACTTTCACGTAGATCGATGAAGGTCACAATCTGACGACCTTCATAATAACCGATGAAAGCTATAATTCAATAACCTTCACAATCAACATCGGGAGTTACAATCCAACGACTCCCACATTTCAAGGAGCCAAGATGAGGGTTACAGGATGATGATCTTTACAACGATCTAGCAAAAGAGACTACAAATTGACGGTTTCTTCAAATTAAAATATATTCTCAAACCATAAGGAAATTGGTGAAACGGACGGGAGCAAACCGAACCCTTTGGGTCAGTTTGGTCGGTTCCATCTCGTTGAGATAGTTAATTTTCATATATAATTCGTCCAATTTTGACTTACGGTTTGAAAGTTATGACTTGTTCTTCGCAGCAAGTTATGTTCTCAAGTCCATCAAGACTGGACTACGCCTGACGCTCGCCAAGATTGCCTGATAATCACCTCTGTGTTCCAGAGTTAAAACGCAAAGTTCATCTCTGTGTCCCAACAAAACACAGGGTTCATCACTAGGTTCTAGATCCAAACGCAGCTTTCATTGCTACATTTTCAGTCCGAAATGCAGAGTTCGTGGCTGTGTTCCAAACTCAAAACGCATAGTTCATGGCTGCGTTCCAGAGTCAAAATTCAGAGTTTATCTCTACGTCCCAACAAAATATAGGGTTCATCATTGCGTTTTAGATCCAAACGCAACTATCATTGCTGTGTTTTTAGCCCAAAATGTAGAGTTCGTGGCTGCGTTTCAGACTCAAAATGCAGAGTTCGTGGCTGCGTTCTAGACTCAAAACACAGAATTCATAGCTGTGTTCCAAACTCAAAACACGGAGTTCGTGGCTGCGTTCCAGACTCAAAACGCAAAGCACATTGCTGCGTTTTCTAACCACGAGTAGGAAGCTCAACTCTGTGTTCCAATCTCAGAACACAGAGTTCAATCCAGAACGCGTTTTCTACGTTTGACTAGTTCAAACATAACCTGAACGGTTTCAAAATCGTATCTCCACTTAATGGGGTCGGTTACACCCCATTATGGAGAGATTTATGGGGGATGGTTACACCCTATTAAGCCCCATTAGGAAGCAAATTAAGGGGGTGGTTACACCCCTTAATCCCCTTTAAATAGCTAAAATTTTAGCTTAGGAGGGGGCTCTCTCTCTTTTTGGATCAGCTGGATTTTTGGTGATTTTGGGAATTCTTTGGAGATCGGCAGCTATTCGGATCTTAGAGATCTTAAAGCATCTTTCAGCAACCGAAATTGTGAAGCTTTAGTACTTGGCTTATTAACCGAATTTTCGGTTCAAATCAACTCTTTCACAGAGTTTAAATTCACACAGAATTCATAAACTCGTAAAGAGTTCTAACTAACTTCCCTCACAATTTTCATCAATCGTTCCAGTGAAGTGAGACGGTCGGATCATCAATGAGAACAAAACTCGACACGAGTTTCGTGGGAGGCATCTCATTGCTACCGTGAAGAATCCAGGTTAAACAAAGGGAAGGATCTGTCGACCCTTCTCTCCTTTGTAAACAAGAATCCGATATAAGAAGTATAATTTCTTTTTCTAAGTTTATTAGAGAGAAATTATATCAAGAGAATTATAATTAATTCTTTTTCTGAGTCTGTTAGAAAGAATAATACAAAAATTCGATTCTCCATTTTTTCTTCAATTTTCCTACCAAACAAAAGATGGTGACTCCGCTGGCAACTAGCTTCACTGACAAAGAAGTGGTGGCGCAATCCGACGTTAACCTCGTTAGAACAACGGTTGAAACTCTCATTGTGGAGTTTGATCAAGCCAAGTATGAGGAGTTACTTTTCTCCGGATCCCTTAGCCCCAAGGCTATGCACCAGATCCACAGAGTCTCCAAAGAGACTAAAGCTCCAATCATTGTCGAACTACCAAAGGAAGGCCTCTCCTTTGGACCAAATCTCTCGGACAGCCTCTCCTCTGAAGGAGTAGGCTCAGCCGCAACCAAACTCCTTAACCGAGTTGAAGGTTCCACACCCGCGCCAAAACAACGGGTACCAGGTCACAAAAGGCTCATTGCGGTGACAAACTCGATCAACACAGACAGCGATGATGCAAAAGCCTTAAAATATGCTAAGAAGAACGATGCTCGATGAAGGAGGAGATCCCGACGACGAGCACAATTCCAAGAGAGCCGATCCTCTAATCAACGCGAGCTATGCATTTGTGAGCCTCAGCAAGAGCTCTGCGTTTCTGCTCCAGAACGCAAGCCTTACGTTGATGAGCCTAATACGAGCCCCGTGTGATCCAACTAAAACACAACCCTCAAGGAAGTGTTCCAAACTCAAAACACAGTCCTCAAGGACGTGTTCCAACACCAAAACGTAGTCCTCCGGGACGCGTTTCCCAAATAGAACGCAACTCTCAGGAGTGCGTTCTAGAATCCAAACACAAGTCTCAGGACTACGTTGACCAGCCAGAATACAGCTCGCAGAGGCGTGTTTCACCAGCAAAATGTAGACCCCAGTCTTGCATTCTTCAATCTAAACACGACCCTCGTGTTCCTTCTTCAGGACACGATGTGATTCATTATTTCAGAAAAGACCAACATGGATTTAAGATCCATTTTCACCAAGAACCAGTCCCATCTACTGATGGATAGGGGGTTCCAGCTTTAACCTCACGTTCAGTAAGAAATGCTTCCTAAGTCTCCGATTTAAGGAAACTTTTATCAAGAGAAAGACTGATGCAACAAGTCGTTCATTCATGTCAATGTGAGTGGCTTATTTCTGCGGTCCTCTCAGAATGCTAATGTTGTGCTTTTGTGCCTAGGCAAGCGACGACGTCATTACAAGAAGTCTTCAGAGATCAAGTATCCTGGAGTCACTATCAATGTGATCGGTAGAGGGAAGTCGTCAGTCCCTAGTTCTGATGAGTCAGAGATGGACCGTTCTCCAAGTGTCATAGAAATCGCTAATGAGTTTGAAAGAATCTACCAACGCACTCGGATGCGAACAGGAGCCATTCCTCCTGTCAACTATCAGAGGTTAGCCAAAGAAACCAATTCCAATGACGAACATTCAGCCATTGCGGAGTCTCAATCATCAAGTTCTTTCGTTGGACATAAGAGCTTCGCTCACATGGCAGAAAATTTTGAAGATCTTTCAAAGAGGATTGATGAGCAGGAGACCATGCTCAAATCACAGCAGGAGACCTTCAATGAACTCCTAGCCCTGATGACTCAAATCGTCACAGACAAGGCCAAATCTTAGAAGACATATTCGCTAACTAGACAAGAATCTTTCTGGAGAAGAAAATTGTCTTCATCCCGACCTCACACAAGCAAAGGGAAGGGAAAAGTGGTTGATGATGCTGCTTCTAACCAAGAAGCCCGCAATCTAGAATCTTCCTCTGGTGAAGGAAGAGAGACTGAGAATGAGTAGAATCTCCAGGCTACCAAAATAAAAGAATTGGAAGCCCACCTTAATGCCATTTCTAACAGAAATGAGCTCCAAGACAAGCGAGTTGCTAGGCCCTATCCTGTCAAATGGGATGCAACCTCTTATCCTCCAAAGTTTGAGGTCCTAACGCTACAAACTTTTGACGGCACAAGATCACCAAATTAATATATCTATCATTTCAAGTCACAGATTGGCTCGATTGTTCATTGGCTCGATTGTTCATTGGCACTCTCAAGGGAGTTGTCTTTAAATGGTTCAGAAAACTATCTGTGGGATGTATCCAAAAGTGGGTGGATCTAGAGAGACTCTTCCTGTCAAGATTCTTTGAAAATGATATAGAAGTCTCCATCCATACCCTTCTTGCCACTAAGCAGAAGAAGAGGTAGCCCGTCAAAGCCTTCGTAAAGAGGTTCTGAAGCAAGGCTCTTCGATGTTCGTCAGGTATGACGCAGTCTACCTTAGTGGAGACCTGTCAAAACAACTTGCAGACCAACATTCTAGCACAAATGAGGGTTACAGAATACCGTTCCTAGAGACAACTAATCTCTCAAGACGAACAGGCTCAAAAAATTATTGTCAGGGTCAAAGTTGAAGAACAAAGTGAGCAGGATCAACCTGAGCAATGGTACCAAGCCCAATCTTCTCAATCAGACGGGGAAGATACTACGACCACTAAATCCAATTCTCTTTAATAGGATGACGGGTTCACAAAGCTATCATATTAACAGTTACCTCTGATAACCAAACTTTTCAGATAACGGCCTGTTGTATGACGTATTCCAATTATAGTCGTTATACTCCATTGTCACTGAATGACTTGACAGATAGTAGCCCACTAGGTAATGTGCCCTGTCTACCCCTTTTTTCCCTCTGCACTTGTTCAAGACTGGGGCTTAGTTTATTTATGGTCCACAGGATTATGAGTAATAAATTTTCTAAGTTGTCAAGTTCAACAAGACACCTCTGTTAACTGCAAAATTCCTCCCCTGCTAAGTCTTAGTCAAGACTGGAGGTTAGTTATTTGTTATTTCTCAAACAAAGTACAAATTCACAAAACTATCAAGTTAACAATACACTTCTAATAGTCAATTCCTCCAAAATTCCCTTATCAATCCTCTTAAATATGATGATAAGTCCTCAAAGTTGCTCCAATCGCAACAAAATTCTGTCATGTTAAATATCACACCTCTGACTACCAATCCTTTCATCATGTTAATATTACACCTCTGATGACGTCACATTAACAAAACACCTCTGACAACCAAATCAACTTATCGACTCTATTCAATAGAACGATAGGTCCATAATTTTGTCACGTTAGCAAAACACCTCTGATGACCAAATTAACTTATCGATTCTTTTTAATAGAGTGATAGGTCCACAAACCCATCAAGTTAACATCATACCTCTGATGACCAAATCAACTTATCGACTCTCTTCAGTAGAGCGATAGGTTCAGAAACACGTCAAGTTAACGTTACACTTTTGACGACCAAATCAACTTATCGACTCTCTTTAATAGACCGATAGGCCTATAAAATACTGTTAGATTAACATCACACCTCTAGCAGTCAAACCCCTCAATGAACTTGTTAATTTTTTTCAACAATAATAGCAAGTGTTCATTATAAAATCCCCAGCAGATTAAAGATTTTCTGGAATTATCCTAGTGATAATTCATGAGAAGTTAATACAACACCTCTGGCACTTCCAGCTTTCTTTCAGTGTTTCAAGTGAAAACATAACACTGAAGAAACAGCGACAAAGCCTACGTATTCAATATCGTAGCAGGTTTTTATTAATAACACCAGAATCTATACCTTACACGCATGGGGGACTTTATCTCGATCCCTGATTAGAGATAAGTCTACACCTAACATGCGTTGCTGGGTAGTTTATTACCGTGAATTTGACAAAGTCTATGTATTCGGTATCATAGCACTAAGTCTAAGAGAGTTTATTCTTTTAGCATAACATTACATGTGGAATAGATTTAGACAATCTACATACTAGCCTGATTCAAACAGTAGTCGGTAAAGGCTTATCAATTCTGTTGACGGCTGAGGGTTTTCCAAAAATCCTATGAATGTTTGCGAGCCCATAAGCTGAATGGATGTAAGCCGAGACGTGATGTTTGAGAGCTTCTTCTCATGAGTAGCTTGTACCGTCGCTACAGTTTCTCTTTGAAACTCATCCTCATACAGGTCCTGCATAGCAAATCCTTTCAACCAAGATACCTTCGAAGCGGGTGCAGAGGATAACTCCTTTAAGACAAGGAATCAATAGCTCCAAGATCAGAGTTGAGATCCAAAGTATTTCAAAAATTCGTCCCAATCAACCGCGAACTTTGGAAAACTTTGGAGGGGGTTCTACAGGTTGTTTAAAAATTACTACAGATAGTTGATCCCCATCAAACACCGATGATGGAAGTTACAATTTGACATCTTTCAGAAGGCTACAATTTAAAAACTTTCATATAGATCGATGAAGGTCATAATCTGACGACCTTCACAACTTATGATTTAGTCAGCTCCGTCTCGTCGAGATAGCTGATTTTATATATAATTCGTCTAATTCCAACTCACGATTTAAAAGTTATGACATGTTCTTCACAACAAGTTATGTTATGAAGTCCGTCTACAAGACTGGACTTCGCCTGAACATTGGACTTCGCCTGAAGCTCGCCAAGCTCGCTTGAGGCTCGCCTCTGTGTTCCAGAGTCAAAACGCATAGTTCATCTCTATGTCCCAACAAAATGAAGGGTTCATCGCTGCGTTCCAGATCCAAAAGCAGCTTTCATTACTACATTTTCAGCCTAAAACGCAGAGTTTGTGGCTGCGTTTCAGACTCAAAACTTAGAGTTTGTGGCTACGTTCCAGAGTGAAAACGTAGAGTTCATTTCTGCATCCCAACAAAACGTAGGGTTCATCACTGCGTTCTATATCCAAATGCAACTATCATTGCTGCATTTTCAGCCCAAAACATAGAGTTTGTGGCTGCGTTCCAGACTCAAAATGTAGAGTTCGTGGCTGCGTTCCAGACTCAAAACGTAGAGCACATTGCTATGTTTTCAAGCTGCCAATGGGGAGCTATCTTTGCGTTCTAATCCCAGAACATAGAGTTCATTCTAGAACACGTTTTCTGCATTTGATTAGTTCAAACAGAACCTGAACGGTTTCAAAACCATATCTTCACTTAATGGGGTCGGTTACACCCCGTTATGGAGAGATTTATTGGGGACGGTTACACCTAATTTAGCCCCATTAGGGAGTAAATTAAGGGGACGGTTACACCCCTTAATCCCTTTTAAATAGCTAAAATTTCAGCTTAGGAGGGGGCGCTCTCTCTTTTGGATCGGCTGGATTTTTGGTCATTTTGGAAATCTTTGGAGATCGATATTACGGATCTTAGAGATCTTAAATCATCTTTCAACAACCAAAATTGTGAAGCTTTAGTAATTGGCTTCTTAAACGAATTTTCGGTTCAAATCAACTCTTTCACAAAGTTTAAATTCGCACAGAATTCATAAACTCATAAAGAGTTCTAACTAACTTTCCTCGCAAGTTTCATCAATCGTTCGAGTGAATTGAGACTGTCGGATCGTCAATGAGAAGCAAACTCGACACGAGTTTTGAAGGAGGCATCTCATCACTACCGTGAAGAACCCAGGTTAAACAAAGGGAATGATCTGTCGACCCTTCTCTCTTTTATAAATCGAGAATCCGATATAAGAAGTGTAATTTCTTTTTCTAAGTTTCTTAGAGAGAAATTGTATCGAGAGAATTGTAATTAATTTTTTTTCTCAGTCTGTCAGAAAGAATAATACAAAAATTCGATTCTCTGTTTTCTTCTTAAATTTTCCCACTAAACACCTTACCTTGAATTGCTCAACATCTTCCTTCCGAAAGATCCACTTGCAACTAATCGATTTTGAGCCTCTTGGAAGATTAACCAGTACCCACGTCTAATTCTTCTCCAAAGAATCCATCTCTTGCTCCATGGCTATAATCCACCTGTCACGAATCATGATCATCTGCTTCAACAGCCTCTCTGTAGCTACATGGGTCTCCAGCTTCTGTGAATAAAGCAAAATATACGTGATCATCGTCTTTCAACCATATCTAGTAGATGGCACCATTGTACGGCTCGAGCGTCTCAACACTATTGGTTGCTCCTCCTGTGTAGTAGCTCTATCTCCATCGTCAGTTGGAGTCTCATCGAAAGGCCCACTAGGGATTGCAGGGCTTTCCAAAAACTCCACCTCCTGTACCCGATAATCTGTAGAAGCATCTGGAGCTCCACCTTGTGCCTTGTCTTTTGTCTTTGAATCTGGTTGCATGATAGCGTCTTCATCAAAGACCACTTCTCTACTGGTAAAGGCACTGTGAGTCTTAGGATCTCATAATCGGTACCCTTTGACTCCAGAAGTCAATCCTATGAAGATACACTGCCTTGACTTGGACTCCAACTTGTTTCTCTTCTGACTGTCTACAAGACTATACGCTGGACAACTATGCGTAAAGTCGAGTAGTCCACCGATTCTCCTCACCATATCTCCTATTGGAACTAAAGATCAATGGTTGTAGATGGTAACCTGTTAATCAAATAACACGCATGATTTAACGCTTTCTCCCAAAAACCTTCGGACATGTCTGCTTGTAGCAAGTGACTGCTGGCTCTTTCCATCAGTGTCTGATTCATGCGTTTAGCTACTCCATTTTATTCTAGTCGTCCTGGCACACTTAACTGATGCTGGATGCCTTCATTAGTCAAGTACTCTTTGAATTCCCTGGAGGTATACTCAACCCCATTATCTGACCTCAAGACTTTTAATTTCAGCCCATTCTGATTTTCCACCAACGCTTTCCACTCCTTGAACTTCTGAAAAACCTCAGATTTCTACCTTAAGAAATAGACCTAAAGCTTCCTGGAGAAATCATCAATGAAGGTAACATAATACCTCGTACCCGCAATGGATGCCTTCGGTGAGGGCCCCCACACATCAGTGTGGATAAGATCTAGCAACCCCTTGGACTTATGTTGCAAAGTAGAAAAAGATACTCCACGCTGCTTCCCCATAACACAATACTTACAAAAGTAAAATTTGCATTGAGTTATTCTTAAAAGCACACCCTTGCCATGGAGTACTTGCAGACCCCTTTCACTCATGTATCCTACAGACATGTGCCAAAGTCTCAATCGATCAGTCTTCTCTGTTGTGGCTAAAACTGCACCCTCAATGACACTGCATACCAGTCTGTACAAGTTCCTTGTTCGCTCTCCTTTCAGAATAACAGTAGCACCCCTGGTAACTGTGATAGCTCCATCTTCAGCACTAAACTTGCACCCTTGAGCCTCAAGAGCTCCCAGTGAAAGAAGATTTTTCTTTAAGTCCGGAACATACCGAACATTGGAGACAGTCCTTTCCTGCCCATCGTGCATCTTCATCCTGACATTCCCAATGCTAACAATCTGACACATTACATCATTCCCCATGAGAACCGATCCTCTAGAAATAGGCATGTAAGTGATGAACCACTTCCTCCTTAGGCACATGTGATATGTGCATCCTGAATCAAGTAACCAATCATCAGTATACTTGCTCGTACCTGAGTCCGCAGTCAGTACGTCATAGAGATCTTTTACGACACCAGCATGGTTATCCTTACCCTTTGTGCTATCAATCCCACCATCACATTTCTTCAAGTACTCCTTGTATAACTTGTAATCCTTCTTGAAGTGTCATGGTCGTTTGCACCAAAAAAAAGATGATAGAACTAGAATTTCCATGAGCCTTGACCGGCTCCTTGCCCTTTGACTTTCCTTTCTTTACATTGGCCATTAGACCTAAAGATTCCTTTATGGTGTCCATCTTCCTAATGAGTTCATTATTATGAAGCACCGAGATGACATCCTCCAACTCCAAAGTCTCCTCCCCATACATGATGGTAGTCGCCAAGTGATTGTAACTGGGTAGAAGTGAACACAGCAACAGAAGAGCTTGGTCTTCTTCTTCTAGCTTCACCTCAAGAGCTAACAAATCACCAATAATCCTATTAAAGATGTTCAAGTGTTGCAGAATAGGCGTACCTTCTTTCATCAGAAATTCACCTTCACAACTTATGGTTTAGTCAGCTCCGTCTCGTCGAGATAGTTGATTTTCATATATAATTCATCTAATTCTAACTTACGGTTTGAAAGTTATGACATGTTCTTCACAGCAAGTTATGTTATGAAGTCCGTCTACAAGACCAGACTTTGCCTAAACATTGGACTTCGTCTAAAGCTCGCCAAGCTTGCCTGAGGTTCGCCTTTGCATTCCAGAGTCAAAACGTATAGTTCATCTCTATGTCCCAACAAAATGCAGGGTTCATCACTGCGTTCCAGATCCAAACGCAGATTTCATTACTGTGTTTTTAGCCCAAAACGCAGAGTTCGTGGCTGCGTTCGAGACTCAAAACGCAGAGTTTGTGGCTACGTTCTAGAGTCAAAACACAGAGTTTATCTCTGCATCCCAACAAAACGCAGGGTTCATCGCTGCGTTCTATATCCAAATGCAGCTATCATTGCTATGTTTTCAGCCCAAAACATAGAGTTCATGGCTGTGTTCCAGACTCAAAACGTAGAGTTCATGGCTGCATTTCAGACTCAAAACATAGAGCACATTGCTACATTTTCTAGCCGCCAATGGGGAGCTCATATTTGCGTTCCAATCCCAGAACATAGAGTTTATTCTAGAACACGTTTTCTGCATTTGACTGGTTCAAATAGAACCTGAACGGTTTCAAAACCGTATCTTCACTTAATGGGGTCGGTTACACCCCCGTTATGGAGAGATTTATTGGGGGCGGTTACACCCTATTTAGCCCCATTAGGGAGCAAATTAAGGGGGTGATTACACCCCTTAATCCCCTTTAAATAGCTGAAACTTCAACTTAGCAGGGGGCTCCCTCTCTCTTTTGGATCAGCTGGATTTATGGTCATTTTGGAAATCTTTGGAGATCGATATTCCGGATCTTAGAGATCTTAAATCATCTTTCAACAACCGAAATTGTGAAGCTTTAGTACTTGGCTTATTAAACGAATTTTCGGTTCAAATCAACTCTTTCACAAAGTTTAAATTCGTGGAGAATTCATAAACTCATAAAGAGTTCTAACTAACTTTCCTCGCAAGTTTCATCAATCGTTCGAGTGAAGTGAGACGGTCGGATCGTCAACGAGAAGCAAACTCGACACGAGTTTCGAGGGAGGCATCTCATCACTACTGTGAAGAACCCAGGTTAAACAAAGGGAAGGATCTATCGATCCTTCTCTCTTTTATAAATCGAGAATCCGATATAAGAAGTGTAATTTCTTTTTCTAAGTTTCTTAGAGAGAAATTGTATCGAGAGAATTGTAATTAATTTTTTTTCTCGGTCTGTAAGAAAGAATAATACAAAAATTTGATTCTCCATTTTCTTCTTCAATTTTCCCACTAAACACCTTACCTTGAATTGCTCAACATCTTCCTTCCGAAAGATCCACTTGCAACTAATCGATTTTGAGCCTCTTGGAAGATTAACCAGAACCCACGTCTAATTCTTCTCCAAAGAATCCATCTCTTGCTCCATGGCTATAATCCACCTGTCACGAATCATGATCATCTGCTTCAACAACCTCTCTGTAGCTACATGGGTCTCAACACTATTGGTTGCTCCTCCTGTGTAGTAGCTCTATCTCTATATCTAGTAGGTGGCACCATTGTACGGCTCGAGCGTCTCAACACTATTGGTTGCTCCTCCTGTGTAGTAGCTCTATCTCCATCACCGGTTGGAGTCTCATCGAAAGGCCCACTAGGGATTGCAGGGCTTTCCAAAAACTCCACCTCCTGTACCCGAGTTGGAGTCTCATCGAAAGGCCCACTAGGGATTGCAGGGCTTTCCAAAAACTCCACCTCCTGTACCCGATAATCTGTAGAAGCATCTGGAGCTCCACCTTGTGCCTTGTCTTTTGTCTTTGAATCTGGTTGCATGATAGCGTCTTCATCAAGGACCACTTCTCTACTGGTAAAGGCACTGTGAGTCTTAGGATCTCATAATCGGTACCCTTTGACTCCAGAAGTCAATCCTATGAAGATACACTATCTTGACTTGGACTCTAACTTGTTTCTCTTCTGACTGTCTACAAGACTATACGCTGGACAACTATGCGTAAAGTCGAGTAGTCCACCGATTCTCCTCACCATATCTCCTATGGGATCTGAAGATCAATGGTTGTAGATGGTGACCTGTTAATCAAATAACACGCATGATTTAACGCTTTCTCCCAAAAACCTTTGGATATGTCTGCTTGTAGCAAGTGACCGCTGGCTCTTTCCATCAGTGTCTGATTCATGCGTTTAGCTACTCCATTTTATTCTAGTCGTCCTGGCACACTTAACTGATGTTGGATGCCTTCATTAGTCAAGTACTCTTTGAATTCCCTGGAGGTATACTCACCCCCATTATCTAACCTCAAGACTTTCAATTTCAGCCCATTCTGATTTTCCACCAACGCTTTCCACTCCTTGAACTTCTGAAAAACCTCAAATTTCTGCCTTAAGAAATAGGCCTAAAGCTTCCTGGAGAAATCATCAATGAAGGTAACATAATACCTCGTACCCGCAATTGATGCCTTCGGTGAGGGCCCCCACACATCAGTGTGGATAAGATCTAGCAACCCCTTGGACTTATGTTGCAAAGTAGAAAAAGATACTCCATGCTGCTTCCCTATAACACAATACTTACAAAAGTAAAATTTGCATTGAGTTATTCTTAAAAGCACACCCTTGCCATGGAGTACTTGCAGACCCCTTTCACTCATGTATCCTACAGACATGTGCCAAAGTCTCAATCGATCAGTCTTCTCTGTTGTGGCTGAAACTGCACCCTCAATGACACTGCATACCAGTATGTACAAGTTCCTTATTCGCTCTCCTTTCAGAATAACAGTAGCACCCCTGGTAACTGTGATAGCTCCATCTTTAGCACTAAACTTGCACCCTTGAGCCTCAAGAGCTCCCAGTGAAAGAAGATTTTTCTTTAAGTCCGGAACATACCGAACATTGGAGAGAGTCCTTTCCTATCCATCGTGCATCTTCATCCTGACGTTCCCAATGCTAACAATCTGACACACTACATCATTCCCCATGAGAACCGATCCTCTAGAAATAGGCATGTAAGTGATGAACCACTTCCTCCTTAGGCACATGTGATATGTGCATCCTGAATCAAGTAGCCAATCATCGGTATACTTGCTCGTACCTGACTCTGCAGTCAGTACATCACAGAGATCTTTTACGACACCAGCATAGTTATCCTTACCCTTTGTGCTATCAGTCCCACTATCACGTTTCTTTAAGTACTCCTTGTACAACTTGTAATCCTTCTTGAACTGACATGGTCGTTTGCACCAAAAAAAGACGACAAAACTAGAATTTCCATGAGCCTTGACCGGCTCCTTGCCCTTTGACTTTCCTTTCTTTACATTGGCCATTAGACCTAAAGATTCCTTCATGGTGTCCATCTTCCTAATGAGTTAATTATTATGAAGCACCGAGATGACATCCTCCAACTCCAAAGTCTCCTTCCCATACATGATGGTAGTCGCCAAGTGATTGTAACTGGGTGGAAGCGAACACAGCAACAGAAGAGCTTGGTCTTCTTCTTCTAGCTTCACCTCAAGAGCTAACAAATCACCAATAATCCTATTGAAGATGTTCAAGTGTTGCAGAATAGGCGTACCTTCTTTCATCAGAATTTCATATAGCTGCTTCTTCTTGAAGAGTTTATTTGACAAACTCTTTGTCATATACAAGCTTTCCAACTTGCACCACATAGCCGCACCACATAGCCGCAATTGTGCTCCTGTTCATAATGCTGTAGAGAACCTCATCTGACAAGCACATGATAATCGTAGCCTTTGTGTGGACATCCATGTCTTTCCACTCATCTTCATCCAAAGTGGATAGCTTCTTCTCAATGCTATCTAGGGATCGATGGAACCCTTCTTTCACGAGTAACGCCGTGATGTGCATCTTCCACAAGAGAAAATTCAACTTGCCGTCAAATTTCTCCACCTCGAACTTGGTCTCCATAGTAGCTCTGATACTAATTGTTGGAGTACGCAAGCCGTGGAAGATAAAACTTAAACAATCAAGAGATCCCAAATCTACAAGTCAATCAAGAGAATATGCATAAATAATTGGATCATTAGGAGTCCTGACAAACTACACCAAACCTGACATTGCCTATGCAGTAAATAGACTTAGTAGCTATACATCAAATCCTAATAAGAGTCACTGAAATGCTCTAGAAATAATTATAAGATATCTAAAAGGAACTATGAATTATGGTTTACATTATAAAGGTTATCCATCTATATAAGAAGGTTACTCAGATGCAAATTGGATTAGTGACTCAGTGGATGTAAAATCCACCACTGGATTTGTGTTCCTTTTAGGAGGAGGAGCTATTTCATGAAAATCTACTAAACAAACTATAATGACTAGAAGTATAATGGAATCATAATTGATAGCCATTGATACTACTAGTATAGAAGCTGAATGGTTGAAAGATTTACTAACTGAAATTCCATTAATAATGGTTGAAAGATTTACTAACTGAAATTCCATTAATACAAAAACCATTACCAGCTATTTCTATTCATTGTGATTGCAGGTCAGCGATTCAGCTATTTCTATTCATTGTGATTGCAGGTCAGCGATTGACAAATGTCATCAAGAGAATGCAAATGTGAAAATGAATCGACACTTGAAAGTGCGACATAATGTAGGCTGTCTAAAAATCACAATAGATACCTGAACCCCCATCAAACACCGATGATGGAAGTTACAATCTGACGACTTCCAGAAGACTATAATTTGAATACTTTCACATAGATCGATGAAGGTTATAATCTGACGACCTTCACAATAACTAATGAAAGCTCTAATCAACAGCCTTCACAATCAACATCGGGAGTTACAATCTGACGACTCTCATATTTGCAAGGAGCTAAGATGAAGATTACAAGATGACGGTCTTTGCAACGCTCCAATAAAAGAGACCACAAATTGATGGTCTCTTCACATCAAAACGCAGAGGTCATCCCTGTGTTTCACCATCAAAACGCAGAGGTCATCCTTGTGTTATACCATCAAAACGCAGAGGTCATACCCACGTTCCAGAGTCAAAACGCAAGGGCCATTCCCAACATTCAAGTCCAGACGCAGAGTTCGTGGACTCAGAAACGCAGAGTTCATGCAGAATCCAACTCTGCGTCTCAGGTCCAAAACGTAGAGTTCATGCAGAGCCCAACTCTACGTCTCAGGTCCAAAACGCGGAGTTTATCTCTGCGTCCCAACTCTGTGTTTTAGATTTATAACGCAGCGTGACCTATGCGTTCAGCCACCAAAATAGGCCCAACTCTACGTTTTTAGTCTAAAACGCAGAGTTCGGGCCCTGAACGCTATTTTTTAGCATTTGACTCGTTCAAAGCACGAACTGAACGGTTTTAAAACCGTTCTCCCCACGATTTGGGGAGCTATTTAAGGGGGCGGTTACACCCCATTCAGCCCCACTTAGGAGCGAATTAAGGGGGCGGTTGTACCCCTTAATCCTCTATAAATAGTGGGAAACTCAATTGAGTTCAGGGGATTTTTTGGCTCTGTGATTGATCCTTCTTTTTGGGCAGCAAAGAAGAGATCTTCGGCTGACTTTTTGGGGGAATTGCTGGAGCTTCCTGCAGCGACAAAGTTCCTTGGAGCCTTCGGCCTTGGCTTGTCAAACCGATTTTCGGTTAAATCAACTCTTTCATAGAGTTTTAAACTCGTTCAGAGTTATCAACTCATCAAGAGTTCTAAAACTTGCTTTGCAAGTTCTCCACAGCGTCAAATCGTGAGCAGGAGATACCGTTTCAGCGAATCAAGATGTTCGGATCGTCAACGGAGAGCAAACTCGACGTGAGCATTCGAGAGAGGCACTCTATCGCTACCGTGAAGAACCCCGAATTAAACAAAGGAGAGAATCCAGATCATTCTTCTCTCTTTTGTAATCGGAATCCAATTGTAATTGAGATCGAGAGAATATATATAAAATTTTTCTTTCATTTCTTTTACTATGAATTTTCCACAAACACATAAATCCTTGAGATATAAGATGAAAAACTATGTAATGGCCTTAGACTTTGTAAGATTAGAAAAAAATCTTACAGATCACTTAACTAAAGGCTTATCTAGGGTAGTGGTCCTAGAATCATTGAGGGGGATGGGGTTAAGCCCATAAGAAAAATCACTGCAGTGGCAACCCAACCTCACAGAGGTTCAATGGGTAGAAACAAACTAGATGAGTGACTGATTGTGAGGAGCACAGAATTCATTTGCTCCCATCCCTAGGATGATCAGTGCTCATAAAAAGTAAGTGAAAGGTTGAGTTTAACTCTTAATGAATCCAAGACCCGTGAGGCATGATACTTACTTGCTCGCATTCTTATTAAGATTTACCTATATGTGTGTAGTTGCGAGGCTGCGACTATGGGATCAGGGCTGCTCCCTAGTAACACACATGAAAGATACCTGCACAAGGCCGATAATAGCACAACCCACTTAGAATTCTTCAAAACTATACTATGTGTGCTTTTTGTAGAAATTCGATAAATAGGACTGGTTCAAGGCACCGTCTACCAAGCTCTCACGGATCTATACAACTGTCACTAAGTGAAGGTTCAAATCGAAAGTTACCCTCACCTATTACATAGTATAAGGGAACCAACAATCTTGTTTTCAAAGTTCTTCTTTTACTCTTATTTTTGAGTTATTCTAAGTTTTAAGTTATATGGGGGATTGTTGGAGTTATAACTTAAAACTTGATTTTGGAGTGGGGAAGTTTAGACCCACATTGAATAGTAGATGAGAATGATGGTTGTTTATAAGTCTTCCCTTTCTCTCCTATGCCTAGAAAAAAACATGGGTTATGCTCCAAACCATACACATGCACACCGAACCGAACCGGGCTGGGTTGGGCTTGGGTTCG
Organism: Asparagus officinalis; assembly: GCF_001876935.1. Lineage (NCBI taxonomy): Eukaryota > Viridiplantae > Streptophyta > Magnoliopsida > Asparagales > Asparagaceae > Asparagus > Asparagus officinalis. The sequence goes on from NC_033796.1 coordinate 48,391,232, forward strand.
GGTCGAGAGGCGCGCGCCCACAACCTGCGAACACGAATGCAGCTCTGGATTGAGGGGCCCTTATCCTGATATATTTTAGATTTTTATTTTTACAAATTGGAACAATTAAAACGTGTTAAACATTTGGTTGTGAGAATTATGGATCTAAACGACTGGATGAATGGAAATGACTAGCTGAATAAATGGGCGAGATATGTGGATCTAAAGGGCGAGTTTTGTGGATCTAAATAGTGATTTTCATCCTATATAAGGACCTATAGCTGCGAGGGTTAAATTACAGATTTACAACAAATCTATTCTCTTCTTCTCCTCTTTTCAAAAATATCATCGTGCTGTTACATTGCTGGTTCTCTGAAAGTCTTGAAGATTTTGCAAAGCCTTCTTGAAGCTCGTGCCAACAAGAAAGAGGTCGCCTGACCGAGGGTCGTTGTATCTCCGAGATCTATTGCCGCGTAGCCCTATACGAGAGGGGGCAATTAGATTCTTGGGACAGTACCTTGCACGCTTCGATCATCAGGCTATATTCTTAAACCCTGTTTAAATTTTTCATTCTTAGTCTACATTTCATGATAATTACAGTCTAAACATCAACTAATTTCCTACCAATGAAAACATGGGGCATTGATGTTTTGCTTCGGTCTCATGGGGAGATGGAGGCGGCAGAGGTTTTGTGAAGAGGAGGTAACCTATTTTGGTTTTGGGTTCACACTTGACACCCACATATGTATAAGATAGATGACATAGGGTCTTTTGTGCAAATAGGGATGTTAGAAGGTCTTTTGTGGAACTGCAGAGCCCAACTCTACGTCTCAGGTCCAAAACGCGGAGTTTATCTCTGCGTCCCAACTCTGTGTTTTAGATTTATAACGCAGCGTGACCTATGCGTTCAGCCACCAAAATAGGCCCAACTCTACGTTTTTAGTCTAAAACGCAGAGTTCGGGCCCTGAACGCTATTTTTTAGCATTTGACTCGTTCAAAGCACGAACTGAACGGTTTTAAAACCGTTCTCCCCACGATTTGGGGAGCTATTTAAGGGGGCGGTTACACCCCATTCAGCCCCACTTAGGAGCGAATTAAGGGGGCGGTTGTACCCCTTAATCCTCTATAAATAGTGGGAAACTCAATTGAGTTCAGGGGATTTTTTGGCTCTGTGATTGATCCTTCTTTTTGGGCAGCAAAGAAGAGATCTTCGGCTGACTTTTTGGGGGAATTGCTGGAGCTTCCTGCAGCGACAAAGTTCCTTGGAGCCTTCGGCCTTGGCTTGTCAAACCGATTTTCGGTTAAATCAACTCTTTCATAGAGTTTTAAACTCGTTCAGAGTTATCAACTCATCAAGAGTTCTAAAACTTGCTTTGCAAGTTCTCCACAGCGTCAAATCGTGAGCAGGAGATACCGTTTCAGCGAATCAAGATGTTCGGATCGTCAACGGAGAGCAAACTCGACGTGAGCATTCGAGAGAGGCACTCTATCGCTACCGTGAAGAACCCCGAATTAAACAAAGGAGAGAATCCAGATCATTCTTCTCTCTTTTGTAATCGGAATCCAATTGTAATTGAGATCGAGAGAATATATATAAAATTTTTCTTTCATTTCTTTTACTATGAATTTTCCACAAACACATAAATCCTTGAGATATAAGATGAAAAACTATGTAATGGCCTTAGACTTTGTAAGATTAGAAAAAAATCTTACAGATCACTTAACTAAAGGCTTATCTAGGGTAGTGGTCCTAGAATCATTGAGGGGGATGGGGTTAAGCCCATAAGAAAAATCACTGCAGTGGCAACCCAACCTCACAGAGGTTCAATGGGTAGAAACAAACTAGATGAGTGACTGATTGTGAGGAGCACAGAATTCATTTGCTCCCATCCCTAGGATGATCAGTGCTCATAAAAAGTAAGTGAAAGGTTGAGTTTAACTCTTAATGAATCCAAGACCCGTGAGGCATGATACTTACTTGCTCGCATTCTTATTAAGATTTACCTATATGTGTGTAGTTGCGAGGCTGCGACTATGGGATCAGGGCTGCTCCCTAGTAACACACATGAAAGATACCTGCACAAGGCCGATAATAGCACAACCCACTTAGAATTCTTCAAAACTATACTATGTGTGCTTTTTGTAGAAATTCGATAAATAGGACTGGTTCAAGGCACCGTCTACCAAGCTCTCACGGATCTATACAACTGTCACTAAGTGAAGGTTCAAATCGAAAGTTACCCTCACCTATTACATAGTATAAGGGAACCAACAATCTTGTTTTCAAAGTTCTTCTTTTACTCTTATTTTTGAGTTATTCTAAGTTTTAAGTTATATGGGGGATTGTTGGAGTTATAACTTAAAACTTGATTTTGGAGTGGGGAAGTTTAGACCCACATTGAATAGTAGATGAGAATGATGGTTGTTTATAAGTCTTCCCTTTCTCTCCTATGCCTAGAAAAAAACATGGGTTATGCTCCAAACCATACACATGCACACCGAACCGAACCGGGCTGGGTTGGGCTTGGGTTCGGGTCGAGAGGCGCGCGCCCACAACCTGCGAACACGAATGCAGCTCTGGATTGAGGGGCCCTTATCCTGATATATTTTAGATTTTTATTTTTACAAATTGGAACAATTAAAACGTGTTAAACATTTGGTTGTGAGAATTATGGATCTAAACGACTGGATGAATGGAAATGACTAGCTGAATAAATGGGCGAGATATGTGGATCTAAAGGGCGAGTTTTGTGGATCTAAATAGTGATTTTCATCCTATATAAGGACCTATAGCTGCGAGGGTTAAATTACAGATTTACAACAAATCTATTCTCTTCTTCTCCTCTTTTCAAAAATATCATCGTGCTGTTACATTGCTGGTTCTCTGAAAGTCTTGAAGATTTTGCAAAGCCTTCTTGAAGCTCGTGCCAACAAGAAAGAGGTCGCCTGACCGAGGGTCGTTGTATCTCCGAGATCTATTGCCGCGTAGCCCTATACGAGAGGGGGCAATTAGATTCTTGGGACAGTACCTTGCACGCTTCGATCATCAGGCTATATTCTTAAACCCTGTTTAAATTTTTCATTCTTAGTCTACATTTCATGATAATTACAGTCTAAACATCAACTAATTTCCTACCAATGAAAACATGGGGCATTGATGTTTTGCTTCGGTCTCATGGGGAGATGGAGGCGGCAGAGGTTTTGTGAAGAGGAGGTAACCTATTTTGGTTTTGGGTTCACACTTGACACCCACATATGTATAAGATAGATGACATAGGGTCTTTTGTGCAAATAGGGATGTTAGAAGGTCTTTTGTGGAACTGTACATAGCAAAGTTGGAAATCCATGTCTGTAGGCAATAAAAATTACCTTAATCCATGTACAACAACTTGGAACAAGCAAAAGGGTCCATCTCGGTGAAGGCAGACTGACTCACCAAGAGTCCACCCAACTCAGTCGGCCAGATGACTTGACGACTCGCTGAGGGTCAGGCCGACTCAGTCAACATGTCGACACGAAAGACGATCGAAGACGACTCGACAACTTGTTGAGAGTCGG
>NC_033796.1:48394785-48395000 GCF_001876935.1 Asparagus officinalis
GTCGGGCCGACTCAGTCAACAAGTCGACACGAAGGGTGGTGTTAGTCAGCCCTTCCAAGATTACTCACTGAGAGTCTATCCAGAGCTCGCCTGATGATCCTCTTGGGCTCACCTAATGCTTGAGCTTGCATGATGACTTCTCGAGCTCGCATAAGGCTTGAAGCTCGACCACTTGTAGACTTGAGCTCACCTGCAGGCTTGATCTCGCGTACAGG
>NC_033796.1:48395653-48410142 GCF_001876935.1 Asparagus officinalis
GGCATGGTGCTCCTTACCCAGGCGTGGCTATATCCCACAAATCAAGGGATTGGCCATGGCTCTCCTTTTCTATAAATAGCCACACTTGGCTACATGAGAAGAGGTTTTTGGTCTTCTTGAGGACTTGGACCTTTTGAGGGGTTGGCTTGGTCTTAGCCTTGTTTAGAACTTGACCTTTTAAGTGGCTAGCTGGACCTTCTTTGGTACATCTTCCTTGGCATTTTTAAAGTCTCAATCTGAACCCTTAGATTTGGAGACTCTTGACTCATTAGCTCTGCTAGCTCTTGCATTATAGCCTTCTTGGTGCATTTGGCCTTGATACTCATCAAGCTCGGGCATTCGAACTACAACCGCAACTCCAATCGGATTGTCTAAGGGAAGCAAACTCAGCACGAACATCGAGGAAGGCGTCCTACCACTGCCAACGAACCCACATTAAACAAGAAGGGTCATTCCCTTCTCCTCTATTGTAAAACATTGATCATTAGTTTGTAATAAACCACTCTTATAAATACAAATGACCCTTCAAACAGGAAGTTAATTTTTACACCCAACAGAAAATGGCGACCACAGTGGGAGGAACCGTTTCTTTAACCAAAATGGTGATGGCATAGTTCAACAAAATTACAATAGGGACAACTGTTGAGTCCCTCATGATTGAGTTCGATGAGTACTTATCTTCATCCTCTTCTGGCGGCAATGCATCTCACAAGTGCTACAGAGTTGCGCGTGTGGCCTAGCCCCAAGTGGCCGAGGCAACCACGTAAGAGAGCTTCGTCCAAGCAAACACAAGGGATTCTATCTCCCCCAAGCCTATCACGGTCGAGCCGAAGGCGAAGGATGCAAGTTCAAGGGCTGCGCGAGGGGTCGTTGAACGATCCTCGTAGGCCCCAATGCAAGAGGAGATGACGGTTCATGTCAACGTGGATCCCACCTTCGCCATCAACATAAATGCTCCCCTCTCCAAAAGAGCCAAGCAACAGCAACGACAAGCTCTCGCCTGCCAAAAGACGCAAGCCCTCGTCTCCGATGACGGCCTGAATTACTATTCAGGCATGAAGAGATCCAAGCCAAAACGCAAGATTCTTAATTTTGACGAACTGAACCGATCAGGCGAGCCCACCTACTCGAGCGGGCTTTGTTCTATTGGCAAACTTTCTAAAATTAGCGAATTTAGTATTTTCGGTGAGCCTAGTAGTTCAGACGAGCCCCACGAGCTTCGCTCCATGAGCAAGGTTCCCAATTTTAGCGAACCACTCAAATCAGGCGAGCCCACCTATAAGCGAGCTCTGCTCTTCAGGCAAGCTTCCCAAATCTGGCAAACTTCGCAAATATGGTGAGCTCTGTAGTTCAAGCGAACTTCATCAAGTTCGCCTAATGGCCCGACTTCGCCTGCAAGCCGACCTTCGCCAGAAAGGCAAAGCTGTAGCTCGCTCAACAGGCGAGCCTCGACAGGCCGAACCTCACCAACACATGCGAGTGTAGACTATCTAAAAATTACTGCAGATAGCTGATCTTCATCAAACACTGAGGATGAAAGTTACAATTTGATGGCTTTCGGAAGGCTATAATTTGAAAACTTTCACATAGATCGAGGAAGGTTACAATCTAACAATCTTCATAAGAACTGATGAAAGCTCTAATTCAACAGCCTTCACAATTAACATCGAAAATTTCCCAAGACGAAGGTTACAAGATGACGATCTTTGCAACGTTCTAGCAAAAGAGACTACAAATTGATGGTCTCTTCAAATCAAAACATAAGTGGACTCGTTCTAGAGTCAAAGCAATGCAAACGTGGCTCAAACCTGGCTGCAAATGCAGCTCACATTTAGCTCCAAACACTACAAACGTAGCTCAGATCCAGCTATCAACGTAGCTCATGTTCGGCCGCAAACACAGCCATCGAACACTACAGACGTAGCTCAGATTCAGCTACCAACGCAGCTTCCAAGCGCTACCAAACGCAACTTCTAAGCTGCCAACGTAGCTTCCAAACCGCTGCAAACACAGCTTCCAGACGCTACGTCCAAGCTTCCAAACACTGCGTTCGAGCTTCAAAATGATGCATTTGAACACAGAATTCATGCCAGAGCGCAATTCTTGCGTTTGACTCATTCAAACACGAGGTGAACTGTTTCAAAACTGTTTCTCACGATTTGAGGGGATCACAACTCTACTCAAGAGTGATTTAAGGGGCGATTACATCCCATAAGCACCACGAAGGAGCAATTTTAGGAGAGGTTATACCCCCTAATTGCCTATAAATAGCTGAAAGATCATCTTAGTTCAGATGTTTGGATCTTTGAGCATTTTCGGATCTAGAGATTAGCAAAGAGCTTGGAGCGTTCTTCAGCAACCGAGATCAAGGAACTTTGATACTTAGCTTATTAACTGATTTTCGGTTCAAATTAACTTTATTATAGAGTTTAAACTCACACGGAGTTCTTAAACTCGTTAAGAGTTATTTTTAAACTTGTCATGCAAGTTTTATCAACTTCAATCCAACGAGATAAAATGTCGGATCGTCAATGAGAAGCAAACTCGCCACGAACATCGAGAGAGGCATCTCATCGCTACCATGAAGAACCTAATTTTAAACAAAGGGAATGATCTCCGTCGATCTTCTTCTCTTTTGCAAATCGGATTCTGATATAAGAAGATTATAATTTATTTTTCTAAAGTTTGTTAGAGAGAAATTATATTGAGGATGTTGTAATCATTCTTTATCTAAACCAGTTAGAGAGAATAACACATTTTTGTTCTTAATTTTCTTCTTTGAATTTTTCCTCCAATCAGCAAGCTCGCCAACAGATACAAGCTCACCCAACAGGGAAACCTCACCAGACCGAGCCTCACTGACGAGGTCAAGTATGCCAAATAGGTGGACCTCGGCAAGCTCGTCTAACAGCTTGGACCCCACCTGCAAGAAGCGGTAGTTCTCCAAACAGGCGAACCTTGCCTGAAAGAACTGGAGGTTGAACCTCTCCAACAGGTTCAAGGTCGCCGACTGCACGAACCTCACCTGAATGAACAGACGGCTGAACTTCACCAATAGGCCCAAACTCGCCTGTCTAGGCAAGGTCGTCTGAGTTCAACGCTTGGAAAATTTCCCAAGTGTTCACATTTGGACTCCCTTGAGTCTCCTTCATTTGAGCGCCAGCAGTCGGCTGAGGCTCAAGCTTGATTTGAACCTCGCCTAAACTACCAGTCATCTCGACCTCGCCAGCAGTCGGTTGAAGGTTACCCAAATTCTCGAGCTCACCAATAGTTAGCTGGAGCTCACCCATATTCCAAACCTCGCTAGCAGTCGGTTGAAGGTCGCCCATATTCCAGACCTTACCAACAGTTGGCTGAAGGTCTCCCAAATGCTTAAGCTCGCCTACAGTCGGCTAGATCTTGCCCACATTCTAGACTTCACCTGTCTCGGCGAGGTCAGTTGGATCTGACACTTAGGGAATTTCCTAAGTGTCCTCATGTCGGCTCCCTTGAGCCTCCTTCATGTGACTTCACATCTCGTCCTTCCGATGCTGGGGATTGTCACTATCAACCTACAGGAGATCTCAGAGGACACTTGACTTGCAAACGCATGCTCTATGAGACTTCCGATGATGTGGAGCTCCCTGCCACAACTGCCAATGAGACGGGGAAGTCCAAGGCTATTGAGCATGAATCCACCAACGCACTTGTGCCCAAATGGGGGTAGCCATTCCATTTGACTACACATGCCTAGCACACGTCTCTGACGACGACGATGATGATTGCTCGGCAGTGGAAATGTCGTAGGCTTTAAGCTCTATTCAGGATGAAGATGCGGAAGTGCACATGACCAACACCTCTAATGAGATATCCACGAGACTCGACAAGCAACAAGTAACCATTGATTCCCTGAAGGAGATGTTGGAGCAGCTTCTGAGTGAGAAGAAGAGGGAAAAATAGAGGACTTCACGGGCTTCGCGTAAATCCTTGAAGCACAAAGAACGGGTGCTTACTCCTTCTCACTCCTCATCCGAGTCATCTAGAGGAGCTTCATCTTCGGAACATAATCTGAGGGACAAAAGGCTCGATGAGTTCCAAAATCAACTCAACGCCTTGAAGCTCCGAAGCACATGGATAAGTTGGGGTTTGTCAGACCGTATCCGATCGAATGGGATACAGTCTCCTACCCAATGAAATTTCAACCACTGGACCTCCTACAGTTCAACGGCAAGGATTCTCCTACCTAGCACATTTATTACTTTCAGGCGCAAACTGGACACATAGTGGGGAATGATCCCATTATGACTCGACTGTTCATTGGCACTCTCAAGGGGGTCGCTTTTGAATGGTTCCGTAGATTAGAGCTTGAATCCATCACCTGCTAGAAGGGCATGGAAAGCCTCTTCATGGCCAGATTCTTCGATGATGACAAAAAAAATATCTATGGCCACCCTACTAGCTGCAAAGCAGAGGAAGACAGAGTCTGTAAGCAACTTTGTCAAGAGGTTCAGGAATTGATCACTGTATACACATGATCGGATTTTCGAGACCACTCTCATTGAGATGTGCCGGAACAATCTCTCCATCAACATTCTGTCCAACACGGGCTCTGTCATAGCTAGCTCATGGAAAGACTTACTCCGCCAAGGAGAACAAGTCGAGAGTATGCTCAAGCGTATGGATACTGAAGAGCCATATGAATTTCAAGGGGGTGATTACCAAGACATCTTGGTAATGGAAACCACCTCCTCATCCAAACCCTCTTCACAACAGAGGGGCAATGCTTCAAAGCACAAGAAGCCCTCGATGGCATTTGCCGAGTTCGCCAACTAGGACCCAAACTATAGGGTTGATGGCGAAGACTTAGCTACTATTGGTCAAAGATGATCAGTGATGCTTAAATGTGTCAATCGTCGGAGGACCTGTATCTGATAGAAACTTCATACCCATTCGTAGTAGAATGGGCAACGTGTCAGCACAGGATTTCATCCTCCGTCTCCAATGGGTATACGAGTATAAACTGTTCCCTACTTTTAATGGGAAGTTCTTAGAGGATATTACCCATAATATTCTTAAGGATAACCCAACCGACTCCAATGGTTATACGAGTATAAATTGTTTCCTATCTTTGTCGGGAAGTTCCTGGAGGATATTACACATAGTATTCTTAAGGATAACCCGATCGACTCCAACGAGTATACGAATATAAACTATTTCCTACCTTTGTCGGGAAGTTCTTGGAGGATATTATCTATAATATTCTTAAGGATAACCATGCAAACTCCGACGGGTATACGAGTATAAACTGTTTCCTACCTTTGTCGGGAAGTTCCTGGAGGATATTACCCACAATATTCTTAAGGATAACCTGGCAGACTCTAACAGGTATACGAGTATAAATTATTTCCTACCTTGGTCGGGAAGTTCCTGGAGGATATTACCTATAATATTCTTAAGGATAACCTGGCAGACTCCAACGGCTATACGAGTATAAATTATTTCCTACCTTTGACGGGAAGTTCCTGGAGGATATTACACATAATATTCTTAAGGATAACCCAGCTTACTCCAATGGGTATACGAGTATAAATTGTTTCCCAAATCTCTAACTGGTGTATGAGGCTAAACTGTTCCCTACCTTTGACGGAAAGTTCCTGGAGAATATTCTTAATGATAACTCGGCAACCTCCAACTGGTGTACGAGGATAAATGTTCCCTACCTTTAATGGGAAGTTCCTGGAGAATATTCTTAAGGATAACTGGGTATCTCCAACAGGTATACGAGGCTAAACTGTTCCTTACCTTTGATGAAAAATTCCTGGAGAATATTCTTAAGGATAACTCGGCAACCTCTAACTGGTATACGAGGCTAAACTATTTCTTACCTTTAACAGGAAGTTCCTGGAGAATATTCTTAAAGATAAACCGGCAACCTCCAACTGGTGCACGAGGCTAAACTACTCCCTTTCCTCCAACCGGTGCACAAAGCTAAACTGCTCCCTTTCCTCCAATCGGTGCACAAGGTAAAATTGTCCCTTTACTCCAACAAATATACGAGTATAAACTGTTGCTCCTTTCCTCTAACTGGTACACGAGGCTAAACTGTTCCCTTTCCTCCAACCGATGCACGTGGTGAAACTGCCCCTTTACTCTGATAAGTATACGAGTATAAATTGCTGCTCCTTTCCTCCAACCGGTGCATGAGGTGAAACTGCTTCCTATCCTCCAACCGGTGCATGAGATAAAACTACTTCCTATACTCTAACTAGTGCACGAGGCTAAACTGTTCCTACCCTCCGACTAGTATACGAGGTTAAATTGTTCCTACCTTAATCCAAATGCCTCAAATAGCTAAGGATAGAGGAGAAATTTTAGCATTAAGCCTAAAAGAAACTCCTCGACAACTTACCATGCTAAGGGCAATAGCGTGGCTAGTTCAACTCAAATAGCAGTTGATAAAGACAAATCAAGTCCGTTGATAGCTAAGGGTTTGCTCAAAATCCTAGATGGCGATCATCAACTACGAGTGAAGAGGTCGATTTCACTGAGCTCGTTAGAAGGTTCCTCACTCCATCTGAGCAGTGATCACTTTATAGGTCTTCATATCCAAAGTGTTTCAGACCCTATGTGGCCTCATTCAGGTTTGAAAACTTTGGAGGGGGTTCTGTAGGAAACAAAAATTACCTTAATCCCTGTATAACAACTTGGAACAAGCAAAATGGTCCATCTTGGTGAAGGCAGGATGACTCACCAAGAGTCTACCCGACTCAGTCGGCTAGATGACTCGACGACTCGCTGAGGGTCGGGCCGACTCAGCTAACATGTCGACACGAAAGGCGATCGAAGATGACTCGACGACTCGCTAAGATTCGGGCCGACTCAATCAATAAGTCGACACAAAGGTAGTCGAAGATGACTCGCCGACTCGCCGAGAGTCAGGCCGACTCAGTCAACAAGTCGACACGAAGGGCGGTGTTAGTCGGCCCTTCCAAAATGACTCATCGAGAGTCCATCTAGAGCTCGCCTGACGATCCCCTTGGGCTCGCCTAATGCTTGAGCTCACATGATAACTTCTCGAGTTCACCTAAGGCTTGAAGCTCACCTGCCTGTAGACTTGAGCTCACCTGCATGGGTCGACAGCCCACTTGCAGGGTCGCCAGCTCGCTTGCAACGTCACCGACTCGCCTGCATGCTCCAGCTCGCCTGCTGCAGAATCTCCGACTCGCTTGAAGGCTGGTCAAGCTTATCAGCCGTCCACTTGATCTATGGGAATGGTCACATCAGTGGTCACATCCCATATTTTAAGGAAGAGAGTATGGTACTCCTTGTCCCATCAGTGGTCACATCCTACAAATTAAGGGGGGGAGAGCATGGTGCTCCTTACCCAGGCGTAGTCATATCCCACAAATTAAGGGATTGGCCCTGGCTCTCCTTTTCTATAAATAGTCATACTTGGCTACATGAGAATGGGTCTTTGGTCTTCTTGAGGACTTGGACCTTTTGAGGGGCTATCTTGGTCTTGGCCTTTTTTAAAACTTGACCTTTTAAGTGGCTGGCTGAACCTTTTTGGGATAGCTCCCTTAGCATTTTTAAAGTCTCAATCTGAACTCTCAGTTTGGAGACTCTTGGCTTGTTAGCTCTACAAACTCTGGCATTATAGCCTTCTTGGTGCATTCATCCTTGATACTCATCAAGCTCGGGTATTCAAACTCTAACTGCATCTTCGATCGGATCGTCTAAGGCAAGCAAACTCGACACGAGCACCGAGGCACGAGCACCAAGGGAGGCATCCTACCGCTACCAACGAACTCACGTTAAACAAGAAGGATCATTCCCTTCTCCTCTGTTATAAAACATTGATCATTAGTTTGTAATAAGCCACTCTTATAAATACAAACGACCTCTCAAACGGGAAGTCAATTTTTAAACCCAATAAGGTTCCTCTCAGAACCGGATCTATTAGATATTCTAGTGGCATGTTGCCGCGTATCTCATCTTTTTACCCATTCCTAACTTTCAGTTCTCTTTTTTTGTCAATGAAAACTTTTTATTCATTTACCAAATTAGAAGTTTAGTTACATCATATCAAACCAGAACAATTCTTGAACTCAACTCACAAGAGAACACATTTACAATCCCTTAGTTCTCTCTCTTATATGAAGTCGGAAATTTTCATTCAAAACTTTTGAGTAGATGGAGATCTTTATTGCTCAAAAAATTACCTCAGGTCGATCTTTACTCTGAAAAATCCTTAGATTCCTCTCTTGCCATATCAGATACACCAAAATTGTAAGAGCCATCCTCTTTAATATTTTAGTAAACCCCTTCCCTTTCAGCCTGTAGCTGTACTAACTTATAATACAATCCCAATTACATGATCTCCAATTAAACTTTAGCCAATCCATCACCAAATTCCAAACATTAGCTGAGAATTGACATTCAAAGAATAAATGGCAACAGGATTCCTGATGGCTTGAGCACAGAATACACTGATATTTATTGAGAATTCTCATGCGACATAATCTATCTTGTGTTAATAATCTTGATTGAGCATGTAACCATAAGATAAAAGAGTGTTTGGGATAATGAATACCATCCCAATTTGTGCTCGCCCAATCATCTTGAGGTGCAGGGTGTATCAGGAACTTGTAAACAGAGGAAATATACATTTTTTTTCCGATTCAGCATTTGCCAGTGATTTCCTGTAGGCTATTGACATTCCCAAATCTGTTAATCAACTTGTCTCTAACTTTTATAATCTGCTTCCACATCCAAGAATCATTCGATCTTATTTGAACCTGCCAAATATCAGCTCTTTGTAAATAATTACCATGTATCCACTTTATCCATAGGATGTCCTTCTTGAGATGGATCATCTACAATAGTTTAAGTGCTGCTGAATGGTTCCATATACTTGCAGAGAAAACACCCAAACCTCCATGCTTTTTTTCTTAACAAATTGAAAACCAAGAGACTAAGGGAATTTTATGATTCCAGAGATATTCAGAGCACATCCTGTCAATTTTTAGAAGAATTTTACTCGGCAAGATATAATTGTTAGTCCAGTAGATATAAACACCCAAGATGACTGATTTTATCAGTTGTAATATTCCAGCGTATGAGAGAGTCTTCTTCTTTTGCCAATTTTGAAATTGCTCAGCTATTTTACTGATTAGGGGGGGACAATCCATCCAAGATAATCTCTTTGTTATTAGAGTCATACCTAAGTATCTCTCTGGCAAAACGCCTTCAGAAAAATTTAGATAGGAGCATATCTAAAACTTGAGGTTCTCATCAATACCACTCATATAAACTGAGCACTTATTGGGGTTAGTATCCAATCCAGATATACCTAACTGAATTCTTGGAGGCAGTTGTGTAGTTTAATAATGGAGTCCTTATCAGCTTTCCCAAACAAAAGCAAATCATCAGCAAAGGACAAGTGAGTAATTTTTAATCTTGAGCACTTTGGATGGAATTTGAATAACCCATCATTTCTGAGTGAGTTAAGCTTTCTTGATAGGTATTCCATGCCTAGCACAAAAAGATAGGGAGAGAGAGAGGATCTCCTTGTCTTAAACCCCTAGCACCTTGAAAATATCCATGGAAAGAGCCATTGAGTGACAATGAGAATTTGGGTGTAGTGATACATTCCATAATCCACATAAACCATAGTATTTGGAAATCCAAGACCCAACAATATGGCTTTAATGAAATCCCAGTTAATGGTATCAAAAGCTTTTCTTAAATCAATGTTGAGAGTTGCTCTTGGTGAAGAATGTCTCCTCCCATAGTGTTTGATAAGCTCATGAGCAAGTAAGATATTATTTGAAATAATTCTCCCCTTAACAAAAGCACTTTGAGCTTCACTAATAAGAAAACCCATCACTTTTTGAATTTTGGTAGCAATTATCTTAGTAATAATTTTATAAACACAATTGCAGCAAGAAATTGGACGGAAATCGGAAGGAGTTTTGGGATTAATAACCTTAGGCACCAGGGTGATCGAAGTAGTGTTAAAAATACCCAAAAGTTTTCCAGAGCAAAAGAACTCTTCCACTGCAAGATAGAGATCTTCATTGATTATATTCCAAGCTGCTTTGAAGAAGGAGGCATTAAATTCATCAGGGCTAGGAGCTCTATCATCAGACATCGAAAAGATTGTTTGTTTTATCTCTTCTTTAGAAACAAGAAGGCTCAGTTCATTGTTTTGAATAGAAGAGAGGACTGGACCATTTACAATCACTTCAGGATCAGGGCTTATAACAGAGTTGATGTGCCCAAAAGCTTTTGATAGTATTTAATAAGTTATGTAATGATGTTGGGCATATCAGTGATTCTTTCTCCATTTTTAGAATAAAGAGATAATACTCTATTTTGGTGCCTTTTGCTTTCATAATAGAATGGAAAAATTGTATGCAGTTGTCACCATGGATCCCCCATTTGATATTGGCTTTTTGTCTATAGAATGATGTTTCACAGTTGAGAAGCCTTACATATTTGTTGAGACATTCTTTCTCTTTTGAAATCAATATAAAGTTGAATAAATCAGAGTTCAATTGCTTTTGAATCTCAGCAAGTTCATCCTTAGCCCTCAACACTTGTTCACTAATGTTCATGAAATACTTTTTATTCAGCTCCTTCAAAATAGGCTTGAGATTTTTGAGTTTAGCATGAAATTTGAATATTTTGTAACCCACAACATCCTGATCCCAGACTGACTTTACTGTTGAGAGGAAATATGGGTGGCTAATCCACATTTTAAAATACTTGAAAGGCCTTTTACCCACAAAATCATCTTCTTCAATGCTTATTAGAGCTGAGGAATGATCTGAGCAAGATGGCACTAAGAATTCCACCTGACTTGAAGTATATTGATGCACCCAATCTTCATTGATTAGAACTCTGTTAAGCCTACACCAGATTCGTGTGTCTTTATCCTGCTTATTACACCAAGTAAAGAAACATCACATAGTTTGAGATGCACAAGTTGACATGAGGAAATGAAATCCTGGAAATCCTCAATCTCTGAAGCAGATACTAAAGCTCCACTGATTTTCTCTCCATTATTGATGATTGAATTAAAATCCCCTCCAATAATCCATGGACAGGAAACAGATTGTTTGAAAGCTAGAATATCATGCCAGAGAGATTTCTTCCAAATATATCATTAAGAGCATATATCACAGTGATTATACATGATAATTTGTTGTCCTTGGACTCTATAGCACATGTCATGAATTGATTTGAGGAATTAATAAGCTACACTGAGATAATCTCACTATCCTAGAGAATCCAAATCAAAGCATTATTAGCTTGATGACAATTAGAAATCCAACTCCAATCTTTTACCACTTTTTTAGCAATTGATTGCATTTTATCTCCAACAACTTAAATTTCTAGAAGAGCTATAAAAGGAAGCTTATATTGATAAATGAATTGCTTCACCATCATATGTTTAGAGGATTTATTAAATCCTCTAACATTCCAAATAGCTAGGTGCATTAAAAAATATGTCCACCTCTATCAATACTAGAGGTCAAAATCATGCACCTGATGATCCAAAGGGGAGAAGTGTGATACCTGAAAATATGATGTTTCTTCAACATTGGATTTTGCTTTTGTATTTACTCTTCTTGCATAATTCACTCCGTTGACACTCGTAAAACCTATAGCATTCACAATTAGGGAAGAAAATTGTTGAACAAGAGCTAGTCCAACATCACTACAACTAATGTTAACTGTTTGTGCATGTTTATCAGGGGTTTGCACTTCACTTTCAGTTTGCCTTATGTTTACATATCCTTCAACATCCTGAGCTTGTTCTCCAGGAATATCCTTTCCAGATTTTTTAGGCATCTCCTCAGTACATTGTTGTGCACGTGCACCGGAAACTTGAGTAGCTAAAGGTACCTTATTAACAGGAACCCATATTTTCCTCTCAGTCTTCCTTCTACATTGTTTAGTCATATGATCAATAACATTACAAGAACTACACCACCATGGCTTGAGCTCATATAATACTTTTTGAGTATAACATTTCCCATTAGTGATTTTAAGGGGTGATCTATCTCTAGAAGAACTCTAGCATAGGAAAGCCTTTGCCTTGTTGCTGTGAGTTTATTAGTGGTGATGAGCATCCCTATGAGACTAGAAATCTTACTTATCCCAGTAGTAGACCACAAATTCAACCTCAAATTGGGGAATTGAACCCACATAGGGTAGCTATAGTCTTATATCTTCTCCATGTCTGTATCTATCTTCCATGGCATTAGGACCAAAGGTCTTAAGCCAAAAAATCATGGCCCAACTTCCAGAATATCACTCTTATGCTTTTCAGATTGAAAATCAAAGAGGAAGACACCATGCTTAATTAAGTGCACTTCAGGAATAGAAATTTCCCCCCACATCTTATTAACATAAGTTTCCATTGATTTATATCTGACATTTAGCCCAATAACATGGCCAATAAGGGCATGCTTCCAGTAAGATTCACCTTCTCTCTATTCATCCACAAAGAATGTGACAGAATTAGCTGGGGAGGGTGGAACAAAATTTAGTTTTAATCCATTCCCTTGCTTCCTATTATCAGCAAATAAGCTCGCAAAGGATTTTAAATTTCCAGAATCAAGATTATCTAACCTCTCATCATTCCCCCTTAGGAATTCGAGTATGGCCCAAATCAACATTTTGATCTACTTCTGGAATTGTATTATCAGTTTCAACATTAATATGAACATTCTGTTCAACTTGAGAGACTAGATCTTTAAAATTTTCTTCATCCAAAGTTGCATCCCCAACAAAACCAGATTCAATATCCTCCTCAACATCATCTGTCCAAATGATAGAGTTAGATGGATTATCTAGTTGCCGAGAGATCAGGAGTCCAGATCTCAACAGAGGAGGCTGAGTGTCTGATAATGGATTAGATTTAGCTAATACCTCCTCCATTAGCATCTTCTTCCTAGCACCCTTTGGTCCAATACTCTCCATCACCGCTGCTGAGCTCAAAGAAGCAAAATCATCCGAAGCTATTGTTTCATTGGATTGAGAAGGAAAAACAAATATTGAATCACGAAGCTCACTATTAGGGACTCTTTTACCCCCACTCTTCTTCTTCTTTCCCATTCAAATCTAGGCGGAGGTGCACGTTAGCAGTGAGAAAATCGCCCGCTGAAATGCACCAACAGACCACCCCTTTTGTTTCATATCCGAGAATTAACTTTCATTTCTCAGATCTCACTAATTACGTGATTAGTTAAAGTTGCATTTTAATGTTAATAATAAACACTAATTCATAAAAATCTCAAGTGCTTTAACCAGAAAGAATCCAAATTCATAAAAATCTCAAGTGCTTTAACCAGAAAGAATCCAAACCGTCATCATCTATCTACAAAATAATTAATAATTAATTAATTAAAAATGATAACTTCCTTATAAATTCATTCCCACATTTCGTCGTTCATGAGTTCATCATGTTAATATTTTTCTAGAGGTGTAAAAGAAAGACCTTGCCTACTTCAGGCTTCATGGCTAATCTTTTTTATTATATTTTCATGGTTGATTTTTATTATATTTCTAGAAAGTGGTGTCACTAATTTATAATTAATAATTAAAAAAATTTACAATTGTCTTCAACGAGTTCTCATATTTTAAAAATGGTATATAATAGCATCATTAATAACATTATCAAATATCAATCATCACTCATTTTATTCAGCAACTTGCTCTTTATTAGCTTCATTCAAGAAAAAATTCTTTTCACATTTGTCATAGTCACATAGTAGAATCAATGTCTGTAAAAGTAAATAAACCAAAAGATGGATCTTATGCTTTTTAATCTTAACCGTCTTCTTTGAAAGCTCGTCAATGAGATCTAATTCTATCAAAATGCCCAATGTGATGGGTGGCATTCTTAGCCCTTGAGATATAACTAGGGACCAGTTTGTTTATTTCCTTGCTCCCCTTACGCTCAAAAATCCCTTGTGGTTTGAGGTTTTGATAGAATTCAAGCTCGTCACTTATGCCTTTCAAATTAGCAAACCTTGCATTTCTAGGCATATTAACTGTGTATTTGACAAGTTGATTCTCAAGTGTTAAGATCTCAACACTAGCTAGGAAAGCTACATGTATAGAATTTAGGCATTATAACTCACTAATGATAAACTATAGGAAGTCGGAGGGAGATCTTAGCAGCTAAGATAGACGAGGTGAAGCTAGAGGTAAAGGTCGCAAATAAGGTAGAGGAGGTGGTAGGGCATAAGTTCGTGAAGGTTGGGTAGCGATTTGCAGAAGGAGAAAACTGGCATGTGGATGGTGGGGTGGGGGGAGGTAATTGTGATCATGAGATCTGTTTATGTGGAGTGGAGTGTGGTGCTTTTAGTCAACATTTTGTTTAGTAGGGTCACCTAATAATTTTTATGGATCACTATATTTTAATGGTGTGTTTCGATGGAGGGTAGAGGGAAGGGGAAGAAAATTTTGGATTTAACCTTGTTTGGGAGTTTATT
>NC_033796.1:48410152-48414550 GCF_001876935.1 Asparagus officinalis
GCCTATACCGCATGACATAATAAAACTAGGATCAAAATTACTTAAAAATAATATTAGCATAACTAAATTTAAGTACCCTACAGTTTCCCTCTAATTTGCACTTAGATGCCCTCACTTGTTTTCGCTAGGACTTATGTACCCTAAATTTCTTAAAACTTGTATTTTAATACCTTTGTTTATGCAAATGTGGGAATTTCTGAACTCTCATGTAACATTTACATGCTAATTTTAGAATATTTTAACCTTTACTTTTGTCAATTTACTATTAAATTATCATAATTCTACTTTAAGCTTATACAAATTCCATTTCAATATGGGATTTTTAGGTTTAGCATTAAGTTTAATAAATAATAAGAATAAAAACGCTTTAAATTTAGCATATCGAATGAGAATTTTCAGGGGAAATTCTCACTTTTGCACGAGGGTAGTAAAGTGTAAAAAAACTTTATAGTTTATAACTGCTGCCAGAAACATCTGACGGGATATAAGTTCAAATTAGGAGAAAACTATACGGAGTTTAAGTGCAATTAAGCCAATAAGTTCTAATAAAATGAAGACGAGGCAAGCTGACGGTTGGTTTGCTTAGAAACCTTTCACTTTAATGTTCAGCATACATAATTAATTCTAGCTAGGGTTTCATGGTACATGTAGATGCCAGATAGGCATGTAAGGGGCTGACATTAGTAAGATTTTAAGAAATTATTGTTTATTAATGCCTAACTTTAATGCATCGCATATTGCCATCTCCAGCCGAATCGGAAGTTGCGAACGGGTAAAAAGCGGAGTATGCTTCTCATCAGAACTCCCGCGCGGCGCGGACAGTTCTGATCCGCTCATTTGTAAAATAGGGGGACAGTTTGGTAAGTTATTGCCTCCCCACGTGTCGCTCAGAACTCCATAGTGGGGGTTCTGATAGGAATTGTAGTCTATAGATCCCGTTCTGAGAGGACCCAGACTCTTATCTTGTGGCCCAAGAAATCATGGCCGGGAAATGATTCATGCGTATATACCTATACACACCTACAAAATTGCCCAACTATACCCACCCACTTAACGAAGCGGGTCCTAAATGGGTGGGTATTGCTCCATATAGTCTAATTGGTTCATAACCAGATCCGCCCATAACCAACCCAATCTGATCCGCCCCCCACAATCCCACACCCCACGTTCACCTTTCTCCCCTCTTTCTCAAACACTCGAGCCCTAGTGCCTCTCTCAGTCTCTTTCCTCTCAAGCGCTCGATTTCACCTCTCCCCATCGAGCAGTAGCTCCTCATTTCTCTCCGATCGAGCCCTGGTTCCTCTCGATCAACAGGAGAATCGAATCTTCAACTTGTGGAGGCAACGATTAGGGTTTGAGTCTAGTTCGACTCTCCTGTTCGAACTTAGCTCCTCATTTTCAACTGATGTTATTTTGGTACCTACATTGGTGAATTTTACCTACACTCCGTGGATGATCTTCGACAAAAGGCTACTTGACAAACCTCTTTTATATCTAAGTAGACATTATTTGTTTTCTGCGCAATATGTTGTAAATATTAGCTGTTTAGACAATAACGAAAATCAGTTTAAGCAATTTAATAATTAACAGATAATCACTATTATAACACAGATATAAGAAATATATCAAATGAAAAAGAAACAGAGTTAGAAATACGGCCTGATGGTCGAGGCGTGCAAGCACTGTCCCAAGAAACTAATTGCCCCCTCTCGTACAGGGCTACGCGGCAAAAGTCCCTGGAGATACAACGACCCTTGGTCAGGCGACCTCCTTCTCGTCGGCACGAGCTTCAAGAAGGTTTTGCGAATTCTTCTAGACTTTCAGGGAACCAGCGTAAACAGAAAACTATTTTGAAAAGAGAAGGAGAGAAGAGATCTGTTGATTTTTCACTGTATGAAACTATTCGGGTTTTGGTCCTTTTATAGGGTTAAACAGCCGTTATACATAAACCCGTAGTTAATACGTTTTAATCACGTTAATAAAACTTAGCCGTTATAAAATTAAAAAACGCTTCCGTTACGCCCGGCCCGGCCGGCGCGCGCGTGTGTGGTGTGGAGCATAACCTTTGTTTTCTTCTAGGCATAGGAGAGAAAGGGAAGGCTTATAAAGACTCTTCCTTCCTATTCCATTTCCTATGTGGGACTAAACTTTTCCTCTTTTCCTCTACAAAGTCAAGTTTTAAGTTATCTTTTATTATATAATTCCAACAATCCCCCACATAACTTAAAACTTAAAATAGTTCAGAAATAACAATAAAAGAAGAACTTAAAAATAAATACGATTGCTGGTTCCCTTATACTATGTAATAGGTGGAGGTACCTTTCGGTTTGAACCTTCACTTAGTGACAGTTGTATAGATCCGTGAGAGCTTGGTGGACTTCGCCTTGAACCAGTCCCATTTATCGGATTTCTACAGAAAGCACACATAGTACAGTTTTGAAGAATTCTAAACGGGTTGCGCTATTATCAGCCTTGCGCAGGTATCTTTCATGTGTGTTACTAGGGAGCAGCCCTGATCCCATAGTCGCGGACTCATAACTACACACATATCGGTGAATCCTAATAAGGATGCGAGCAAGTAAGCATCCTGCCTCATGGGTCTTGGATTCATTAAGAGTTAGACTCAACCTTTCACTTGCTTTTTATGAGCACTGATCATCCTAGGGATGGGAGCAAATAAATTCAGTGCTCCTCACAATTAATCACTCATTCAGTTTGTTTCTACCCATTGAACCTCTGCGAGGTTGGGTTGCCACTGCAGTGATTTTTCTTATGGGCTTAACCCCATCCCCCTCGATGATTCTAGGACCACTGCCCTAGATAAGCCTTTAGTTAAGTGATCTGCAAGATTTTTCTCTGATCTTACAAAATCTAAGGCTATTATATGGTTTTTCATCTTATATCTCAAGGACTTATGTCGCACTTTCAAGTGTCGATTCATCTTCACATTTGCATTCTCTTGATGGCATTTGTCAATCGCTGACCTGCAATCACAATGAATAGAAATAGCTGGTAATGGTTTTTGTATTAATGGAATTTCAGTTAGTAAATCTTTCAACCATTCAGCTTCTATACTAGTAGTATCAAGAGCTATCATTTCTGATTCCATTGTACTTCTAGCCATTACAGTTTGTTTAGTAGATTTCCAGGACACAGCTCCTCCTCCTAAAAGGAACACAAATCCAGTGGGAGATTTTACATCTACGGAGTCACTAATCCAATTTGCATCTGAGTAGCCTTCTAATACAGATGGATAACCTTTATAGTGTAAACCATAATTCATAGTTCCTTTTATTTCTATTCTAGTTCTTTTACTTCTCCTAGGCTCCTCTGGACTTTCTAGTGGTCTAATTTGTTTAGAACTAGTTTCACCTTGATTAGAACTAGGATCTGAATTATTAGAGCTAGGGCCTGTGTTGTTTATTCTGGTCTTGTAAGGAAAAATATTTTCAAAGTAATGTGCATCCCTAGCTTCAATTATGGTGTTGTTGGCTATCTCATTAATGTCAGAGTTGATTATTAAAAATCTATTTGCATTACTATCAGAAGCATAGCCAATAAAAATTCCATCTACAGTTTTAGGTCCAATTTTCTTTCTCTTATTTTCAGGTATTTTAACTTTTGCTAAGCACCCCCACACTTTCAGGTGATCTAAATTAGGGTTTCTATTCTTCCAAATTGTGTAAGGGGTTTTATCAGATTTCTTGAATGGAATTCTATTTAGTATATGACATGCAGTCATGAGAGCTTCTCCCCATAAATTTTCTGGCACACCAGAATTAATTAACATTGAGTTTACCATGTCCATTAGTGTTCTATTCTTTCTCTCAGCTACTCCATTAGATTGAGGTGTATATGGAGCAGTTATTTCATGAATAATTCCATTATCTTCACAGAATTGTTTTAATTCATTAGAAGTGTACTCACCACCTCTATCTGATCTTAGTATTTTAATTTTCCTATCCAACTGATTTTCAACTTCTGCTTTATATATTTTAAATTTGTTTATGACTTCATCTTTAGTCTTAATTAAGTAGAGGTAACAATATTTAGAGCAATCGTCTATAAAAGTTACAAAATATTTGTTACCCCCTCTAGTTGTTCTTCCTGAATCACAAACATCACTATGGAGTTCTAATACCTCAGAATCTCTATCAACAGTTTTAAATGGTTTCTTAGGAAGTTTAGCTTCTACACATATTTCACATTTTTCATCATCTTTTATATTAAGCTTTGGAATTATATTGAGATGCATCAATCTTTTAATTGAATTATAATTCACATGTCCTAATCTTTGATGCCAAGTGATGTAAGGTTTAATATTCAAATCTATTGGAGATGCAAGAGTAGAATTCTTAACATTCAATTTAAAAAGACCATCACATAAGAAACCTTTTC
>NC_033796.1:48415550-48422485 GCF_001876935.1 Asparagus officinalis
GGAATGAGCAACAGAAGGACCTATATATTATGTACATTGAAGGTGGAGAATTACTCACATAAGTAATTTAAAAAAGTTCACAATCTACATCTTTTGGTCGAACAAGTTCCAGTGCCGTGTTAAATACAATTATATGCAATATGCCTGCATTCAATAGATTAAAAATATCTAGAAAAGAAAAGTGATTCAAACTAACAGTTAATCAAACATAAGAAGTAATAGAACCACCAAAAAGCAAGTCCAATCACTAATAGAAGTTGGATACACGAATAATTATAGCATGTAGACTAAATAAGGACAGCTAAAATAAGTGAAACAACATGTCAAAGAAAGATAATGCTAATGTTAGTACTTTCAAATCTAACATTTTGGAGAAGTTTGTCTCTATTGATGTATTTCAACAAGAGGACTTGTCATGATAAATTAGTTATATTAGCTTGGATGAAGGAATTTTTAAGCAATAAATGTGGCACATACCTGATAAGGTTTTTTTTCATGGTACCGTTTTGAGATACACCTTGCGCATGCAACTTCTTCACTCTACCATCTATATAAAGTTTAGACAGGCACTCATGCGCTTATGCAATAAAATCCCAGATTCAAAGTTGTGGTTACTGTTTGCATATAAGAGGATTTCAACTGCTCGTGCAACTTCTACACATCTTAGAGTTATCAATGGTAACTATTTTTAAATTCATAAGCATCAGTAATTTCTAATGCCAATCCAGATTCAAAGTTGTGGTTATTGTTTGCATATAAGAGGACTTTAACTGCTCGTGCAACTTCTACACATCTTAGATTTATCAATGGTAACTATTTTAAATTCATAAGCATCAGTGATTACTTTTTACTTGATCAATATTTACATCCTGTAGAGCCTTAAATACAAGTTCTAGGAAGGTAGATTGCAATCAACAATAGGAAACTGGACTCAAATGTGAGGAAAACAAATTATATTGAAGAAAAGGAAGTCGTAAGTTTTGTCAAAGCACAATAGTGGACTATCAAAGAACAAAAAGAGATTACAAGTTGTGAGTTTTTTAACTGGTAAACTCCATTCAGTCCTTATTTTCTTCGTCTCCATTAGAAATAGAATGTACCATGTTACATTCCATCGATAACTCATTAACGCAATCAATGGACAATAAGCTACATATATATCAAACGAATACAAGACGATACTGCCAAATATCAAGTACACCACAAATAAAAGATCGCTTTAGCCTGCACAAGTACCTTGTCTTAGCTTGTTGTCCTTGTTCCGAGATGTGAAAGGTTTCTTTGTCAAGTGTTCTTTTAAATCTATAACCAACATAACAATAGTAGACCCAATACATTTCTATAAATTGACAATGTTGCATAATTTTGTTTCATACTTCTAACAAATAAATTTCTAATGCATTTCGTTTTGCATCATGTATACAACAATATATACATTAAAAATGCATAATCATCTAGAAACATGAAAATTCCCAAATTAGCAACCATTTGATTAAAAAACAATGCAAATAAGCACATAAGTAGCAAAAAACCTATTAACGGAAAAAGGAAGAGTCACCCATGTCAAAGTTTCAATTTTGGTGCAAGACCCAGTAACAAAATTGATGGAAAACGGCAAACTTTGGCAAAAGGCACGGAATTTAAAGATGGTACCTCGACGCTTTTCTCAGGAAGTAAGATCCTAGCTGAGGTCTTTGAAGGGGGCGTGATCTTCTCCACCAAAATCCTGTTGAGCGCAGGAATCAAATGGGAAAGGAAAAAGTTGATGAAAGAATCAATAAGATCAATAGGCGCACTCCTGTTAACAGAGCCAGCCTTAACCAAATTAGTTTCCTTCTGAACTCCAGAAACACCAATTGCCAACAATCCATTACTTGACCTTCGATTGCGGGAAGAACCAACAGAGGTCTTGTTAGCACTCATTGATCCAGCAGTAGAACTCCTAGCATCAAGAGGACTTTAACTGCTCGTGCAACTTCTACACATCTTAGATTTATCAATGGTAACTATTTTAAATTCATAAGCATCAGTGATTACTTTTTACTTGATCAATATTTACATCCTGTAGAGCCTTAAATACAAGTTCTAGGAAGGTAGATTGCAATCAACAATAGGAAACTGGACTCAAATGTGAGGAAAACAAATTATATTGAAGAAAAGGAAGTCGTAAGTTTTGTCAAAGCACAATAGTGGACTATCAAAGAACAAAAAGAGATTACAAGTTGTGAGTTTTTTAACTGGTAAACTCCATTCAGTCCTTATTTTCTTCGTCTCCATTAGAAATAGAATGTACCATGTTACATTCCATCGATAACTCATTAACGCAATCAATGGACAATAAGCTACATATATATCAAACGAATACAAGACGATACTGCCAAATATCAAGTACACCACAAATAAAAGATCGCTTTAGCCTGCACAAGTACCTTGTCTTAGCTTGTTGTCCTTGTTCCGAGATGTGAAAGGTTTCTTTGTCAAGTGTTCTTTTAAATCTATAACCAACATAACAATAGTAGACCCAATACATTTCTATAAATTGACAATGTTGCATAATTTTGTTTCATACTTCTAACAAATAAATTTCTAATGCATTTCGTTTTGCATCATGTATACAACAATATATACATTAAAAATGCATAATCATCTAGAAACATGAAAATTCCCAAATTAGCAACCATTTGATTAAAAAACAATGCAAATAAGCACATAAGTAGCAAAAAACCTATTAACGGAAAAAGGAAGAGTCACCCATGTCAAAGTTTCAATTTTGGTGCAAGACCCAGTAACAAAATTGATGGAAAACGGCAAACTTTGGCAAAAGGCACGGAATTTAAAGATGGTACCTCGACGCTTTTCTCAGGAAGTAAGATCCTAGCTGAGGTCTTTGAAGGGGGCGTGATCTTCTCCACCAAAATCCTGTTGAGCGCAGGAATCAAATGGGAAAGGAAAAAGTTGATGAAAGAATCAATAATCAATAAGATCAATAATCAAAATCCTTTTGAGCGCAGGAATCAAATTGGAAAGGAAAAAGTTGATGAAAGAATCAATAATCAATAAGATCAATAATCAAAATCCTTTTGAGCGCAGGAATCAAATTGGAAAGGAAAAAGTTGATGAAAGAATCAATAAGATCAATAGGCGCACTCCTGTTAACAGAGCCAGCCTTAACCAAATTAGTTTCCTTCTGAACTCCAGAAACACCAATTGCCAACAATCCATTACTTGACCTTCGATTGCGGGAAGAACCAACAGAGGTCTTGTTAGCACTCATTGATCCAGCAGTAGAACTCCTAGCATCTTCTTTCCACGAAGAACTCATTCTCTTAGTTACCAACTACAGTTCTACATGTGGATGTCTGAGTGCCTCCTGAAGCCAATCATCCAAAACAGGCACACCCCTAAGCTGAACAAACCTACCGAGGCATTCAATTCTATCAGTAGAAGATGCAATCACATCTGCAAACAATATCCTACCAGACAAATCAAATTTTTCTCTCATTCTTATCCAGTTGCATAAGATGCACCAGCTTGTTAACACATTCTGTAGTTATTAGCGACCCTTTTTCTGCTATTTTTGCAATCTCAGCTTTTGCCATATTGTCGAGTCTAGAACTGGCAGATTCACCATCCTCCAGCTTAGTAGGATGTTCTTGCTTAATAGGTTTTGTTCCCTGATCACCCCTCTCTCCCTCTTCTTTCCCTTAACCTGTGCAGGGAAGGAACTGCTACTATTCTGCAGACTTTCAGTATCTGATTTTAACTGCTGAGTTGATGTTGGACCATTCAATGGTTTTGGAGAACGATCTCCTGATTGCACTGTTGCATGCATTTCTAGTCGGGTCTTGTCCAATAAATGATCTACTTCTTCCTGTCGCTCCTGGGAAATTAAAAGAGAGACAAGAAAACACTGTGTATTGTGAATATAATCTTAATAAAGCAACAGCTACTGCAACCACTCAAAAAAAATTAAAATAAAAAAAACTCACGTTGATATAATCCTGGTTTGTTAACCACCATAAACACTTGTTTGCAATGTCATACACTCGCCTCGCCTACACACAAATGATGACACCCCTGGTGGAAGTTCAACACCCCTGCGGAGGAAAGCAACTTTACACGGATGAAGCAATGAAGCAGCGGATATCACGTCTTGGTGGAATGAATAAAAAACTTTGTTTGGTGCTGCTTCTAATAGTATGCCTTTCACGAGCTTGATGTCAGCAGGTCGATAAAGCCAATTTACCTTGTCTGTTGTGAACCACCGTATGATTCCAATAAAAGATGGGGCATTGCCAGCCTGAAAAAGTGCACAATCACCTGTACAAATCTTGCGACCGTCCTGCAAAATAAGAATAATTTGAGAACACATGCAGAGTAATAATTATTTGCTCATGATGCAAAATAAATCCACACTTCAGGCAAGGGTAAAAACCAACAAATAATAGCAACGGTGCCCGAGGTCAGGACTGATAAGGAATATTCTCAGCAAGCTAGAAGAAAGTCCTGACAATAAGCATAATTTTTACAAGGTTAACTTGAATATAGTTGTCTGTGCCCCTAGGGAGTAGCAAGTGGGAACCTGCAATGGAATTCTCTTCCTCAAGCCCATTTTGAAGCGGTTCCAAAAAATATACCCATTATAGCTCTTTCTTTCGTTTACCAGGTAAAAGAAAACTTACGCTCATATGCCATTTTTTAATATTTGAAACTCTACTCATTTTTCTGTACTTCAGAATGTAGTTCCAGTTCTTTGCACAAACCTTGAGGGGAATTTGTCAAAAGTAAGGTGAGAAATATCTGTGTACCTCATATGTGAACAAATCACTTTTTCCTATGTTCAGAATAATTTTTATGCAAACTTTTATTATGAATCTCAAGATAATTAAAGCCTTATTACCAAAAAAGAAACTATATTCAGAAATTTAAAAAATTTATTTTATTTAACTCATTATAATTTGTATCTGCAGGACTTCCATTGTCCTTGGAACAGCTATTCCACTTATTCTATTTCTTGTATGGGATGCTGTAATTCTTAGAACCATTTCAAGTCTTCACACAAACAGTGGCAGAGTCATTGACCCTTTAGAACTGTTACGATCAAACAACGGAATAGTTGGAGTAAGTTTATCATTATTAAGTCTTGGTTCATTTCCCTTCGAGTTGACTTCTATATCAATGAAATTAAACTAATGGTTGAATATTTCCGTAATGTGCAGCCAATTGTTGAGTTGTTCTCATTCCTTGCGATAGGCACATCATACATTGGATTTGTTTTAGGGCTTTCAGACTTTGTTTCTGACTGTAAGTAGCTCCTCTTTCTTTAGTTATATAATAAATTATCAATAAATGCTTGCCTATATATAGCTTCGATATTTTATTTACATTTTTCTTCCGTTCTTGCTTCCCTTTGAGGTAATTGCAGTGCTTAAGTTACCAAGTTGTCAGAGCAAACCTTTGCCATTTCTATTAACTTTGGTTCCTCCTCCGTATTATCGTTGCTTGATCCAGAGATTTTCTTCAAAGCCTTAGATTTTGCCGGAACTTACGGAGGTAACACATCTGTTATGTTTTTAAGTAGACACATCATGCAAAGCATTAAAATTGATGAATATAACACAAAAATTTACCTCAAATATTTTCACAGATTTTAGCGGTGATATTTTAGGGTCTCCGATGGTTCGTACTATTTTACCTGTACTCTATTTAAAGAAAGAAAGTAAGCCTTGTAAATTAAACACTGTAAACCAAAACATGAGCGTATTGTAACTATAACTTCAGTAAAATTTGAGGGAAAAGCAGGTATATAACAAGAAAAACAACAATGACAACAATTAGTAGACAAATAAATCAAATGCAAGTCACAAAACAGAGGCTAGACACAACAAATTAGTCTTTATGTTTTTTTGGGGGAAGACATTATCAAGTAAAATATCTGCAGACACTCATTTAGGTGAAAAAAGAATCTATCAAAAGATTCATGATAGGGAGTGGTCAATAAAACTCTTATCTCATCAGACAGCAGATTCTCAGATACAATCATTAACATGAATGTGTAATTTTGCTATGTATATAACTCATGATGAAAGAGGGGGCAACAAATCTCTTAAGAGTCGCAGGAGTCGGTGGAAATTTTTCTGATTAGTCAATCATACAATTGCCAGGGAACGTGCAAATGCATGCAAACCAAATTGAATGAATTTCATGACTCAAATGCATTAGTCCATAGTATTTATTTATCTCGTGTGATACCAATAATAGCTTATGATTTTAGAACAAAACCCATATGCAAAGTACAATAATTTTGTTAACAAATATAATTCTTTTCCACAACAACAATGGAATATCAATATTCTAGCCTTTTTTTCAAAGGAAAAACCTGATTAAATGAAAAGTACAAGCATAAAATCAAGGAAATATGGGAAATGACAGTTGGCCAACATCGCCAAAGTTTATTTGATATTGAAAGGAAACTACAACCACATATAAAGTATTTGCCAATCAAATTCATTTCATCTCTACAAATTATGTACTTCAACCATAAGCTGAAGTATATATATTGACTTCCAACAGTAAGCTCAATACAAAATCATCGCTCACAACCCTTTTTTACAATTACAGAGGCCTACCAAGGAAAAGAATCCAAATATACCATACGAAAATCAACCAATTTCTTGTGAAACCAAATAGCCTTAAAAACTTTTAAATGTATCCAAGTTCCTAGCTACAATAACTTAGAGCAAGCAATAAAAATATAAAATTCCTAATTGTGCTTTAAAAAAGGGTGCGCTAGATGCGCTAATACAAATCCAACAGCAGATAAAACTAAAGACAACATAAAAGTATAGTTACAACAATCCTGAAGCTCTAACCAAACTGCTAGTAAACTCATGCAAATTATATTTATAATTGCAACATATAACTATAACTAAAAT
>NC_033796.1:48423485-48426336 GCF_001876935.1 Asparagus officinalis
GAGCCGCCGGCGCTCGGTAGTTGGTCAGATCCACGCAAGCATCTGACAGCCTTTTTTCACGCATACGAGAAGGGGCTTTCCCACTCTTACGAAACGTGATACAGAGCACAACTCTTCGAATGACCGCTGATGGTACGAAGGAACAGCGGGACGTCTCTGAACAATGTATGGTCACATCTCATAATTCAAGGAGTAGTCAAGCTGTCCTTCTTCCATTTAAAAGCCCCTTCCAGTGCACTGGAAGAGAGGTCGCAAAAAACTTGGAGAAAAGTAATTGAGACCAAGCTGTTAGCAGATCCTTGCATTACAGCACCACTGCCTAGTTCTGAGCTCCGATCGCCGGCGAACTAAGCAGACCCGAACTCCATCGATTCGAGCTTCTACTGCGACCTGAAGCTCTCCAGCAACCCCGATCGAACGGTCCAAGGGAAGCAAACTCGACACGAGCATCGAGCGAAGCGTCCTATAGCCACCTAAAGTCCCCATACAAAACAAAGAGGGCATTCCCTCTGCTTCTGTTGTAACCATTTGATTATTAGTTTGTAATAAGCTTTCTTATTAATCCAAACAAAACTCCCTGTTTTCGGGAAATCAAATTTACACCATACAGCTGTCTGCAACAGCACCAGCTCTTTTGAGCTGCTGCTGCAGACAGCAGCTCAGAGAGCTGTCTACAACAGCAACAGCTCAAAAGAGCTGCTGCTGTTGCAGACAGCTCTTTGGGCTGCTGCTGCTGTGCAGTAATTAGAAAAAGGGTAAAACCCCCCTATTTTATGTTTGTGCACATGAACGTACACTACGAATTCAAGTCCAATTATATACACTCATACCCCATTTCTCGTTTCGAATGCCTCGAACGAGAAATTTGCTAAATTGTCGACATATCGACCAAAACTCGGGTTTTAATATTCATTTATCTATTTTATATGGTTATTAACTTTAGTGTATGCATGTCAAATGCAAAAGAAAAGAGGGCGTGGTTATGAGAATTAGTAAATATTGATTTCTGATTACTAGACGAGGATATAGTGTGTTCATATATGGTAATGTCAATTTTCCAGCATGATTTAATACTGACAAACACTCCCCTTTTTATTATTGTGTGCACCTAATCTCTTTGATAGTAATTATGTTCCCTATGAAATCACCATTATAAAGATAATATGTGATATTACGCCAAAATAAAAGTCGACGCCACGATAAAAATGACCAAACAGCAACTCCCTGAGCTACTGCTACTACTGCAGACAGCAGCTCAGAGAGCTGTCTACAACAGCAGCAGCTCTTTGAGCTGCTGCTGCTGCTGTTGCAGACATCTCTTTGAGCTGCTACTGCTGCGCAGGAATTAGAAAAAGGGTAAAGCCCCCCCAATTTTATGTTTGTGCACATGAACGTACACTACGAATTCAAGTCCAGTTATATACACTCATACCCCATTTCACGTATACAAGGTGTTGGAAAGGTGAAGAATCGTTTCGGATGCCTCGAATGAGAAATTTGCTAAATTCTCAACATATCGACCAAAACCCTGGTTTTAATATTTATTTATCTATTTTATATGGTTATTAACTTTAGTGTATGCAGGTCAAACGCAAAAGAAAAGAGGGCGTGGTTATGACAAGCCAAAGTGGGGAAAATCTGGCAAGGAGTCTATTGCATTCACAGAGGATGGATTGTGCGTTGACCCTAAGGATGCCCAGCTGTCTAGGTACTTAGGTAGCCTAGCAAAAAATTCAAGGTTTCTTCCCCTCAAGCCTATAGATTGGCGGTTGCATGATGATACTACCATGGATCATGTGTGGAAAACAATATATGTATGATGTTCTTGAACACTTTCAGCTTTAATATGTATTGAAACATATATTATAACACTTGTAAATGGTATAACACTTGTATGAGTGCAGGATACCATAGATTGGCGGCCTGAAGATGTTCCCAATATTCCTAAAATCCGACTTGTAATGTTGCAAAGATTGTCTGATAGGTGCAGAAACTATAAGGGAAGTTTAAAAGCTAAGTATTACACTCCCTATGTTGGTTTGCCAGAACGATTCTTGTTTGGAGATGATCGTGTAGATCGCGATCAATGGCAGGCAATGGTTAACTATTGGGACACTGATCCAAAAAATAAAGTAAGTACTACATCCATAATATAAACTTATGATTTCAAATTAGGCTAGATTTCTTATTATGTTGTGCGCCTCAGGTTAGATGTGAGAAGAATATTGAAAGCCGCAAGAGGCAAAAAATGAATCACACTGGTGGCACAAAGAGCTTCGCACGACACATGGCTGATTATGTAAGTTAACACGAGACCTCCTTTTTTTCTTTAGACTGTGATGTCGTTTCATATAATTTATCATGTTTTATTTTGTGGTTGGGGAGCATTGACATCAGGTACTCAATATACACATTTTGACTGTGATGTTGTTATTTGACGTTTCTCCATGCATGTTTCAATATGAAATAAGAGCTGATAACTTACAACAACAATTAGGCCTTTATTCCCAACTAGCAGGAATATGTAAAAACAGAGGAAAATATGTTTTTTACCAGAAAAGGATAAAGATGGACACATACTTTGATCATTTAACATCTATATATAAAAAAACTGCATTGATTGATTCTGATATGTACACTAAAGTATCCACCAAAATCTGTTATTGGCTTTTTAACTACTACCTTTTGTTCTCCTATGTAAGATACATCTTGGATCATTGCCATTTAGTTACATGTGTATTTTTTTTGGCAATGGGAACAAAGTGTCAAAAAATATGTTGGCAGTTTATTATGTCAAAAAATGTGTTTGCAGTTTATTATTGATGCTTTAGAGCTTTTCATTGAATCTGAT
>NC_033796.1:48427336-48427865 GCF_001876935.1 Asparagus officinalis
TGATTAAGCTAATTGCTGCTTGATTATCACAATAAATATCAATAGGTCCTTCTAACAAATTGAGATCAATATCAATCAAAAAATCGTCTTATCCAGACAGCATGTGTAGTTGCCATACTACAAGCTATATATTCAGCTTCTTGCGTATATCTAGCAACACACCCTTGTTTCTTGCTACTCCAAGAAACAGCTCATCCTCCAAAGATAAATAAGTGTCCCGAAGTGGACTTTCCATCATCTTTATCACCTCCGAAATCAGCATCGGAATAACCGAGGAGTTCAAGCGAATCAGCTTGATAAACCAATCTATGAGTCAATGTACCTCTGATATACTTCATAATCCTTTTAACAGCTTCCCAATGTGCTGGTCCTGGATTACTTTGATATCTACTGACTAGACTCACAGCATAAGCTATATCAGGTCTGGTGCACAACATTGTATACATCAAACTTTCAATTTCTTGAGCATAAGGAACATCTAATGGCTTTTGCCCTTCTCCAGGGCTTTGCTCTTTACATAATCTCTTTC
>NC_033796.1:48428865-48429364 GCF_001876935.1 Asparagus officinalis
AGGTTCCCAGTTTTGGCGAACCGCTCAAATCGGGCGAGCCTAGCAGTTTAGGCGAGCCCCACTCTGTGAACAAGGTGCTCAATTTTGGCGAACCAAGGGCACCTGGCGAACTCTGCAGTTCAAGAGGGCTTTGTCAAACAAGCGAACTTCACCAAGCTCACCTAACGGCCCAAGATCGCCAGAAAGGCGAAGTAACAGCTCACCAGACAGGCGCAGGCACACTGTGCCAATCTCGCCTGACGGGCGAACCTCGCCAGCATGAACCTCGCCAACACGCTCACGCCCAAATGGGGGTGGCTACTCTGTTTGCCTGCACAGGTCTGACGTCCGTCTCTTACAACGACGACGGCGACGATTGCTCGGCAACGGCAACGTCGTAGACTTCAAGCTCAATTCGAGGCAGGCACGTGAGTGTGCAAATGACCGACAACCCTGATGAGACATCCAGGAGACTCGACGAGCAACAAGCAACCATCGACTCCCTAAAGGAGATGTTGGA
>NC_033796.1:48430364-48430834 GCF_001876935.1 Asparagus officinalis
CCGTTTGAATCGGGCTAGCATGTGAATTATTAAAACCCGTCTCACATGTAACGTTGTGCTAAGAGAATTTCTTCTCTTAGACTTAATGCTATGATTTTGAATACATATACTTCGCCATTTCTTACGGGAATATGGCATCCGGCAACGCGTATTAGGCGTTGACTCATCCCTACTTAGGATTAGGGATAAAAGTCCACAGAATTATACTCTGGTGTCTTTTTCAATCGGTGAAAGACTAAACCGGCAACGCGTGTTAGGCGTAGGCTTATCTCTATTTAGGAGTTGAGATAAAATTTCTCGTGCATAAAGTGCACGGATTGGAAGTTGAGAATTGTGTCTTTTCTCAGAGTAAAGACGGACTGGAACATGAAAGAGGAAGAATTTTATATTCTATCTCCCGACACTGAAGAGGAAGAATTTTATATTCTATCTCTAGTTGGAAATGAAACTCGAGGTGGGATCTCCACCCT
>NC_033796.1:48431834-48516388 GCF_001876935.1 Asparagus officinalis
AAGTCGCGAATTGATGTTGATTTGATGCGTGATCATTCCGAAGTTCGCTCTGTGTTTAGATGACATCGGTGATCACCTAAACATTGGTTTGATTCCGCGTGACAGTGGATGCTTCCAATGCTTTGGGTGCGAATGTACGCCTGTC
The DNA here is from genome assembly GCF_001876935.1 of Asparagus officinalis. NCBI lineage: Eukaryota > Viridiplantae > Streptophyta > Magnoliopsida > Asparagales > Asparagaceae > Asparagus > Asparagus officinalis. The sequence goes on from NC_033796.1 coordinate 48,431,980, forward strand.
GTTATTACATGCTCCGTTGATGTTATAGCTTGGCTTCAGCGTTGGCAGGAGCTAATCGGTCTTTTGTTTGGATACGCTCCCCCGTGGTCCGTATGTAAATCGGCGTCGAGCTGTGCTAAGGGACCTACTCAGGCAATTTTTACAACGCCATATACAGTTGCTGTGGGCTGCTGTTCTGGTTGCAGAGGTTGCAATTGAAGGTTTTGAATTAGCATCAACTGCAATTAGATGTAACCGTTATTACCTTTCCCCTGGGACGAAGTTTTGCTTTGGAGCACTTGTCGCCGGTTGCCTCGTTTCCGCCTTCTCCTCTTGGAGGAATCGTCAGCTTGCTCTCAGCGCGCGACCTTTCAAGTCCCCTTCCACTGTCTTGGATGGTGCTGTGCCCATTGCTTCCCAGCACGTGCCACTGCGAGGTTTGTTGTGGGCAGGTGCTGGAGGATGAATTCTCGGTGATCGGTCGTCGCAATTCATCGCCTTGGTTCCGGAAGCACTTTTGAACGAAGTATCGACTAACTCTCTCGTCTTTCTGCTTCTCATCGGAGCGCAACGATCCCAGATATATTAGTCTCAAGTGTGTCGTCGAAGAAAGTGTGCGCAGGAACTTGTCTCCATGTCATCTCCACGCTGTCACGAGCGCTGGCCTGGCTTGAGGCGGCGATACCATCTGAAGGCGCTCGCGAAGAGTGCGCGACGAATGACCGCACCATGCAGAGGCTCATTACGCAGAGATCACCCCAAGTGGCGATTTTGAAAAAAAGTAAATCAAATGACTGGGTAAGGTGAACCATCCCAATTAAACGGCGTGAAGTTAATTAAGATTAAACTTCGTCGGATATGGGATCGCATTCCATTCTCTTGCGGTATGGGCAAGGAATGCCTAGTTTTCTTCGTCTCTTGGAGCGGAGATCAATGTTTGATTTTGCTGCGTGCGAGGTTCTTGATCTTACAGACTTTCGCCTGTGTCTTCATTGGCATTCTCATTACCACCCGCTGCAGTTGACAGGATGATCATTGGTACTTCTGAGCATTTGTATCCTCATCTCGCAGATTAACCCGGGTTACGACGAATTCTGCTCGCCTTGTTGATTCGGCCAATCTTGATTGTTGGTCATGCATTTCTTCTCATCTGCTGGCAGTGGCCATCTCCCATCTGCAAAACTTGAACTTTTCCTTTCCTGCTTAACCCAAGCGTCTTCAAGCATCTTGGCCAATCTGCTCCGCACTTATCATAAGTGCCTACGCGGGGATTGTCCGCTCGCTGGATACCGTATATCTGAATGCAACCGCGGAGCCGACATCAGATTCTTCATCTCTTGAAGGCGTCTTGGGTCGCGAACCCGTAGCCAATAAGGTTGCTCGTTTCGAATGGTTCCAGACTGTAAGACGGGTTGCTAGGTCGTGGAGGCTCTCAGAATCGACATCGAAATCATGCTCGTGGCCGATGTCCCTTGCTCCGTCATGTGGTGGTGACCCTCGAAATTCTCCGTCTGCAAATCACCCTTCTTCCTTCGTTGAAGCGCCTAGGCCTTGGTTTTGGGCGTCCCGCACTGAGTCGCTTTCAAAAAACTGAAGACTCTTTCCGGGGACGCGCCTTAATGCAATTGCATATCAGACAATACCGCCCGAATGAGTTTGGACGGGGACATTGAATTTCCCGTTCTGAAGACAGTCCTCTTCTTGGTTCTGTTCGTATCCGCAAGCACGATAATATAACTCATGCATCTTGACAGTCGGAGTAAGCCTATCGTGTGCGGGCAGCGACTATCTCAGTATAACCTATCATTAATCCAGATGACTAATGTTTCCCATCTGAGGTTAAGTGCGTTCTATTAGGCTTTAAGGTTACTACGCACTAGAAACGTGCCATTTTGTGGCGCGCGAGTCTTCAAGCGTGCTCATTGGACTTCGATGCGCAGGGTTTTGAAGTTAGTGCGCGGCAGCTGCCTTGAGCCTCTTTGTCAATACTGGAAGTGAAACCCCGAACGACGCCCGAGTGTGTGAGTCGTTCTGGCTTACTTTATCGGCCCAAACGGATTTGTTTTTCTGTGAACTGGAGGCTTTTGCCCTGCGTCATCCATTACACGAATTAGACCCGAGGCGCTGCTAAAATTGCTTCTTCCTTCGGGATGATCTGCATGATCTCCACGGAGAAGCTATTGGAATTAACAGGGCGACTTTGAATTGAATTCGCCGGGAGGTTTGGCCATTGCTGTTGAAGGCTGCAAATGGCTGCTTTTTGGCCTGGGTCGCCACTTCAGACTTAGGCTTCCAGCTTGGCGAAGTTGTGGTGGTGCTTCGCGCTCCCTCCCTTTTTGGACAGGTCTTAACTAGCGGGCTTCCTGAGGCATTGAGCCGGGCCCTGCGCTGACCATCGCGCGGCGATTGCGAATACAGCTCTTCAAAGTGTCAAGAACGTTCGTTTGACCGGCGGACGCATTTGTTCTTTGGCCGCTTGTAAGAAGTGCGGCGTCCATTGGCGGTTGAGGCTTGTTTGCGCTCTTCAATCTTTCAGATGCGTTGTAGCGGAATCCCGTCCGTAGACTCCATCGCGCTTAGCGAGTTGTGCACGCAAGGCGTTGACGAGCGCCTCTGGGCGGGCTCTCTTTGAGAAGAGTCAGCAACGCCCTGAACAGTGAGGCGTCGGCGGGAGTTGGGTTGACCTGATTGGAGGTCGGTGGAACTTCATCTGACGCGACTTTGGCGTCAGCGTAGGTTGAGAGCTTCGTTGGTTTTCCGAGCAGCTTCAAACCAACGAACTTTTCTCGCCGAGGAGAACTTCTTGGACTTGCGGGGGGAGGTAGATCCGGACGAGGACACGTACTCCTCGAACTTTGGCTTGGTCGAACTCGTACTCGACCTCCTCCACGACGGGATTGCAATCCGCAGCTGTGACGCATCCGATCTCGTTGCGAGATCGTCGGCTCCCACTGTGGTCGCCAGATTGTTCGCGGGAAAACTGTTTTCTTCTTCATTGAAATAATTGTCATCTTGAATTACAAAAGATCCGGTCTTTTATAGATCCGGTTACAACTAAATCAGAAAGAAAAAAGTAAAAAAATTAACAACTTTCCTCTTTGTGAACAAATCGCGAGCTCCCTGTTTTGCGGTCGCTCGCTTTGGTGGTTCTTTGCCAACGCGCCGGGGTTAATCCGTGGACCACGCGCACGATCTAGATCCGGTGCGGATCTACACGATTATACGGGTATTATTCCCCGAAGGGCAATAATAGCCGGGAGGGATTAGTCCACCAAGGGAATAATCGCTCGGATCTCGAGATCTAAGACCAAGCTTAGATCTGGAGTGTGATCTCGTGTAGATGCTCGCAGATCTGTTCTTTCTTCCTCTCGAAATCCTGCCTTTTCTGACGTGGATGCTCACCGAGGATCAGATCCGAATGTGCAAGTCTTCAAGTCTTCAAGCTCCGAGTTCACTCTTCAATCCGGCAGAGTTTCGGCTCTTGAAAGTTCCCCTAAAATGAATACAGCTTGCCTATTTGTAGGCACCGCAGATCTGTGGCCTAGGCACAGATCTGGGCCGGCCACCTCAGGGTGGCTCGGCTCTGGCGCGACCACCCTGAGGTGGCTCGGCACCGAGCCACCCCAAGGTGGCTCAGTATTGGCCGAGCCACCTTGAGGTGGCTCGGCTTCGGCCGAGCCCCTCTAGGTGGTGGTTTGGTTATTTTCCGTTGTTTCCAGTTCTTTTCTGTGATTCGGTTCTGTTTCGATTTGTTGACCTGATTTGGGCAAGAAGGTCTGATCCTGATTTGGCAGTAAATCCACTTCTGAGTTCGAGTCCGAAACTGATCTTGATTCGATCGTGATTCGTCTGAGTCTGTTCTTGGTTGGATGACTCATTGATTCTTTGACACTTGGCTTGATTCGCGAACGCGTATGGATGCATTCCGTCGCTTGCGTGCGATTCGTCGATCGTCGTCCGCCCGGCCTCGTTGGTTCGTCAGTTTATGCCGAACTGTGCTAAGGGACCTATAAGCAATTTTATATGCCTACAATTATCAGCCCATAATGAATAGTAAAACTAATTTTTAAAGTTCCTTTAAAAATAGTAAATAAATTTAAAAAATTATAAAACTTTGGGAAATGCTTGTAAACATGATAATAAACATGTTACAAAAAGTATTTTTATAATTGCACCTCCCAAATGAGAAATCTCTTCATTTTTCAAAAAAGTCCAAAACATGAAAAGTCAACACACTTGTTTTTGACATTTTGACTTAAACAAAGTTTTAAACTTTATGAAATGATTATATAGAATTAGTAAAAGATATAAAATATTGTTATTAAGTCTATAAACCATGAATATAATATTTTAACAAAAATACACATGTTTTGTAAATTTTAAAAACAATAAACGTGATTTCATTAAACTAAATCAACTTGATATTTGATGAAATCATATATAAGTATATAAACATGAAACAAGTATGTATTTTCCAATTATATTCTTGTTTCATATTTAAACTTGAAAACCAAAAACCAAAACTTGTATGTGTGTGTGTGTGTGTATAAACCAAATACGTGTATGTGTGTATATGATTAAGCTTAAAGTATCAACACACATAATATAAACCTAAACTAATATACCAAGCAATGATCTTGATTTTCAATAAGCTCTTCTTGGTAAACTTTACGGATGAAGCTTGAACTTGAATAGTTGACTTGAATGCATTGGTTTCACTCCTATTCCTTCATCCTCCAATAGATATGAATGTGAAAGCTCAATTCCATCCAACCTTCAGCTCATTGTTTGTCTACAATAAATAAGAAAATACAAACACTAAACAAATAATATTAGTTGTAAATTGTTTGTTAAAACATCATCAAAATAAAAAGGCCAACAAGAGTTTTGTTAAAAACTGTCTGACTTGGATCCGTAAAAGAAAAATACAGAACAATTCAAACAAAAACTCATAAAAATAATTATAGAACATCATTTTAAAAGATCAAGAAAACATGAATCAAGGGATGCACATGCCTAATTCACCTCTTATATGATAAAAGGTTTCTTCGCAAAGAGGCTTGGTAAAGATGTCCGCTAATTGAGATTTTGTATCAATATAGATAAGGGACACATCTTTCCTTTCTACATGATCACACAAAAAGTAATGTCGAACATCTATATATTTGGTTCTAGAATGAAGTTATGAATTTTTTGAAATATTTATAGAACTAGTATTATCACCCAAAAAAAGTGTATCATGAAAATGTAAGTCAAAATCAACCAAATTTTGTTTCATCCATAATAATTGAGCACAACATAAGCTGGTGACAATGTATTTTACTTTCATAGTGGATAAGGTGTCACAATTTTACTTTTTGGATGACCAAGAAACTAGGGAGTTGCCTAAGAATTGACACGTGCCACTAGTACTCTTGCGGTCTACCTTCCATCCGGCAAAGTCGGCATCATAATAACGAAATAGATCAAAAGTAGTATGCTTCGAATAAAACAAACCAAGTTCAATTATACCATTTATATACATAATAATACGTTTAACAACAATTAAATGAGATCTTTTAGGAGAAGCTTGAAACAGTGCACATGCACAAACACTAAACATTATGTCGGGTCTACTAGCAATGAGATAAAGTAAACTACCTTTCATATCTCGATACAGCTTTTGGTCTACTTTCTCACCACTTTCATTCATGTCCAACTTGACGGAGGTACTCATTGGAGTTGGTGCGTGCGTGGAGTTTATTATCCCAAATTTCTTCACTAACTCTCTTGCATACTTGCTTTGTGAGATGAAAATTCCATCATCGTCTTATTTGACTTGGAGTCCAAAGAAAAATATGAGCTCTCCCATCATACTCATCTCAAATTGCTTTCACATAACTTTTGAGAATTTCTTGCACAAAGATTCATTAGTATCCCCAAATATAATATCATCGACATAGACTTGAACTAAGATGAAATCATTTTTACTTTTTCTAACAAACAAATTAAGTATTATCAATTTTTCATTTTGAAAAACCATTTTTGACAAGAAAACTAGAAAGGCAAGCATACCAAGATCTTGGAGCTTGTTTCAAACCATATAAAGCTTTTTGAACCCGATAAACATAATTTGGAAGAAAAAGATCAATAAATCTGGGGGTTGCTCAATATAAACCTCTTCATCAATAAAACCATTTAAAAGGCGCTTTTAACATCCATTTGAAAATAGTATGAAAAATTTAAAACTAACAAAAGCCAAAAACATACGAATTGACTCCATTCTTACAGCTGGTGCAAAAGTTTTGTCATAATTAATGCACTCCTCTTGATTGTATCCTTAGGCGATCAATCTAGCTTTTCATCAAAATCGAAACCCATAAAAATCATAATATGTAATGAAAACAAAACAACAATTTTATTTCCATTTAGGTAAATTTTGATCAATATATATTTTCAAAAAAATAAGTTTTGCAAACACATTTTTCCTAAAAGGAAATGAAAACAAAAACGTTAAAAAAACTTGTTTTAAAATTAAACGGGTTTTGGCACCCAGACACTTTTGGTGTCAGAGAGTTAACAGACATGACCCCTATCAATATAATCCAATGTCCTTGGGTTATGACTCTATTTGGACGCATTTAGTACACGATCCAGTAATAGCAAAAATCACGCAAATGACCCATCCTATTACAATAAGTGCAACGGAATGTATGCACTTGTGTTTATTAACCATTTAGTTATGCACGAGAATCATTTTCAAACAAATGTGGTCTTTTTGAAGTATTTTGCAACTTTGAAACTTTTCTCAAATCAAAACAAAATTTTGCCAAATGACCAAATCTACCACAAAATTCGCATTTAAACACATCAACATGCTTGGGATGAACAATGGGTGCATGTGTGTGTGTGTGTGTGTGTGTGTGTGTGTGTGTGTGGTGAAGAGACTTGATGAGATGCACAAGGAGCAATAATATTGGTAATAATGGGTTTTTGTGTATCATAGAAAATTTTTACAATATGAACGTTACGATCGCAAATAGAGCATTTGAAAACTTTGCTATAGATGTGTGTATAGTAAAGGGTGGTTTGGAAGCAGTAGCACGTGACTTAGTACACATGTCCATAAGTTTCTTATGATTGTCAATGCATGTAATTATTGTTGAATCTAAAGAAGAGATACGATTTTTCATATCATTCAACTTATTATTTAGCACAACAGCATTGTCAATAGAAGTAGATAAAACATGATCATTCTTGAATGAAGTAAATTCATTTCTAATAGCTTTTACTTCTAACATAGCATCAATCTTCTCATGAGATAAGCTAACAATATTTAAGGTCAAAGCATCATGATCCAATTTTAATTTATCATTGTTATCTTTAAGAATCACATTCTCTTTAGCAATGATATCAAATCTAGATGCTAGCAAATCATGATCGGATTTTAATTCCACATGCTTGCTTTTCAAACTCATGAAATTGTGATGCAATTTGTTGTAGGCATTCATTAATCTCCTTAGTGCATCGACAAAATTGAGGTGGAGAAATTGGATTAGTTGAGGATGCTACTGATAGGGTCTTCCTGAGCCAATCCCCAATATTATAGAGAGCTATCTACGGAGTTCAGATATGAGCCCAGGCGGCATCTTGACAAGAGGGGGTTCATCCTGGAGTCCTGACTTGCCTAAACCCAAGCAATCGAGAAGTTCTACCTCCCACACAACGGTGAGATTGAGATGCCGAATGTCAGCCTCCATCAATGCCTCAAGCGCTACATGGTCCGTGGATCTTTGGTGAAGTAGTAGTTGTCCGGCCACTATGAGTGAGCCCAAACCTCTTTCCTCAAGTTTCAGAAGAGCTAGAGGGCAAGAAGATTGATTTGGAGAAGGTCTTCTTGTCATTAGCTGCCAAGTAGGATGAGTTGGCCATTTAGAGGCAAACCGACGACAAGTGGTGTTGGGAGGTAGAAATATAGGAGAAGATGATCGATGGCCTGAAGACTTTTAATAGCAAGAAGTTGGCTGAGATCAGCAAGCTCAAGGAAGATGTCAGCCATCTCGAGCACAAGCTCCATGAATGGAACAATAGGATAAGATATTTATCTGAGGAGGTTGCGACTGAGAAGCAGGAGAGGAATGACACAGGAACGACCTTGATCGCATCGTTTGGCCAACCAGAGCTTATGGGCCGAGCTGAAGGAGGAGCAGGTGGCTCTCATGAAGATCAGGGATGATAGCATCTCATGAATCTCAAGGATGAGAGCATTCAGGATGCGCTGGAGGCCGAGCGATAGCACAAGTCGTCCTAGGCTGAGGTCCAGGCTCTGTAAGACCGCCTCGCTCATATGGACGCCGCGGCCCATCGATTCGAGGTTATTGAAGGCTATCACCACAACGCTCTTGGAGTAATGGAGATGGCACTGGCTTCAGCTCCTGTCTGATCTTCAAAGCAACCCCGACTGATTCTACTATTTTCTGAGGGTGGCCAACTGCCTAGACACGCTTCTGAAGATAGATAATTAGGGAGGGGGGCTTGCGCTTGATGGAAGAGATAGCGATGAGGATGGCGAATGGTCAATCGAGGAGGCAAGCGAGGGCTCGACTCATGATAGCTGGGTGAGTGAGCCTAGGGCAAAGAAAGGTGAAGGGGTTGAGACTGAGGTTCACTTTACTCCCTTGCCATTCACTACAGCCGATCCACCGAGTCCAACTCTTGCTTCTAGCTCTAGGGTCAATCTTCTATACCTCTCAATCACGCTTGTCTCTTGAGTCCGACCTCTTAGGGGCTCATGTATCTCTCTTTCTTTTTTTTACACTTTTGTATTGTAAATTGTTTCATATATGATATATTTGTCAATTTGAACTGTGTACCTTTGAGATGCATTCTTGTGTGTTAAGAGTTTGCAATCTGCTTTATTTGAGTACAAGTCTGTTTCTAGGTTGACGCGACTCGGCTCTGTGTTGTGACGAGTACGGCGACTCAACCTCGTGCCTTGGGTTTACTCGCGATGACACCAAGGTCTTAGGGTACGTGCCTTAGACTTAGGAAGATGCCAATGTCTTTTTGTCAATCTAGACTGGGTTGACGTGCCTTGGTTTTACCTTGAATAGGTACCAAGGTCTTTTTGCTGATGTTGTGCCTTACTTTTACTCATGACAATGATAGCAATGTTTTTTGAGTTGGTGCTGACGGAGTTGATGGCATGCCTTGATTTTACCCTAAATAGGTACCAAGGTCTTTTTCTTGAGGATGTGCCTAGGTTTTACTCATGAAAATGATACCAAAGTCTTTCGAGTCGAAGCCGACCGAGTTGATGGCATGCTTTGGTTTTACCCTTAATAGGTATCAAGGTCTTTTTGTCGAGGACGTGCCTTGGTTTTACTCATGAAAATGATACCAAGGGCTTTCAAATCGATGATGACCGATCAATGAAAGTTGTGTATTAAATATAGCAGGAAAAATATTTTGAAGATAGTATCTTACCTTTCTTCGAAGATGTATTATGACCAACTCGCCTCCATAGCCTTATGGAGAAAACTCTTGGCAGCTTAGATAGAGATGGTAACTTCTTCTGACACTCGAACATAGGGGATAGTTCATCAAAGGGAGATGAAAAGGTTCCATGATGAGCTCCAGTGTTGATGTCCTGAGACTCAGTAGTGAGACTAGCGAGTAATCCAAAGTTTAGCAACGAGGCTTAGAGTCAATATGCGCGACGCGGGTAACCTCATCCCTTTGAACGATCGATCCCTGTTTAGAATGAGTAAGATGCAAAATAGGCACATTAGATGACAATAGTTGGGTTCTCCAGTGATTCCTCCAACGGTCAAGTCGGTATTTGTCCTTGAGTGGAGAAGAAACCAATGAACTGAATACGTTCTTAGTTTAAGTATGTAGAAATTGCATAGTTGTGTTCCATAAAGGGGCTTGAGGATCAGCCCTTTATCAATAGGTGTTGAACCCATATTTATACCCGATTGAAAGGTGGTAGAAGTGTAACTATGGTCGAGTCTAGACTGACAGCTGGATCGATAAAGTTGATATGTGTCGACTACGCATGCGGTGAGTCAATCAAGATGTGATGGTGATTAAGGAGGTATGGGGGGTGATGAGTCATGTAGACTCATGGCACCAGCTATGATGAAAATAGACAACTGTAGGTGTGGAGTTCAGTGACGAATTGCCTCCTGACTTGGCTCTATGCGAGCGATGACAAGTATCGCCTTTCTAGTTAGCTTTACAAGTTGTCGATATGGCTCTGAGTGGATGAGGGTGGCCGATTTGCTAGATGAGGTCGGGCGAGAGTAGGTCTCGACTCGGCCTGACTCGCGAAGAGGTGAGTGCCCAGGCGATACGGGTCGTCTCTGGTTGTGGTGAGATAACATGATTGATTAATGCTGATATGTGACGTGTGCTGACTCAAGGAGGAAGATTAACACTTATGTTAATCATGGTCATAACAAATGTTAGTAAAGTTGAATTACTCTTATTAGAGATAAAAGTAAGGTGAAAGTTAGGTTAGAGTTCTACATTTATTGTAATGTTATTGAGCTTTAGGATGAGGGTAATTTTTATTAGATTTACTAGGATTGAATTAGGTTTTTTTAAGTTAGGGATTGGATTCAGTTTAAAGTTAATTAGGGTTTTGAATTTGAGAAATCCAAACAAAATTAAACAGTAAACTATATAAATTGCTAAAAAAAATTTAAAATTAACATGAAAACATACCTTATAGTGAAGGGGAAGGAGAAGGAGAAGCCAGTGGCATGGCGATCGGCAGTGGGAGCGGCAGCGGCGAGGCGGCGACTGATGGTACAATGTGTTGGGTCCTTTTGTTTTGATGATGATTTACAAACAATTTACATCTAATGTTGTTTGTCTAGTGTTTGTGTTCTGTATCTATTCTAGGCAAATAATATGTTAGAGGATGGATGGAATTGCACCACAATGATTATATCAAATGAGGTTGGCGAAAATAGTGGAGTGAAACAATGCAATTCAAGTTAAAAATCCAAGTTCAAGCTTCATCCGCAAGTGTACCAAGATAGAACTTCGTTGAAGATCACAAGCATGGGTATATTTAGTTTAGGTTTTTATATTATGTGTGTTGGTATTTTAAACTCATATATACACACACACGTATTTGGTTTTGTATATATATCGTTATATATACATGTTTTGGTTTTATAAGCTTTCAAGTTTAAATATGAAACAAATGAATATAATTGAAAAATACATACATGTTTCATGTTTATATACTTATATATGATTTTATCAATATCAAGTTTATTTAGTCAATGAAATCATGTTTATTGTAAAATATGTAAAACATAGTGTTTTTGGCTTATAGACTTAACAACAATAGTTATATCTTTCATTAAGTCTATAAAATTATTTTACAAAGTTTCAAAACTTGGTTTAAGTCAAACATCAAAATTCAAGTATCTCATGTTTTCATGTTTTGGACATATTTGTAAAATGATGATAATTTATAAATGGGAGATGATTTTTAAAAACCATTTTTTGTAACATGTGTATTATCATGTCTACAATCATTTCCCAAAGTTTTATATTTTTCTGATTTTATTTGCTATTTTTAAAAGAGGTTTAAAAATCGGTTTTACTATTTAAATTAAGCTGATATAGTGTTATCAGTCGACTGATGAATGTGTTCAGTCAACAGAAGAAATCGTCTAGAATAACAAAAAGTTTCTGTTTCAATTTGGTCGACTGACCAGTCGACTGATGATCCATCAATCGACTAATAAATGTCGTCAGTCGACTGATGAACTGTAAAATGCCTCTAACGGTCAGCTCATCAGTCGACTGATGAAAGCCGTCAGTCGACTGATGCTGTAACGGCTAGTTTTTTCCAGCCTTGTCCTGTTTTTGGGTTTTTGATCTTTTTTGCTTTGTTTTTCTTGTGTTTTGGGGTCTCTATAAATACCCTTCATACTTCAGACCAAAAACTATCCAAGAAGTGTTTAAAACAAGTTTTACAATGGTTCTAAGTTTGTTTTAGTGTTTGTTTCAAGTTTAGTTTGTGAAGCAATTTTCACAAGAGCAAAGTGGAGATCATCCTTTGGTGTTTGAGCATTCACTCTTCTCCCTCTCTCTTGTTATCTATAGAGAAGTTTCCTTAAACTTAATTCTAGCTATTTTATTGTTATGATTCTAATTTCCATAAGCTAGAGTTCATTATTGAGTTTAAATTATTGATACTCTTTGTTTACACACACAACCATTGAGCTTATTGTATTTCATACATAGTATAATTTGAGTTGTGGGGAGTGTGACATTGAGAGTGAGCTTATATTGTGTTCTCACATTATTTAGAGAACAAATCATTTGTTGTTAGCGAGCTTAATTATGAGGTTCACTTTGTATTACACTAGTACACCGAGAGGAGTGTGTGGTGAGAGACGGGGTCTTCCCAAGAGGAGTGGGGTAGGTGGTAATGCCTAGAGAGAGGTTGTAATTCCTAACGCTTGAGGGAGACACAAGCTAGAGACCAACACTTGATGTGGTAGTTAGTATGTTTATATTGTGAGTGATTGTAAAGTTTTCGTTGAGCTAGAAAACCGAGTGTGAAGTATAAACGTTATTCGGGTGAGCGTAGAAAACCCAATTGTGATACTGGAGATCTCCTCGAGGTGAGGAGCGGAGACGTAGGTCGTGGGGACCGAACTCCGTGATCATATCGCTTGTTTGAGTTTGCATTGACGCACTTATTTTTGTGTTCATCTTATACCGTCTTTGTTAATTGCTCATTGTTTATATTGCTTACTATCTTATTTTATGTTTATTTCACCATTGTGTTTACTAGTATATCTTTGCATATATATTGTCATATCTCATTTGCTAGGATATATTTGTTAATAAGTTTTAATTTGACATAAATCGGATTAGATTAGCATAAACCCAATTCACCCTCCTCTAGAGTTACGTCCTAGTGATATGAGGTTGTTTTCACAATGTGGGAGTCAGTTTTGGGAGTCGGTCTTAGGAGTGGGATAGGATAAGAGAGAGTTGTGAGAGAAGGGGAAGAGGAGGAGGGGGGAGGAGGAGATTACGGGGAAATCTTTGGGGAGAGTTCGCCCACCAAGTTTTTCATAGTGGGTTCAAAAAATATCCTTCACTGGCCGCTTGTCAAGGACATGACTAGCCTGTCAAGGAAGCAAAACATCCTTGACTATAATTATACTAGTGTATTCTCGTATTCTGTTTCTTTTTTTTTTTCACTATCATTATCAGTTCTCCCTAATTCTACTATTGATACACCTCAAAATTCATATCTAATCAAACAAAAATTGAAAAGATTCATTCATGCAATTTATAAACTATATCCATTCCAAATAAAACAAGACTTTGTAAGTAATTTTCGAAATGCAATTCGCAGACCAACGGTCATTACGTGATTTTTTTTTCATTTATTGCCACCTCATAAGCAACCGATGATGACACGTTCCCAACTCTATAAACACCCACATTAACGAGATCCTATCCTACAGTTAAAAAAGACCGATATTCACCAGCTCCCCTTTCTAAACAGCCTACGGTACTCTAAACACTTGTCATCAGCTTAATAGCGGGTATAATCGCTAATTAACTGAAAAATCAACACCTGTTAAACCAAGTCATTAAATTAAACAATCGTAATTAGGCCTAAAGATATTTGTCAAGGGACAACAACGAGGCTAGAGCATAAATCCGCCACGTATACAGCTACACTTATTTAATTGCACATTCCAGAAGATCTCATTTTTTTATTCGCTGCTAAGAATTAGGTCAAGTAACCAGATCTCGTATCTCCCTCAATTATATGATCTCTGTTTTTGCTCAATTTTGATCTCAATTCTCTTCTTTCTTCTCGATTTGTTATTCGATTGTGATGCTGAAGAGGCCATGCTTGCGATCTGAGTTCTGAAAGGTGAGTGAAATTTTATAGAATTCTGCTTCGATTGCGGCTTTTTACGTATGATCGCTTGCACTTTTTTTTGTCGATTGAGGAGCATGTATAATTTTGATGGGTTTGCTTGAATCTAATTCACTAGCGCTACGAACCCTAATTTGGGATGATTAGGTATTGAAAGATCGTGTATTTTTAATTAAATTTGATATTTTGTTAAAGTGAGATGAATGCACCTTGTATTAGTTGTAGTAGACTGATAACCTCACTTTGAAGTAATTTGAGGTTGCTCCATAACTATTGTGACTTGGAAGTGTCAGAACCAGTGGCCTGATTGTGTCCACGCCTTCAACCTTCCAATGTCAAGGATATCAGGAAAAGGGTTAGAAGGAAGAGAGATGGAGGAGAAGCATTGGGGAAGAGAGAAGAAATAGAGATTTGATTGCTTACTTCCAAGTTCGTTACATCCTCTCGCATACCCTCTGCTGGAAATGCTGGAAATTCGTGCTAAATACATGCAAAATACGCAACGGAAGACTGTATGTATAATAATGCTAAGCATGTAGAGAGCATGAAAAAACAAGCTAGGACCATCCTAATTAAATCTAACTTGATCCCTATATTAAAGAGCATATAAGAATTAGAAAGTTATACTTTCGAAGCGTGATTTGGTGCAAGATCGAACAACCCGTAGCCCTTGATCCTTGTTGTTGTGAACCTCATTATAGTGGATCTCTAAGTCTTCAAGTGAGCTTGATAAAATCAGAGTTTTCTTGAGACACAAGACAAGATATCCACCCCAGGGTACTATAAAATCCTACTACTTACTCTTACTCAAAGATTGAGTTTAGGAAGAGGTAGAGCTTTCTTTTTTATTCTCTTATGAAAAAAATCAATTAGCCAATTTTTCATTAATTTTTTCATAAGAGAGAACGCTCATATATATAGAGTGAGATATGTCATGACCCATCTCATGAGTCATGCCATGAGTCATCTAAATGTAATGATTCCTTTCATGAGTCATGTAATGACTCATCTCATGAGTCATGCAAAGAGTCATGAAGAATCAAAACTATATGCTTAAAACCATGTTCCCAAACCATACCACCTTAATGACTCATCTCATGACTCATTAATCAAGGTATAATAAAGTGTGTATTTTATAAATAAAAATACCACATTAATACGGTATTTCATAAATACGATATTTCGTAATTTTCCAATCATTGACTAATAAGTCATCATGTGACCAAAAAGTCAATGAGTTGACCAAAAGTCAACTGTTGACAAAAAAATCAACTAGTTTACTAAAAGTTAACTTTATGGAAAATACTGGAATTCATTTCCTAAGCACATAGCACTTTGATTTTACCGATATACATAACCGTTTGTGTATCCGGTAAAATCATATATGCGTATCAATCATACGCGTTACTCTATAAATTGTGTTTCATAGGATTCAAGTACGCACTTGGTGTGACTCTAGGGCCCAACTTAAAAACTTGACAGTGGATGATATCCACAAGTACAACAGAGGTGCTAGCTACACATGAAGACTACCCGGGTATAAGTTGTGATAAATGTCTGCAAAATGCTAACACAATTTTATCAGGATCACTCAGTGATAATATTATACAGTCCGGTCTTTTCGTCAAATCATGTCAAACTATCGAGCCGAGGATATGAAAAACTGTCTAACCCTAATAGCTCGATTAATGTTTGTTGATATTAAACTCATAACCTATAAGATCAAACTGACACTCAGTTTATCTTATTTACGTCGACCAATGATTTCCTGGTTATAGTTATATCAAACAATCTTATAACATCAACCCCTTATACTGGAAAAGACGAATCTCATCTTAGCATCTCAATATCTACTTATGTCTCGGGATGCATCCAACAAGAACCGTTATGCACAACTCAATGATAATTGTGGTTAGGTAAAAGTCTAAGTACACCTATACTGACATGTAAGATATTACACTCATGTCTCAGGTCAAGAGACTACTATGTACTATATCACTTGAGAACTTCTATTTGACAGTTAAGTTTAATTACCAACTAGATGTTCTCAGTGAGTCATTCAGTCAACTCATTCACTAATGAGTCACCTGTATACTATATCTTGATGTCTCACATCAATAATCCAAGAGATGGATCATCATCCTATCAAATGAGAAATAGAGTATACACTAGTCTTTCTAAAGTGATGATGTCCTATTTCAACACTTCATCGATTAGGAACATTTTAGAATATACGTTAGCGATAAATCAAATATCTTCATTACGATCATATACGAAATATCTGATAGTATAGTATCATTCTAAGGACTTTATCTGTATTAAAATACCAGATAAATCTGACCAAAATAGCATACTATCTTTTTAAACATGGATGTTATATTCATATAGGTCCTGTTACAATATACAATTATTACCTGCAGGGCACCTATATCTAACAAACTCCCATTTGTACTAAGGCCAATCATTGTAGTATCTAATACCCAATAGCTCAAAAAGTTTTTCAAATTGTATACGAGCAATTGCTTTTGTGAATGGATCTGCTATATTACCTTTTGTGTTAACTCTTTCAATCTTGATCTCTTGGCGATCAACTATCTCACTGATCAAGTGATACTTCCTCTGAATGTGTCTGGACTTATGGTGAGGTCGGGGTTCTTTTGTCAGAGCTATTGCAACATTACTATCACAGTATAAAGGTACTGGATCTTTAGCGGTGGGAATAACGTCCAGCTCTGAAAGAAACTTCCTCATCCAGACAGCTCATTGGCTGTATTATTTGCCCAATGTATTCGGCTTTCATAGTAGAGTCTGCTATTGTGTCCTGTTTGGAACTTTTTCAACTGACAGCCCCTCTATTGAGGGTAAAAACATATCCTAAAACAGATTTACTATCATCGATATCGCTCTGAAAGCTAGAGTCGGAAAAAACCTCCATTTGGAGGTCACATTTACTATCATCGATATCGCTCTGAAAGCTAGAGTCGGAAAAAACCTCCATTTGGAGGTCACTTTTACCGTATATCAAAAATAACTCTTTAGTCCTTTTTAGGTACTTAAGTATATTTTTGATTGCTTTTCAGTGCTCTTCTTCATGATTAGATTGATATCTACTTACCAAACTGAGTGAATAAGCGATATCCGATCTAGTACATAACATGACATACATGATTGATCCTACTATCGAGGCATAAGGAATTAGACTCATGCGTTTCCTCTATTCATCAGTCTGGGGAGATATCTTTTTAGAGAGGAAGATTCTAGGAGATGCAGGTACAAAAACCTTTCTTAGAATTTTTCATGCTAAACCGTTTTAGCACTTTGCCAATGTATCTAGATTAGGATAATCCTAATATCCTTCTAGATCTATCTCTATAGATCTGAATACCCAGTATACAGGATGCTTCACCCAAATCTTTCATGAAAAATCTTTTTGATAGCCAAATTTTAAATGCTTATAATGATGGTATATCATTACCGATTAAGAGTATATCGTATACATACAAAATAAGAAACGATACTATACTCCCAATTATCCTTTTATACACACATGGTTCATCTGGATTTTTGATGAAACCAAACTCTTTGATAGCATCATCAAAACAGATGTTTCATCTCCGTGATGCTTGCTTCGGTCCATAAATGGTTTTAAGCAACTTACATGCTTTTTCACTGCTCCCACTGACTATAAATCCTTCTGGTTGAAACATATATATGCACTCTTCTAAATCACCATTTAGAAATGCAGTTTTGACGTTCATTTGCTAGATCTCGTAGTCATAGTGAGCAGTTATAGCAAGTAAGATCTGAATAGATTTTAGTATAGCCATTGGAGAAAAGGTTTCATCGTAGTCCAAACCAGGTCTTTGACGAAAACCTTTAGCTACTAGTCTAGCTTTAAAAGTCTTTACTTTTCCATCTACACCCAATTTTTTCTTAAACAACCATTTACAACCTATGAGTATCAACCCTGTAGGAGCATTGTCTAAGATCTATACTTTGTTGGTGTACATAGAGTCTATTTCGGATTTCATTACATCATGCCAAGCAACAAAGTTCCTACTCTTAGATGCTTGCTGATAACTCAAAGGTTCGTCATCATCTATGACGTGATCTAACATGCTACCTTTAACGAGAAAATCATATTGTCTCTTAGGTGCATGAGATCGCCTTGGATATCTGCGGAGTGGTTGAGGTTCTAGGTGCATGAGATCGCCTTGGATATCTGCGGAGTGGTTGAGGTTCTTCTGGTACAACTGAATTTTCTGGTTCTACTAAATTATCAGTAAGTGGTTGAGGTTCTTCTGGTACAACTGAATTTTCTGGTTCTACTAAATTATCAGTATTGATTTGTATCTTTGAAATTTCTTCCAGTTCTATCATGCTCCCACTAATTTCTTTTTTAAAAAATTCCTTCTCCAAGATGTAGCATACCGAGAAACAATTATATTTTGTTCATCGATATGGTAGAATTGATATCCCTGAGAATTCCTTGGATATCCTATAAATTTACACAATACTGAGCGTGCCTCTAACTTTTTGGGATCTTGTTTTTTTACATAAGCATGACATCCCCAAATCTTAATATAATTAAGATGTGGTTTCATCACATATTATATCTCATATGGAGGTTTAGGCACTGCTTTAGTTGGAATCCTATTCAGTAAGTGTGCTGCTGTTTCCAACGATACCCCAGAATGAAAAAGATAACTCAACGTTACTCATCATGGAACATACCATATCTAATAGGGTACGATTCCTCCTTTCAGACACGCCGTTAAGCTGTGGTGTAAATGGTGGAGTAACCTGAGAGAGAATCCAATTCTTTTTTAAAAATCCTAAGAATTCTGAGCTCAAGTATTCGCCTCCTCGATCTGATCGAAGAATTTTAACTTTCTTGCTCGTTGATTCTCTATTTCATTTTTATACTCGATAAATTTCTCAAATGTTTCAGACTTGTGTTTCTTCAAAAACACATGTTCGAATCTTAAAAAATCATCAGTAAAAGTAATAAAGTAGGAGTAGCCACCTTTGACCATTGTAGACATAGGATCACATACATCACTATGTATCAGTCCTAAGAGTTCTGTAACTCTTGCTCCAGTTCCCGTAAATGGAGTCTAGAGTTCTGTAACTCTTGCTCCAGTTCCCGTAAATGGAGTCTTGGTCATTTTACCTTTAAGACAAGACTTACAAGTATCATAAGACTCAAACAGTTCCCGTAAATGGAGTCTTGGTCATTTTACCTTTAAGACAAGACTTACAAGTATCATAAGACTCAAAATCAAATGGATCTAAATATCCATGCTTATGTAGCTCGCTAAGTCTTTCTTTATTAATATGACCAAGTCTATAATACCATAAGAAAGCGTCGTTCATAACTGAGTGTTTTCTTTTATTAGTGTGATGAGTATTCAAAATTGTGTTTTGATTAAGAATATAGATGCCGTTAC
This sequence comes from Asparagus officinalis, assembly GCF_001876935.1. Classification (NCBI taxonomy): domain Eukaryota; kingdom Viridiplantae; phylum Streptophyta; class Magnoliopsida; order Asparagales; family Asparagaceae; genus Asparagus; species Asparagus officinalis. Next base: position 48,451,327 of record NC_033796.1, read on the forward strand.
ACAATGTTCCATAAGCAATCAACTTTTGATTATATACGATATTCATAACATTGTTCTCCAACTTGAACATATATCCATCTTTATCAAATAAAGATATGGATATTATATTACACATCATAGTTGGTACAAAATAGCAGCTATTTAAAATCAAAATATTTTTATTTGGTAAAGCTAGATGAAAATCCCGAACCGTAACTGCTGCAACTATTACTCAATTACCAACTTGTAGGGCCATCTCTCCAGCACCAAGCTTTCTATAACTTCTCAGTCCCTGTAACAAATTACAGTTGTGAGATCCTGATCCGGTATCTAATACCAAATATGTAGGATTTATAGAAAAACAATTCTAAGTAACCAACGCACCTGAAGATGAAGCAACAACTTGCTTCTTCTTGTTAAGTGAGGCTAGGAATTCAGGACAGTTCCTTTTTCAGTGTCCTGACTTGTGATAATGGAAGCATTCTGCAGTCTTTTTGCCTTCCATTTGTCCTTCTTGATAGCCTTCTTAACACATTTTTTTACTTTAGTAGTTTTCTTCATTCCCTTTTTCTTGACAACCAGTTTGCTAGAAGTGGAAGAAGATTTCCCTATAACCAAGGCTGGTGTTTGTCATTTTTCATAGAACTTTCCTCCTGTCTTAACAAATTAAGTAGGACAGGAAGAGTGGGCTCCAGATCCATCATCAAGAACTGTGATATGAATCGGTGATAGGCTGGCGTTAAGGACTGCAGAACGATATCTGTATATCTATTTGCATCTAGACCTGTGTTCAAAAGTTCAAGCTCATTGACATAGGCGATCAATTTGAGGACGTGGTCCCCAACAGAAGATCCCACAGTCATTTTCGTCTGGAATAAATTCCTAGATGCCGCATACTTCATTTGTCACGATTGCTCGTCATACAGTTCTTCTGTATTACTAAATATAGATCTGACATCCATATTCTCATGTTGCTTCTGATGGACCAAATTCTTGGAGGCAATTGTGAGGCATTGAGCAAGTGAACAATCTCTATCCTATTTTATACGGATTTTATTGTCCTCTACAGTGGGTTCTGGGCTTAGAACGGGTTCCGATGTTATGAGGACATATGCTATTTTGTCATAAGTTAGGATAATTTTAACATTCCTCAACCAATCTTTGTAGTTAGGACCGGTTAACTTGTTCTATTCTAGTATGAGTTTTAAGCCAGACATGATGGCCTGAAAGAGAGAAAAAATATTTTAGCAGATGTTCAATACATAAAATAGATTTGATTCATTTTTTTTTATCTAAGTTATGTCTCCTACTATTTTTCGAGTCCCTCAAAACCTTAATAAGAGGTGATCGGAAAACAACTCCTTATTTTCAAGTGGGATCAAGATCCAATTATCATTGAATGTATCAACCTTGACAATGGCCAACAAATTGATATACTTCATAATTGGTAGATAATTTTTATCTTTTACATTCTTGTAATCTTGATTTAATTTTAACCCTAGTCTTTTATGACCTTGACGATGACCAACAAATCATAAAAAGCTAGTCTAGTTTAGACCCATCATTTTTTGACTGGCTTAACTTTAACTGATGCATACTCTTGACGAATGCCAACAAAGTTACATAACCAACTTAAGCTATCCTTATATCTTATATACAAATGAATACTACTTAGCCATAGAATAGTATTGCCTTGACGATGGTCAACAAACAAAGTATTTATAAGCCTAGTAGTATTCAACTGAAATGATGGAGGGTTACGGACGATTTCATAAATCTTTTACCGTAATCAAACTTGATATTGTTTAAAGATGCTCTATATTTATACTTGCACTAAATAAACTAGCCAGGTAAGTACAAGATTGGTGGGAGGGTTCCGAGATATTCACCGGGAATATTCATCGAACCTTAATTAAGTAACCACCGTTCTTTAAGACTATAGCGCGAAAGATTGAGCATCACCCCTAATCTTAAGTTGAGCATCACTCCATGAGTTATATCTCATAATTACTTTCCTTGACACTAGTTAAAAGTTCGTTCTAAATACATTTCTTTTAACTGCTTTAGGTTTATTTATCTTTCACACTAACGCTATGTTAATGTCGGTCTCACCACTCTATGTTAATGTCGGTCTCACCACTCTATGGTCAATAAACTCTTATTGCCATGTCTCATAAAGTTTAAAATGAGTTTTTTATAATAATAATAAAAAATTATTTCTCTAGTGAGATAGTGATATTAACTTTGCAGAATATAACACCCAATTGTATTGACATCTACAATTAGGGCACAACCAACATTGATATATATGTAAAAGAAATATGGAATGGTAGTGGACAACTTAAGGAATACAATGCAACTACACTAATTACATTTTGGTAAGCAATTTGCAACTCATTACAGTGCAAGCTCCCTTACAAATCCTGTGTTATTACAATCACATATTCATAGGATGTGCAAACCCCATTTATTATGGAAAAACCATCTCGTAGGATAGGTAATAATATTGCATTGAATGTAAAATAAAAACTATAAATGAAATAACTTAACTAAACAACCATACCCCCCACCCGAACAAGGGCCTATACCCGTAGGCGTAGCCCATGATCGGTGAGCAAGTGCCTTAACCCGTAGGCGTAGCCCATGCTCGAGGAGGGAAGATTTCATAAATAATATTACATTTCTAGTTATATTACATCAATACAATAAATGCAAGAGAATCATTGTCCACTACCATCCATAAACATAACATCCACGCAAGATAATATAAAATATATAACTTAATCAACATTAAGAAATATGCATCTATCTAGTTATGTAACAAATTGGAAAACTAGATAACATAGAGATTATTCTAACTCAAATAGAACTATCATGCTTCTAACATACAACTACACTAGTTGTAAATAAGTGTTTTGCAATTTATACAAGTGTTTTTACTCTTAAAAACTTATGAGCCAAAAATAATATTTTTGAATCAACAACTAGTATAACTAATTACAAAGCAACTTGTATTAATTAACTAGTTTCATTAAAACATCTTTTAATTAAACTAGTAATTAGAAGCAAGTACATTGTATTAATTAACTAGTTTCATTAAAACATCTTTTAATTAAACTAGTAATTAGAAGCAAGTACAAAGTCGTCTATGAGTTAGATATGCATGTAAAGATTCAATTAGATGGAATCATGGCTCTGATACCATGTTGAAAATTCGTGCTAAATACATGCAAAATACGTAACGGAAAACTGTATGTATAATAATATTAAGCATGTAGAGAGCATGAAAAACAAGCTAGGACCATTCTAATTAAATCTAACATGATCCCTATATTAAAGAGAGCATACAAGAATTAGAAAATCATACTTTCGAAGCGTGATTCGGTGACAACCCCTAGCTCTTGCTCCTTGTTGTTGTAAACCTCCTTGTAGTGGATCTCCAAGTCTTCAAGTGAGACACAAGGCAAGATATCCATCCCGTGGTATTATAAAATCCTACTACTTACTCTTACTCAAAGATTGCTAGAGTTTAGTAAGAGGTAGAGCTCTCTTTTTTATTCTCTTATGGAAAAAATCACTTAGCTAATTTTTCATTAATTTTTTCATAAGAGAGAGAGCTCATATATATAGAGTGAGATATGTCATGACTCATCTCATGAGTCATGCCATGAGTCATCTAAATGTAATGATTCCTTTCATGAGTCATGCAATGACTCATCTCATAAGTCATGCAAAGAGTCATTAAGAATCAAAACTATGTGCTAAAACCATGTTCCCAAACCATACCACCTTAATGACTCATCTCATGACTCATTAATCAAGGTATAATAAAGTGTGTATTTTATAAATAAAAATACCACATTAATACGGTATTTCATAAATACGATATTTCGTAATTTTTTAATCATTGACTAATAAGTCATCATATGATCAAAAAATTAATTAGTTGACCAAAAGTCAACTGTTGACAAAAAAGTCAACTAGTTGACTAAAAGTTAACTTTATGGAAAAATACCGGAATTCATTTCCTAAGCACATAGCACTTCGATTTTACTGATATACATAATTGTTTATGTGTATCCGGTAAAATCATATATGCGTATTAATCATACGCGTTACTCTATAAATTGTGTTTCATAGGATTTAAGTACGCACTTGGTGTGACTCTAGGGCCTAACTTAAGAACTCTACAGTGGATGATATCCACAAGTACAATAGAGGTGCTAGCTACACATGAAGATTACCTGGGTATAAGTTGTGATAAATGTCTGCAATATGCTAACATAATTTTATCAGGACCATTCAGTGATAATATTGTATAGTCTGGTCTCTTCGTCAAACAATGTCAAACTATCGAGGCTAGGGTATGAAAAACTGTCAAATCCTAATAGCTCGATTAGTGTTTGTTGATATTAAAGTCATAACTTATAAGATCAAACTGACACTCAGTTTATCTTATTTACCTCGATCAAGGATTTTCTGGCTATAGTTATATCAAACAATCTTATGACATCAACCCCTTATACTGGGAGAGACGAATCTCATCTTGGCATCTTAATATCTACTTATGTCTCGGGATGCACCCAACAAGAACCGTTATGCACAACTCAATGAGAATTGTGGTTAGGTAAAAGTCTAAGTACACCTATACTGACATGTAAGATATTACACTCATGCCTCAGGTCAAGAGACTACTATGTACTATATCACTTGAGAACTTTTATTTGACAGTTAAGTATAATTATCAACTAGATGTTCTCAGTGAGTCATTCAGTCAACTCATTCACTAATGAGTCACCTGTATACTATATCTTGATGTCTCACATCAATAATCTAAGAGATAGATCATCATCCTATTAAAGGAAAAATAAAGTATACACTAGTCTTCCCAAAGTGATGATGTCCCATTTCAACACTTCATCGACTAGGAACATTTTAGAATATATGTTAGCGACAAATCAGATCTCTTCATTACGATCATATACGAAATGTCTGATAGTCTAGTATCATTCTAAGGACTTTATCTGTATTAAAATACCAGATAAATTTCTAAGGACTTTATCTGTATTAAAATACCAGATAAATCTGACCAAAATAGCATACTATCATTTTGAACATGAATGTTATATTCATATAAGTCCTGTTATAATATACAATTATTGCCTGCAGGGCACCTATATCTAACACCCTCATAATCTCATTATAAACAAACCGAGTAACTAACTGACTAATTCTTCACAAGCCTTAAGAATGCTCGTTATTTCGAACAGCCCTTGCTGTAAAACTAATGAAGGATTGCTACAATGTAAATTGAATTACACTTTTAAGGAGAAGGAGCTTTCATGGTGTGATTGAGACTACCAATACGCCATAGTTAAGAGTAGATCACATCCATTGGAGAATATTTCTTTGTGCAACATTATGATGCCAGCTACTTTCAGAGTCAACAATTGTTAGCCCCTACGAGAGTGCTCTTACAATGCACAGCCTCGTCTGAGTATTCGTGAATACTCTAGAAAACATGTCCATGTTCTTACAGGAAGCGGCTCAACATATCACCCGATAATGGCTGTGGTATCCATTAAGAACTAATGCTTAACCTTTGCAGAGTGCAATTTAGCAACTTAGACCTTAGAAAGGAATTTCTTAATAATAACAGGCATCATAGTGCATCACCTAGGAACTAATTATTTATTTTAACTCATATGAACCTACTCTTGTCCTAGATGCTTCCAGCGCTCCAACTAAATTGAGAATATATATTTCATTTTTAGATTGTTGATTGACAGAATAAAAATACTCTTTTGTCTCTACTTTCAGTTTTAGTTCTTCTTTTACATTGTCTCACATCATACTTTTGCATAGTTTAAAGGCATTTTAAATTTCCCTTTATTTTTTGCGTGCTTCTTAAGTTGGTGATTTTTCTTTTTTTTGAATTTTTATGCCTATTTAAAAAAAAAAGGAATTTGACTTGGTGGTTTTTTTTCTTAAGACCCACTTAAGCACAAAAAAAACCTTAATAGTACCTTATTGCTTCGGTTTGCTTTCTACTTTCCACAACCTTGACCTTTTATACATTGTTTTAAATATCCCCGACATGGCCGCCCAATATATCCCCCGATATATCCTTTCACAGGGCTTGCTGCAACCGATATGATCTTTAAATATCATTTACCGTTTTTTGGCTATTTTGAGTGATAAATCCCCGATATGACCGATATATTTGCCGATATGTGGACCAATATATCTTTTTATATAGCTTGTTGCAAAATAATATAATGTGTTTGGAATTTTTGGGCGAGATATCAAGATTACCCCATTATATCAAATAACATTTTGCCCTAAAAAAAGCAGGTTGGATGTTGTAACGTTGCTTTGTACTTTTGTTGTTTTAGAAGGTTGATTAGTGATCCTAAACATATATTATTCATATTTTGTATGCTTAAATTTCATTACATATGTTTAGATTACATTTTAATGCATTATACTATGTATGCAAATATTTATTATGGCATTCCGATATTTACCACATATCCATGATATTTCTTCGATATCCGCAATCCGATATGAATTTTGGCCATCCGATATTTTCCCGATATCCGATATTTAAAACCTTGCTTTTATGTGAATTAGTATTATTTTAGTTCGAATTAGTCACCCTAGTTAGTTGCAATCTGAAAGTAAGGAGAATATTCCGTTAAACTTTTAGGGTGGATTGACAGTTATACCCCTTTTGTTGCTGTAGACATCATAATGGTCTATGAACATGTTCTTTAAGAAAAATTAAAATCCATCATAGGAGATATTATATTTGGATAGGCTAATCTCCTCTTGACAAAGTTGTGTCACCAATCTCAAAAGAGAGTAGAGCAATCCTTAAATATTTATTGTTTAGATATATATTAGTATTCATCACAAGAAAAATTATATTTAGGCAGACTAATATCCTCCTGACCATGTCGCGTCACACCAATCTCAAAGAGGGTATAACAATCCCTCAAAATTCACTTCGATTATAAAATGGCAGGTTGCATGCTTCTAGGAATCAATTTCTTCTTGTTAATTACTCATATTAAAAGACATCCCTAGTTAGTAGAAAGCAAAGATTAAACAAATATGAAAAGAAAATGCATAAGAGTGTATTGATTGATTTTATTATCTTTCTAATGTATTACAAAATTTTAAGGAAAGGGAGAAAGGGATGGGATCTTAGGTCTCCAGGCTATGTTCTGAAGCCCTTCTATTTCTAAAAAGAAGTACCGAGAATCTTGTTGTCTTCTCTTGCACACTTGTAACTTTCTCTTTCTTTTAAATTTCTCTCAGTATCTCTCTATTTCGTGTCCCCTTGAACGGCAAAAGGCGGCATCTATTTGTAGGGAAGACTAGGGCGAAGTTGTCGCCAAATGTTGAAAAGGAGTTGACGGAGGAGTTATGGTGACTCCCTATGGTAACTCCTTTATCAAAACCATCTCTTGCAATTGCTTATCACAACAAACTTGCCTTTCCTTGCCTTTCATATCACTTGTGCTCATCATATTTGTCTTTTTCTAATTATAAGTGGAGATCTATGTACCCCTCTCAGGTAGAAATTTAATTTGGCTTTTGTGAGGGGTGAATATCTTCAAGTTACATGTTCTTGCCAATGCCTATGATCATACTAATATATTGATTAGATTAATCGAGATGGTTCATATGCCCTCAGAGGAGTTTAAATTATGTGAGGAGTAGTGTTCTCAAGTCAATTTCACTTTCAAGACTTAACTGAGCCAGTGGCAACACCATCAAATTGGAAGACTTTTTAATTAACTTGACTTGTGGCTGGCTGAGGCGTGAATTTTTTGTGTGTCTATAGTTACAAACCCAAACCCACAACTCATTTAACTTGTAGCTGTTAACACCATATAACCATGTCATTAAAGATCAAAGCCAATTAAAACCTTATTTTCTCCGAACCTTTACTAAATCACCACCCTTGCTTCATCACTGTTGGCTACGACAACAATTCTCTCTATCTCCCACCAGTGCCATCGTTGCTTCTTGATTTATTGGCCATCCATCTCTTTTCTCTCTCCGCTCTCTCATTGTGCTCTTGAATGACATCTTTAAGGCATCAACTCCTCATTTTAAATAATGTTTAGGATAAAGGTTAGAGTAAACGTAGGCAAGCAAATCTTTGAAGATGGGTGCAAATAGGGTTGCATGATTCTTGGATCGCTTCCATTGGCTAGTTCCTTATAAAAATCCACTCTTGTAATAGTTGGTCACTTATTGAACGATATAAAGTCCTATTAGTGAGCATATTTTGGTAATTAACCACCCAGGTTAAGCATCAATCTGACCATGTTTAACTTTTTGGATGTTTATCTTGATAGAAAGACTAATTTCAAAACATTTATAAGATTTAAGGGGGCCTGATAGCAATTTAAATGATTTAGGGGACTAATATCAAATTATAAAAAATTCAAAGACAGATATCGAAATGACCTTATTTAAAATTCTGTAACAATCTTACAGTCATATACTAACTATTAAATATAAATTGATAACTTTAAAATTTCATATTAGGCAATACATATGCAAACAAGTATCTTATCGTTGATGAGGTCAACGGCTTTACCATATTGCCTTGCCTAGCAAAAGTCACCTTCAAAAATTGATCTTGAAAAATGCATGATCTAGAAGTGAACTATTCTAAAAAAATAACAATAGAATTACATTAGTACAACTACTCAATAAGTAATCCATCGACTTCCTAAATCCTAAGTTTGTAGAAAACACAATTACAAAATTAGTGAAAACAGCCTAAATCTTTTAATCCAAATAGAAGATGGCTCAAAGAGTAATCATGCAATTAATATAATCAATATAAAATTAATTTAATGTTTACTGTCTATAACCAAAATAACTAAGTTCTAGGTCAAAATCAGATTTACAATAGATCAATGCCAATCAGTTTTATCAAAATACTTCAGTTATTATAGTAAATCATGTAATCCATTGTCTTCTATTGTTATTTTAATAGGTATTATTATGTTATATTAGCCAAGTGTCTAGTAATCCCTGATGGTGTTACCCAACAAATACAGTAGCAGTTCAGTAATGATTCAGTAAATCACATGAGTTTAATAATCTTCACGGACTTCCCAACAAAACCCCTTTGAGCGCCTCCACAGGGTCTTGATAAAACTTCATTGAACTTCACTAAGAGGTCCAAATAAGTAATCCACATTCATATCAATAACCCACTAGTTTCCTGCTTGAGTTCAATGAGTGTAACAACAATCCCTAGTGGCTAGATGTTTTGGTCACACTTATATTTCAATAATATTTATAAATTCCTTTAAATCAATAGAAGCGCCGACATAAACCTTCTAAAATAGTGCCATATTGTTGGTAATTAAATTCCTATAAATAATTGTCATTCATATCTTTGAGAGAAAACCTTATCTAAAATGCTGACATCTACTTGTTATAAAATATTTGATGTACAATTATACTTCAATTATTATTAATTAGAAAGGGTATATAGCAATAATTATCACACAAATTGTCAATTGAATCCATAGTTATTTTCATATAAAGATATCAATAAGAATAATAATAAGCAAATAGTTATTTGATGTATTCTTATTTTGAACAATAAGGTTTATTTCGTACAATCCTAGTTATACTCATCGATTTATTTCATATAAAAATATTTCGTACAAAACTAGTTATACTCATCGATTTATTTCATATAAAAATATTGTGTAACCGTGTTGATTTAATATTTGTAAGAAAACAGTGGAAATTATTTTCTAAGAATTTATCTAGTACTTGAAATCAATATAAACTCATATAGTTAACAAGTACCAAATAAATAAAATTTCTCTACAATATAACAAGGGATGAGAATATTTACCTAAAATGTGAAGTTTTTAAATTGTATGTTTGTCTCTTTTTTGCTTGTCAATGGAGGTATATAAGAATGGAGGTTTATAAGAAGCGACTCAGTAGATAAGCAGAGCACTGCTTCTTACTATCAACCACACTCTTAAATATTATTTTATGAACTCTCTACCCTTTAAATGAAACTCAGTACCACCCTTTCAACAATTTGAAATTCTCACTTTCTAATCACCCTTGCACTATTTAATTCAATACTATTCTCTAAGAACAACTCAAATGACCAAAGTCCAGATGCTAGATAAAATTTAGGTATTCATTTGACTTATTTTTCAAGTATATAACCACTCACCCACTTACAAATTGACACATCGATGTCAGGTGGCTACTGATCTCCTAGAACAGACATCACCTATCCCCTTGAGAAACTTGAGAACTGATTCCGCGAATTGGTTTATTAAGTTGGTAGAACTTAATTTGTCTACATTGGTTATTAAATCAGTGGGAACTAATGTTAGTTGCTAGGCACAATAAAATGCAAGTCGTGTATTATATTGCTACCATTTGATTGGTTGGATATGGCCTACAAGGCTAAAGTTATTGAGATTGAATCAGACGAAGCCCATTAGACATTTCTTTCACAAATTAGTAATCACTATCTATAAAAAGGCCCTAAGAGCTCGTTGATTTTGTGTAAATTGTTGTTTGGACAATTATGCCCCTCCTTTATTCTTTGTTTGCTAACCTTGGAATGAAGTGATGAAGGGGGGTCAGTAATATCCTTGTAATTACATAATGCCCTTGCACTTTGATAAGTAGTCAATGTTGCTTTGGTAGCTTTTGAAGCTAGGTTACCCACACACTTTGTTTTGGATGACTATTCATATTAGGCATGTATCAGACGCAGATTCATGACAGACACATCATGGACTAGCGTGGTTCAAAGAAAAACTCGATTTGCCTATTACCTATAACTTAAACTAGTTTCTTGGATATATCTAGCTCAAAACCAATAGGTCCTTGAACCCGAAAATCAAAACCGTTACTTAAATATTTGAAAAATACCCATTGTATCCCATGCGATCAAAACGAAAGTTTTGTTGTTAAACCTTAATTCTAAGTTTGATTTAAGTTGATTCTTAATTGTTATAGATAGTGAAAGAAAAATATAAATATTTTGGATATTTTAATTCAATATATGATCTAATGTAAATATTGTATATATACATATGTGTGTATCCATGTGGTCGTATCTTGCCTTTTATAAATTTGTCGTGTCCTGTGTTCGCATCCGCACCTGCACCCGTATTCTTGCAACCTAGTTCTGAATAACCATTGTAAAGATACATGGCAATTTCTTCTCACCTCTCTCTCACCCCTCTTTATCTCTCTTCTTTGTAAAAAAAAGGTAAAATTGCTGACAGTGCCTAAATATAGTTACTTGAATGATTTGGGCTAATCCTGCAATCACCTAACTAACAATACAATGTGTATTCTTTTTTGTTCTTTCTTGATTTTATAATCAATGATAGAAACATGAAAATATCTTGTTAAAGGAATCTTCTGTTAAGAAGTACTTTATGCCATTTATTTGGTTGACTAACATTAGTTTCGTTTGGAGAATGATGTAGTAGGATTTAGTACATTTTTGGAAAGAGAATAAGATAGAATTAGATGGTTACATTACTTGATCTAATGTGATTTGGTCGAACATGGGTTAGAGCTCCCTTGGGTGCACATGTTGTCATATATATGGAAGGCATGAACACTATCTCCATTAGCAACCACCTAGTAGGGGCTTAGTTTGGACTTGGCTAGATCTAAGCCAAGGTGGAGATTTGTAGAAAGTGGCTCACATCCATTGAATTAAGTGTGAGTTTGGTTTTAAAAAGGACATGATGTAGGACTTAGTATCACATCTGAAGTAAGATGTAGTAGTTAAATATGCTTGGACTCATGGCTTAAAGTAGGATTGATCCATTTGAATCAATTAGGCCCAAGTAGATTAATCTAGTCCATCTCCGGTATTAGGCCTTACCCGCCCTAAAATTATAATTTTATGCTCTAAAATGTCCAAGTATGTTGAAAGTCCTTTTCACGAATTGAAAATTTGGACTTTGAAATATCTTTTTTAATCTGCCTTCTAAATATGTGCCTAGTGGTGAGCAACTGAAGTGTTCCGATTTCATAATAAAAGACCCTTTCCCGACAATAAAGCTCTGAAGTTTGGTACCATGCATGACAAAGAGTTCTTCCACCACACCAAGATTCCAAAGTTATGATGAGGGTTATAATCTCATTTAATTTCTAACATTTTTATTGAGATGAGCTTAGTGATTAATAAGACGGAAATGCAGTAAGGAGGCAGTAGTAATTCTAATAATAGCAATCATATTCACATTTTTTTTAGTATATACATACCTTGGATGCTTAGAATGTCCTATCGTCTTCTGTCCATATTTCCTCCATTGACAGCCCTCACCAAAGGGAGAATTAGTTACTACAACATTCTTCAAATTTTGTCCCCTTCTATTTTCAAGTAAAATTGAAAAGTAAAAATATAAAACAATTTTATTTCTAGCATAATTTCACTCTAAAATCTCCATATATTTTTATCATTTGGGTTCGGTTCCTCTATCCGCAACTGCTTCGGCCTCTTATTGGGTTTCTGATCCGTATTCATATGACTCCTTTGAAATGTACTCTTCATTCTTTGCATTGTTAGTAAGGAGATTCCAGCCTCAAAAGCTTTCACTACTTCTTCACTCAACTCCATTACACTCTTACACTCTGACAAATCCCTATTAAACTGATTTATCAACTTTTGAGCTTTTGTGAGCTCTTTAACTGTGAACTTCATGAAATTATATGCACTCTTAATTTTTATAACTGCTTTCATTTAATAATCTTAGAACATTTTGAGTTATACACAGGTGTGGAGAAAGATTCTTGGGATTGAAGAGTGCCTGTGTATAGAAAATGACATGATGAAAAAGTAATTGGAACTTTTTATGTAAATACTGAGAGAGATCATTTGTTACTTCCATGTATATACATTGTAATCTCCAGGTGTGTTATTGACTTATTCTTACCATCTGCTTAAGCCCATTTAGTTCTAAGTAACTTGCAAACATTTTGGAGCTCGTACAGATGGAACTACAATGAACAAATATTTTCTAGTAGCTGTTTAGCAGAATATGAGTCCAAAACTCCCAAGTTATAAATATTATGTTTAAATAATCGAATTAGTCCACATTTTTATTCCTAGAAAATGTCAAAAAAATCAAGCATCTTATTAAAAACTTAAATGTTTTGCTACTCATTCCTAATTTTCTGTTACATAATGACTGTAGAAGTGTCAAAATGGTGTAGCAGTTAAACAAAAGAATGCTAATATTGGTTATATTTTATTTTTAATTTTGGTGGTCAAATCTTTATGTTGGATTGTTGGTTCTTGTAATATAGTTTACTGACCTTGTAATAGTGTGGTGGGCTAGAAGTTAAATATTAAGGCTAGGCATGAATCAGGCAGAGTTCGGTCTTCTTACATGTGCTTCAGCCCTGACTTTTGCTCTTAAACTGATCAGTTACCCCTCTATAAAAACTCACGAACCTGCGCCCACACACACACAAGATAACAAGACAACTGTATTGTCAAACAAGGTCACTCCAGATTAGTTAGAATATAATTGTCTTAGGTAATGAAAGAAGGATTTGAATAAGTCACTATCGTTAATAGTTTACATCAAATGTCCATAACTATCGTGAATCGTTTTTCCTTGAAGCATTATTATTGGGAGTTACATAGTCTAGATATTTAACATACTGATATCGAGTACATATTTGATACTTCCAACACTACTCGTGATGGATTACATGTCAGATACTCCTGTTGAGCAGCCAAAGACTGGGCATGTGTCATATATATACCAAAAGTGTATCTTAAATATATTCAATAATCAAAGTTTTAGAAATTACAAATATAGTGATAATGGAATTCTATTCAATTTGCAAATGCATTAAGTTTATGTATTTTTCCAATTTATTAAAAAGGATATGATTGTCCATATTACTAGTTATTTATATTACTTGAGAATATTTCACAACATGGAAGAAATTGTGCTCTTTTAAGAAATTCATGTTACATAAAATGAAAAGTAACTCATAACAAATATGTGAAGTTTATTATAGAGTATGCATAATGCATCTGTATTTGAAAATATTGGTATGTCTGAAATAGTTTTCCCATACATACCAGGTCGAATCCTATTTTTTGAAAGTTACCATATCATCTTGTCTCTGTCTTGTTTTACCTGTACCCTCATTTCTTTTGCCTTGTAGATTGAACTTGTGTAGGGAGTTAATAATGCTCATTTCTTTTGCCTTGTAGTTTGAGTTTAGGAATGAGTGGGCTTTTATCGATCGTGAGGGGGTTAATAATTCTTGTCCGTTGTCTATTCTATCTTCTAAGGATAGTAAGCTACCTTGTGATATCATAATTGTGGTTTGAGTTCGTGGATCAAGCTGCATGGATTTTCGTGGCTATTCCTAGTAGCAAGACATTATATAGTCTAGACATCTTTACAAATTTCCTACAGAGAGGAGTTTTGAGTTTACTTCTCTCGAGGAGAGATTCCATTATAATTTGTAGTTACCTTGTGACTACCAGTTCACGTTGTTTTTATGTTCATTTTCCAGGACTAATTGTCTTTTCAACAATCTGAATAACATATCCTGTTAAGGAGAATTTAGTAATTTGAATAGCTGGCTTCAGCCTGGTGCACGATGTATGAATACTTATATCATAAAAATAAAAGATCTTTTCTTTTAAAATTGCATTTGTATAAAATTTGCACCGTTAAAATAGGCAATTAGAGAAGTAGATCACCTAATGATATTGTGATTAGGTGTCTAAACTGACTGGACTTCTGGTGCAAGGGTCATGATCTTTGATAAAAAAAATAATTGTTTGGATATATAGTATCTCTCACCATTCATCTGCCCCCCCCCCCCCCTCCTCTTTTTGCATGCCAGGTGTTCATGTTTGTGCTTTTTTTGGTGGGTTGGGGGAGGTGGAATGGCAAATGTTGATGCTTTTGCTGCAAATAGAAGATATTGTTCTTTTCTTTGAACAATATAAAATTAGTAACTGACTGGAATGGCAAATGGTGATGCTTTTGCTGCAAATAGAAGATTTTTCTTTTCTCTGAACAATATAAAATTAGTAACAGTCATATTTTTTTCTCCACTTACCAAATAATTATCTGATGTGCATATGTACAATTTCCTTAACCATCAATATTGCACTGCAACATAAATTTCCACTATATAGTTTAGTTTGTCTTTATCGAACCATATTTTAGCTGTTGACTATGTTTCCTGCTCCTGCTCATACATCACATAATGATCAAGTATCATGATTTTGCATTCTTCCAACCTATAGTGCTACTGGAAATCATGAGTGAGCACATGGAATTCGTGAATCATCAGCTTACAATTGAAGTCTGCTGCAATTAAAATTTCATGATGAGAATATGGGATGCAATTACCTATAATGTATGATTTGCAAAACATTACCCTAGTTCTGGAGCTTCTGCTTGTGGCTTTTGTGATTGCTGCTTTGGTGGGCTCAGTTCATGCTGGACTGGCGCTTCCCCGTTCTCAGTGGTGCTAGCATCATTCATAACATGTGAGCTAATAAGAGCTCTTCCATTCAAACCTCTTCGTCCATAAACCTGGATTAACCAAGATTCTATTCTTAGGCCTGATCATTCTTTCAAGTAAGGGTCTGATCTTTTTTTTCCGCCTTTTTCCTTTTTAGGAGTTCTTCATATATGCTAGGATTCTTATGTCTTACCTTATGTAACTCCATATTTTCTTCATGAAGGCACTTAACCTTCTTGTAAAGTTCCAGGTTTTCTTGGTGAATGTGGTTTCCCTGTGATGAAACAGGGTGATGTTAGACGTATTAAGAGTATCTTGGCACGTAGAGTAGGAGCACTGTTTTTGTTCAGACCTTCTGATTTAGTTCCTTAATTTCATCCATGAAAATTTGTTCCTGCAAAATTGAAGTTATATTTAGTAATAGAAAGTGTTTAAGTAAAGAACCACTTCATAGCTCTATGCCAATATACCTTTTTTGTTCGTATACTGCGTAAACTCAGTTCTAGTTTATTCTCTAAAATTTGCAGATCTTTGACACTTAAACTGGATAGCTCTTGTCCCATCAACTGCCTATCATTGTGAAAGCAAGGGTTTATTACACAAATATGCATGATATAAAAAACATGTGAATAGTATTGTTTGTTATCATTTCCCTAATGTTTTCACTGCTTTTAACTGTTATACATTTTATTACACAGAAAGCTAACAGATCTATTCATAGCATGTATTGTTTTAAGTTCCCACTGTTTCATAATTACTGCTTGACAATGAAATACCACACATAGCTGAATTCACAAATTATCATTAACCTGAGCATCACAAAAGATATAGGCTAAAACTATACAATAACCTTGCAGAAGTTTTACTGACACTTAAAATATATGTTATACTATGAAGTTTATATGACTTCACATGTTTATATCTATTGATCATTCAGTCTCAGATTCACATGTCCTTGCATGTGGTTGACATGGGAGCAATTTCACTCTCCAAGCAAGAAACAACCTCCTGATTTAAATTTTTTCCCCTCCTAATTCTTCCATCAGCTCTTACGGAATCCTCAACCTATCAAATTTGTGCATTACTGCTGCTACTTTCACCTAGCCACCTTTTCCTCTTTTATGGCTGTCACTCCGTGTTTTTCCATCTTCCACATTTGATCACCTCCTCCCTCCCGCCACCACCACTATTTACTACCACATCCTTGACTATCTATTGTTTTCCTATTCTCAGCACGTACATAGCTGTTCTCTCTTTGCCACAATTACTTTCTATATTTTTAATAGTATTAGATAAATATATAAATTTTCTATGAGTAATCAGGGATTGTGTGTGACTGATGTGACACATAATACCTATGAAGCACGGACACAGACACGGCAACACGGACACGGACACGGCAAAACCCAAAAAAATAGGACACGACGACACAACTAGATTTTTTTAATATTATTATTATATATAGATCAATATTGAATTAAATTCCTATTACATTTTCATATTTTTTGTTATGTAAAGTGAGGATTATAAATAAGAAACTAATGGAAAGTGTGTCTGTGTGTGTTGCAGGTGTGAATTAAGATGTCGGGATGACAACAGTTAACATTCAAATTAAACAACCCTAGTTAAACAATCCTAGTTAAAACAGTAAACAAAAATTATCACCCTAATTAACACACAAAAGTAAAGCAGTAAACAGAAATTATCACCCTAATTAACTCACAACAGCAAAACATTAAACAAAAAATACAACAGTAAAAAATTACTAACCCAACTAGCATTCAACAGTAACGAGAATACCACCCCAACCAGCAACCAACAGTAAACGTGACCATCTCTAGTAACATTCAACAGTAAAACAGTAAACAAAAATTAATAATTTTAAAATATTAAATTATCGTGGTGGGGGGAAGCGGGACTTTGAAATTTGTGGGGGTGTGTGTGATTTTTGAGAGAGAGAGAGAACAGTGATTTGTCGGGTGAGTGGAGAGTTCGTGGGGTTTTTTTTTGTGAAGTGGAAAGTTCGCGGGGGTTTTGTGCGGTGAGAGAGAGAAAGAGATAAAAGAGGGAGAGAAAGAGATAAGAGAGAGAAAAAGAGAGAGAGATTGATTGGAGAGAGAGAGAGAGAGAGCGACTGAGAGAGAGATCGGAGAGACTGACCTTGGATGATCGATGACGACGAAGCTGACGGGGATGATCGACGAGGACGAGGACGAGAGAGAGAGCTGGCGGCTGTTCTTCGGGTAAGTTTGGGTTTGAGAGCTGACGAGTGACGACTAGGGTTAGGGTTTCAAGTTTGAGTTTGGGTTTCGGGTTTGGGTTTCAGATCTTATTTTTAGGGTTCATTCTCAGCCGTGTCGGGAAAGAAATCGTGTGTTTGGCCCGTGTCTGCGACGAGTCGAAGCGTTGACCCGTGTCGGCGCCGTTGACCGCGTGTCCGAGGCGTGTTGAACGCATGTCGAACGCGTGTCCGCGTCCGACGCGCGTCGGAGACGGACTCGCCAGCGGTTTTGAAGAGTCGGTGCTTCATAGCATAATACGACCGTCAGTTACGGTGTGGGTGGGTTTGGCTATGTGGATGTATGGATGAGTGCTGCATCAGTAACATGCCAGCTAAGTGTGTGGAGGGATGCACTGACCCCGTTTACTCGTTTCTTGTAGAGGGTACCTATTATTAATCAAAGTGATGTACGCTACATATGTGGAAGTGATGGGTGAATGGAAAGAATTTAGAGGATTAAATATGACCATTGTTGATCATGCAAATCAGTTCTTGCTCTGATTGGTGGATGTGGTTGTGGCAGGAGGATAAACACAAACTGGCGTAGAAGAAAAAGAAGAGATCCATTTAAAAACGTGATTGTTATTGGAAGAAACTAGAATTATGGTCTAATAACGAGTGAGTTACTCTAGTACTTATGATAATAGTAAACCAATGGGATATATCTACTGTATGCTGTTGGTTGGAAGGGTCACTGATTATGGATGTACAGAAATCAAAATGTCCTTGCAGAAAAGAGTGTTTACATGGACTACATTTTAGTCATTCTCCCATGCAGCAGTCT
The DNA here is from genome assembly GCF_001876935.1 of Asparagus officinalis. Classification (NCBI taxonomy): domain Eukaryota; kingdom Viridiplantae; phylum Streptophyta; class Magnoliopsida; order Asparagales; family Asparagaceae; genus Asparagus; species Asparagus officinalis. The sequence continues at coordinate 48,469,920 of NC_033796.1, forward strand.
AGTGAGTGATGGGAAGAACTTATGTTTCATGTGTGGGTATGGGAAGGATATCTGAATAATTACATCTTACAATGTTAGGTGGATGACATATACTTTATTGTGTTTGGAGTTATGGACAATTTTTGTGCTAATGCTTGAAGTTTGCAGGTTTTATGCTGTTTTTTGGAATGTATAACATACTGGTTCACCTCATGCGAATATGTCGTAAGCATTTATATTCATTGTGTTTATTGTAGTCAAATTATTGTGTCATATCATATGATTGATGGCTTTATGCCTGAATCAAATAGTTCATTCTTGGATCAATGACTTCAGGCCAATTATGGTCTTACAGCTTTAAATATGACAACTTCACACCCAAGTTTGCATCACATAATCCAAACAAATCTAATTAACATGAATATTTCCATTCCTTTTATGAGGTTAAGTAGCCTTTTACATGCTCAAAAACTGCGAACATACAAACCTAATTCTTAATAAGAGAATTCTAAATCATACTGGGTGTTCGTAAAACTTATTTTTAGAAGCTTATAAGGTACGTTAACTTTTGGTGGCTTTTGGCTTTTACTTGGTAAAACCTAGCTTATTCTAGTGAGCTTATACGCTAGTCTTTCAAAAGTGGTGAACGCCAACTTTTCTAAATTGGAGATAAAAGCTAGCTTATTGGGGATTTTAACAAACATGTAGATATGAAAAAGTTAGCTTAAAAGCGCCTTTCACCAAAAAATAAGCTCCCTCAAACATCCTCAAAGTAAAACTTTCCTGACAATTAGATCTGAATGATCTTAAATTAATTAAAATTTCTGATTAAGTATTTGTGTTCTATAGATAAGGCTACAAGAGAAATTTTACTAAAATCAACATTTAATATTAAAAGAAAATTTAGCTTTCTTTTTTTCCACTTTGTTCTTATCTGTTTTGTGATTTTCCAATAGAAAGTTGTCCTACATCAGTATGGGTATGGAACCGTATGTCCTATACATATCCAAATCCTGGAGAAAATGTAAACGCTTTCACTATCTTTATACCCTTTCAGATGTGTAAACAATTTCGATGTTTGATTAAGTTTGATGTTGGATTTTTTCTTTCTGTCGACACTTCTATATCCTTGTGTCTGCAAATGTTTCCCACCACCTTTTTATAGGTTCCACATTTCAGTCTTATCCATATTCCATCCTTGAACTTGTTAGTTTTTTTAAATAAATTTTTTGTTTGTAAGTGCATTAGGTTCTGCGTTGAACGTCCACTAGCTCTGCTATTTTCAGTTTCCACAGATCTATGCCACTACTGCTTAAAAGTTGAAATTAGTTACTTGGTTATTATCTTAAAGTTACAATTGTGACGCCAATACAATTAAAGCAGGGTTAAAATAGCTGAACATTACAAACTGGTAAGCATACTAATTTTAATCCTTCATCTGTAGTCTACTTTCTATGTGAAGACATTTCCCAACACTTCAATGATAGCTATTCTGTATTTTCATAAATCATGGTACCTGGTACGAAAATAATGTATCCTACCACCACTGGAGTAACTTCCATGATCTTGATATCTATGTTTTTTGCACTTCCTTTTCAGAATCACATGTAATATATATCTGACACTATACTATTTTACATAATAGGGAGAAGAATGATACCGGTGATGGTCTTTTAAGCTTTGAAGTTGCTGTCTCAAGCTAGATGCCTCCCCCTGCCAGAACTAGTGAGTATAGAGAAAACCATTTAGTTTATACAATATACGTACATATTATGCTAGCTAATTAATTTCAAGTAAGATTTTGAACTAAACCTGAAAAGAATAGTAGTGGAACATTCTTTAATGATTACTATTATCAGAAGTATCAAGCACTTGTAAGGCTAATGCTTTAGCTACAGACCTCAGTTATGAAATTTCAGTTATGTTGAACCTCCAGGCGATCACAAATGAAGTCAAGATCCAGTGGGATAAGTATGTATACAAATATACAGACTGGTCTAGGTTTTTAATATGACATACTTCTTGTCAAGCCTTTTTATTTCTCTCTGGTATATTGGATCAGTTTTTCGTAAATGTATCAGGTATATTGGGACCTTCCTTCTGGTATAGAAACTGGTGTATTTAAGGCCTTCAGGAAATAAAAAATGCATGTTATTGGTATATGGAAGTACCTTCATAAATTTATACACAGCGTTTCTAATAACCAAGCTTGGCTTCTTGACCTGTTATTATTTGCACGGTGAAACAAATGTTAAGAGAAAAGGATAACCATTAGCATTTTCATTGTATACTCGCGATCATGGTTTTATCTGACATAATCGAGACTAGCACATTGTGAAGAGTATCTAGGTATGTATCTCTTATTTGTAAAAGAGTTTAATTTCTTCCCGTAGTATTTCATTTCCTGTTCTGAAACTATTTCCTAGTTAAAACTTATAATGTGTGATAGGGTCGTGAGCTTCCTGTTGTTTCCTTTGTTTTATATCCTATAGATAATTTATTAAGATATATAACATAGCTTGAGTTTGTCGAGTAGTAAAAATTCAATGCTTTGCATAAAGCATAACCAGTGGTGCTGTAAACATTGTCCAAAATCTGAATATAAATTATATACCTTAACCTCTGAGTTGGCATTCACTGATTGTTGTTGCTGCTCGTCCTTCATGTTGCTGTATCTATCCATCACTGACTTCATACTGAAATTACAAATATGAAAAAAAACAAGAATAAACATATGGTTTTTATACATTAGAGGTATCCATATTCATCCATGATTGTGTGTCTGCATGCATGCACTTATCTTATATGTACACTGTCTGTGTGGATGCCTTTGTGTGCATTTGTGTGTGCATGTGTTATATGCATGCATGAGATTTTACATGTTGAAAATGTTATAAAAAAGATTAATTCAGAACACATCTAGTTTTGATTCAGAAGAACAGGATGTAACAACAATTGTATGATGGAAAACTTTAACCTCTCCTTCTTTATCAAATATTATATAATGCATGTGGAAATCCTAGTTCACCAATCACAAGAGAAGGAGCTGATACCTATATAAACCAATCAGAAACATAAACCTGTATTTGGCTTTGTAAAGAGTCGAATATCAGAAAATTCTCATCAGAATTTTAGAAAGGTTCATTAGCATTTATACAAGTCAATTAACAGATAAAACAAAAAGATCTTAAAGATGCAGATTTGCTAAATGTCATACACCGCCTATAGTTGTAGTTATCTAATGAGAGATGCTCATTACGTAGAGCTTCTACCTTCATGAGATTATACCATTCTTTTACAGCTAAATAGCACTTAAACACCTTCATGACGTTGCCCTTACATAGCCTAAGTTTTTTTTTTTACATATAAATGCCCTATTTTTTAAGTTGACGGGTCAAGCAGTTGACGGGTCGCTTTGAGCATGCGACCTCGCTGCCTCATCGATCGGCTCGTGTTGGCGAACCTCGTCGACGCCTTCTCCATCATCAGCAAGTTACCGGTGATAGTCCCGGCCCAAGTCACCCTGGAGATCGTACGAGGAGAGTGGTCTCTAAGACCCACGCCTACCATCATGCCTCTCCAACTCTCTCCCACTGTAGGAGCTTCTGGGTACGATCGGGTGTACAAACCGATTGTAGAAGCCATCGGGGGGAACACCCCTCTCTCAGATGATCTTATGAGAGCTCAATGTGAGAAGTTCAAGATGCCTCATATGTAGAAGTATAATGACAAGGGAGATCCCTCCGAGCATGTTCAGATCTACTATGACGTAATGAGCATGCTCCAAGCATCGAAAGCAGTCATTTGTTGATGCTTCCCCATCACTCTTTCAGGGAGTGCCAAGCTTTGGTGAATCGCTCTTGAGAAGAAGTTCATCAGTAGTTTCCAACAACTCAGACGGAAGTTCACCCACCACTTCCTGGCTGACACTAAGCAGAACCTGCCCCCTCATTTGTTGATTTAGATGAGGCAGGGGCCCAGAGAGAGCCTTCGAGCCTACTTGAAAAGATTCCAGGCGAAGAGGCAGGAGGTCAACGAGCCTAGGAGTGTAGTTTCCATGTCCGCCCTCGTGGTCGGCTTACAGAGTAATGAGTTGGCTGACTCGCTTTCTAAGAAGCCTGTCGCCAACTATGAGCAACTAATGGCCAAAGCTCATATGTATATGGACATGGAGGATGCCTGAGCTTACAAGGCGTCATCCAAGGCTGAAGAGACTTCCATAGCCACAGCTTCGACAGCGTTAGCCGCCGAGCACATAGCACCCAGCTCGGGACAGGTCTGGAGCCCAGGCAGCACCAGCGGTGGCACCGACACCAGAGTCGGCCAGAGGCCTCCTTGCAAGGCAGTAGTGGCTAAGAGACCCACCGAGAGTTGACTCCTGTTCCAATCGGTCCAACAGGAGAGACCGACAGGGGGACCAACCGCCAAGACCAGCTCTCACAGTCCTCAATACCTCCCTCGCAACAGCTCTCACCATGGTTTAGAAGGAGGGACACCTCAAGGAGCCTACTCCTAAGATGACGTCGAATCCCAAGAACCGCAAGGATCACGGCTATCTCACCAATGAAAGCCATATCCTTAAAAGGGATATCGATGATTTGATTGACAGAGGGTACTTGAAGAACCTCATCTCTCGCCTCTAGCTTATGATCGAGAGACAACTTTATCGAAGGTTATACTTCAGCAACGGTATAAGACCCTATCTGCGGTGCCTTCGGCCACCAAAGGCTAACTATGTGCTCAGGGAGATTCATGAGGGCACATGTGAAAACCATCCAGGGGCCCGAACCCTTGCACAGAAAGTCATTCGAAAATGGTACTATTGGCCTACTATATTGGCTGAGTCAAAGCGACTCGTCTCTCAATGCAAGAAGTGTCAGTTTTACTCAACCATCCCACGAGCAGCGGCTATCGAGCTCACTTTCCTCTCGAATCCCATACCATTTGCTCAATGGGGGTTAGATCTACTGGGTCCTCTCCCCTAGTTTCGGGATAGAGGAAGTTTCTTATTGTGGCGATCGACTACTTCACCAAATGAATCGAAGCCGAACCATGAGCTAAGATTGGTGAGAGTAACGTCACAAGAATTGTATGGAAGTCCATTGTCTGCCGTTTTGGCGTGCCCTGGTCCTTTGTGACTGACAATGGCACCCAGTTCGATAGCGGAGGTTTCCACAACTTTTGCGAGGCATAGAACATTCACCTCAAGTTCTTCTCCGTCGCCTAGCCCAAATCCAACAGACTTACAGAGGCTGCCAACAAGTGCATCCTCCAAACATTGAAGAAGAAGGAGGACGCCGTAGTAGGGAACTGGGTTGAAGAGTTGCCTAGTATCATCTGGTCGTACCACACGACCGACAAGAACTCAACCTGGGAGACTCCATTTTAGTTTAGCTTATGACGCCGAGGCAGTCACTCTAGTTGAAGTAGGTCTGCCGACCATTCGACTATAACACTTTGACGAGGATGTGAACTCAGTAGGGCTTCGGATCGGACTTGATCTCCTAGATGAGACCCGAGAGAAAGCGTCCCGGGCCCAGGTCACCAATTAGCAACGAATCGCCCGTTACTACAACAACAAAATCTAACTTAGGAGATTCAACGTTGGCAACCTAGTCCTCCGCAAAGCTTCTTCTGAAAAGCACCCAAAGAGGCAAGCTAGCCCCAAATTTAGAAGACCCATACACAGTTCTTGAAGAGCTGCGACCAGACACCTATCGACGAAGGGCCCTACACGGGTGAGTCCTCCAACATCCCTGGAATATTGAGCACCTAGGGAGATATTTTCAATAAATTATGTAAATTGCATTCAATATTAATGGAATTATTATCGAAACTGACTTGACTCATGTTTCGCACTCCCGTAGTGCCAAATCTATGCAAGAACTTTTAAGCCATTGGTACCTTTTCAGGGTAAACCCAAGGCACACTCGTCATTCAGTTGGCTCTAGCACTAACCATTTTGCCATTAGGGCGGCCCTCAGTAGGGCGAAAGAACAAGACGTCCCTCAGTAGGACCTAGGCATTCAACCTCGGTTGAATTTTAAGCCCTTGGTGTCTTCTCAGGATAAACTCAAGGCACTCACCATATGGTCGAATCTCACATTCACCTCTCGATCATTATGGCAGTCTAAAAGCCCCCGGCGTCTACTTAAGTCCTGGGCACTCAACCTCAGGGTTGTCATTTTGTCATTTTGCCATCAGGACGGTCCTTAGTAGGGCGAAATACCTAGAAGTCCTCAGGAGGACCTAGGCATTCAAGGAGGACCTAGGCATTCAACCTCGGTTGAATTTTAAGCCCTTGGTGCCTTCTCAGGATAAACCCAATGCACTCACCATATGGTTGACTCCTATATTCACCTCTCGACCATTATGGCAGTCCAAAAGCCCTAGGCGTCTACATAAGTCTTGAGCACCCAACCTCAGGATTGCCAATCTACCAAAGCTCCAGGCATCTACGTAAGTCCTGGGCACCCAACCTCAATGTTATTATAAATAAACCCAAGGCATGAAGTTCAATCGTTCGGTCATCTTCGACAAAAAGACTTGGACGCTTCAATTTGCCAGTCTTTGTCGACAGAAGACCAAACACTTCGCCAACATGAGGCGCAAAATGAGCCAATCATCTCGACCCACTCAACAATTGGGTTGTCCTAATACGACCGATTCACTACAAGCAACACTTGGTTCTCTCAATCAGAACCAAGCTACAAGCTAGTAAAGCAAAAATAAGGAATAAATGAAGGCACACTCCAGAATAAGGGAACAAAGACCGGACACTTCGCCAACATGAGGCGCAAAATGAGCCAGTCGTCTCGACCCACTCAACAATTGGGTCGTCCTAATACGACCGATTCACTACAAGCAACACTTGGTTCTCTCAATCAGAACAAAGCTACAAGCTAGTAAAGAAAAAATAAGGAATAAATGAAGGCACACTCCAGAATAAGGGAAAAGTCAATCTTTATTCCAAGTCTCAAAGTTTGTAATAAACTTCATTACAAAGCTCATTACAATATCCATGTCATTGTTTACAAAAGGCATGTCGATATTTACAAAAGAAAAAAAGATACAAGCTATCAGATCTTTCAGCCAGATCCGAGAGTAGGGCTTAGGAGGTCGTTAACAGGGGCTTCGGGAGCGGGAGCAACAGAAGTAGAAGTGGCAGGGTCCCCTCCAAGGGCGTTTTCCGACTCATCATCCCTATCATCCAAAGCCAATTCCAACCCTCCACTCACCTCAATCTCCTTTAGAAAGTCAAGGAAACAAGAGACTCGGGGAGGGTAAAGGCGATCAGGTGGGGGAAAAGAGCCAGGAGGGAGTAGCGAGGCTAGGTATTCAACACCAGCCTTGTAAGCTAAAGCTACCTCAGTTTTACCCAAGGGGCCCTAACACCAATTGTCAATCACCTCCACCCTATGCTGCTCCGAGTCCAGGTGAGCTAGCCGGTCCTCAAGGTTCTTGACAATTGTCGCAGACGCCTGACGAGCCGATCGCTCCTTGAGGTCTAGCCTAAGTTTCTTAGCCGAGAGACGACTCGATCGAGCGTCCTCCTCAACCGCCTCCTTGAGGCGCCTCTTAGACTCTACCTCCCCTTCCAAAGAAGTTAGTTGGCTGTCCCGCTCTGTGATTCCAAGCTCGAGGCGGCTGACTTTCCCCTTTAGCTGGGCTACTTCGCCTCAAATCTTCTCAATCAAAGTCACTTGCTTGGTGCCATGGGATTGGATCCCTTTGAGGAGCCTTTCCCTTACATCCACTTCTCGGCACCAGTGAGCCTCGATGTCGTTAAGCTCAGCCTCCAAGGCGGCGATCTTCTTCTTCGCTTCCTCCCTGACCGACTTTTCCTTAGCCACGTCCTCCTGCTACCTCGTAGGAGCGTTGTACATATGAGCGAGCTGGTTGAATAACTCCTATTCCACCAAGGCCCATCGAACCAAGTAGACCTGGAGGGCCATATGCACGCCGAAGCTTGGCGCCTCCCGCAAGAACCCCTTGTCCATCGGGAGGGCGAACTGTTGAACAGTTTGGATTGGAGCCGTAGAGGACCCCAAGATCGAGGCTTCTATGTCAAGAGATGTCTTCACAACGAACCTGTCGCCCTCCGGGAGTTCCCTCCTGGGCGAACATGGGCCTAGCGGAACTCCTAGCAACATATGCTTCGCCTTCTCCCAGTAATAGGGGTCAATCTCTGAAATCCAGTGGCGAAAAGGCCAAACCTCCTCTGGCTCCTCATTGGCCTCAGCCGCCTCAAATTCTGGAGGGGGTGCTACTTGCTCTTCAGCACCCCCGAAAGTCTCGACAGGCTCCTTCTTCTCTATTGGTTAGGGTTTTGTTTGGAGAGAATTAGAGATTTGTTGGTGAGATTAATTGGTGAGTTTGAGTGATTTGTAATCTCAGTTTGTACTCTTCTTCTCTATTAGAGTATTAGTGAAAAACCCTATCCTCTTCTTGCCATGTGGACGTAGGCAACTTACCGAACCACGTTAAAATTGGTTGTTTGTGTTTGTGGCATTGGTTTAGTTCATTTGGCCTTCTCTCGACGTTCGTTTGATTTGATTTCTCGTAGCATGTTGGTTAGGTGGTTTGGCTTCCTCCGTGTTCAACAAGTGGTATTAGAGCTCTGGCTACGCTTGGGCTATTTGGAGGAGTAGGTCATTTTGGAGGCTCGCCTAGGATTTCGTTTGGTGATAAATGTGAGATTTTTTTGGTAAAGACTATCTTTTTTAGTTTTGGATCTATTCTTCATTTGTTCCGCATTTGTTTTGGTGCTTTGAGAAAGATGGTCAGGAAAGAAGGAGTTGTGGAGGGTACTTCCGTCGCGAAGACCGTCCAAAGTTTGAATATCCACTCTATGAAGATAGATGTGGAGAAGTTTAATAACACAAATAATTTGGAGAAGTTTAATGGCACAAATAATTTTAGTCTTTGGAGATGTGAAGTCTTGAATGCGCTCAATGCGCAAAATTTGGAAGATACTTTAGAGTTGGACGGGAAACCGGACCACATTGAGGAGAAGGTTTGGAAAAAGATGAATAGAACGGCGTGTGGTGTGATTAGATCTTGTTTGACTCAAGATTTAAAATATGATGTGATCAATGAGACTTCGGCTAAGAAGATTTGGGAGATCCTAGAGGGCAAGTATTTGACCAAAAGTGTAAAGAACCGCTTGTATTTGAAGAGGAGGCTTTATCGCTTTTAATTGAAGAAGGGGACCTCCATAGGTGATCACTAAACCACTACACGAAGCTTTTTGCGGATTTGGCGAATGTAGATGTGATGATTGAAGATGAGGACAATGCGTTGTTGTTGTTGAGTTCCTTGTCTGACGAGGAATATGAGACATTCGTTCTTATTCTTATTAATGGGAAGACATCTCTTTCTTATAGTGAGGTCATCACTGTACTTGTGAATTATCAGCTTCGAAAGAAGAATAAAGAGACTTCAGTTGAGCCGGTAACGGGGGCATTGGTCGCAAGAGCAAAGAGTCCAAACCGTGATAGGAGGTTACAGTCTAGAGGGGTACATCTTAGAGTTCGTAGGAATCAGTGTGTCTTTTGTAAAGAGGATGGATATTGAAAAGTCGAATTCCCAAAGTTGGTTGATCGAGCCGGGAAGAATAAGGGGAAAGCTTTTCAATCTTCAGAGGTGAATGTTGTCAATGTTAGTGGCAATAATTCAGATTCGGATTATTCGGGCTACTCGTTATCTGCACTACCGTCAGTTTGTGTTGCCGATTCTACAGAGTGGATGTTAAATTCGGGTGCTTCTTATCATATTTTCCCTAGGAGGGATTTGTTCTCCAGCTTTTAGGAGTTGGAAAGAGGGTAGGTCGTGCTCATGGGTAATGATCATGAATGTCCTATTGGTGGTATCGGTACCGTTTGGATTAGGATGAGTGACGAAGTGATTCGGGAGTTGGTTGGAGTAAGGTTTGTTCCTCAGTTGAAGAAAAATATTATTTCACTTGGAGTTTTGAAGGCAGCAGGCTATAGGGTGACCTTGGTCGATCCACGTTTGAAGGTTACATTAGGGTCCATGATTGTGATGACGGGCGTCAGGAGGAATAATTTATATTATTTGATTGGGAGCACGGTGTTTGATACAGAGATGACGACTTCTTTGGATTTGGCTAGACTGTGGTATTTGTTGAGGCTGGGTTATTTGATTGGTTATGTCGTGCATGGTTTGTTGAGGAGTGCTTTGACCTGTAGATTGAAGTCCTTTGAGCACATTGGTATGAGCAAGAAGACCGAGGTAGAGTTTGACACTTCTATCCATCGATCGAGGGATCTTTTAGGTGGTGTTCAGTTAGGCATTTGGGGGCCTTTCAAGGAGTCATCATTAGGAGGTAATCGGTATTTGGTTTTCGCAGTTGGGGATTGTTCTAGGTATTAGTGAGTTGCAACCAGGTCACGTTGGTGTGAAGTCCTAGAAGTCAACAACAATTGGAAGAAATGTATTGGTAGAAAGGTAAACCGTCGTTCTAGCTTTGGTAGGGGTTCTTTCTTACATTTTTGCCGAGCTCATGGCAGTTTGAGATACTTCATTGATGTGGAGACATTGGTACGACGAGATAAGATGATATTTTTTATGGGTCGTTCCTTACTGGAGGGGGATCAATGTTGGTTGTCGAGCATTGGTTTTGATTTTGGAGCTTCGACATATTTGGGTCATCTTAGTCATAGGTTGTCGACTGCTGTGTGTGGAGATTTTGGATCTGATGGAGCTGTTTCAGATTTTGGGTTGCATTGGATATTTGGTTGTCCAGTATTTGGTCACATTGAGGATGTGAGATTTGATCCGATTGCACGTTTGGGATTCAGAGGTTCGTTTGATTATCAGTTAGGAGCTTCTGATTTTGTTCTGAGAAGGTATGTCACATTTGACTTTCGGCAGGTGGAGAGTGTTGATCAGATCATTGAGATATCGCAACGGGTGGAGGGTGATGCTACTTCACATTGGGTGGAGATTACTCCACATACTCCAGATCATATTGCATCGTTTGGGATTCTAGCTGAGGTGACACAGTTTGGAGATCATTTGGATTTGGATGCAGATGATGAGTTGGTGGATTCAAGTGCAGCTGGTGGACATAATTCGCATTTGGTTACGGCCATTGGTTCATCTCAGGTGGAGGTGTTTGATTTGTTTCAATTTGGTATCATTGGGAGCGCTATCAGTTGTAGATCCGTTGGTGATATTGGTGAAGAGTTGCAAACTTTTCTATTTGATTGAGGGCCTTTGGAGGCCGTTTGGGTGAACTACATGAAGGCTTGATTCCTTGGGCAAGAGGATACGTAGGCAGTCATTTATGATGCAGCCGGTTTGGTGAGTTGCTTGATTCCTTGGGCAAGAGGATACGTAGGCAGTCATTTATGATGCAGCCGGTTTGGTGAGTTGATACAGTCATTTGGAGTTTGCTCTCATTCTCGTTTGGGTTCTCGACTTGTTGTGGATTGAGTCCGTTGTTGTGGATTTGTTCCACTTCGTATTGGACGCAACAAGTGAGATGTTTGATTGGTATTGATGTCGGCTTAGTTTTGAAAAAACTTCACCGAGGTGGAGGATTGTTGGATAGCAAGTTCCTAATATGTTTCCTAATTTGTTTTGGTAACAGGTTATTGGGATTCCTAATTTATTTTGGTAACATGATTCCAAATCTGTTTTGGTAACAGGTTATTAGGATTCCTAATCTGTTTTGTTTTTTGTTTTAGAATTCCTAGTATGTTTATGATTTTAGGATTTCCATATATATGGAACAATTGGAAGAGAGAATTGAGAAAAAAATTGGGGATATTTAGAGCACAGAAAAAAGATATTTTATGAGCTATTGGTTAGGGTTTTGTTTGGAGAGAATTAGAGATTTGTTGGTGAGATTAATTGGTGAGTTTGAGTGATTTGTAATCGCAGTTTGTACTCTTCTTCTCTATTAATGAAAAACCCTATCATCTTCTTGCCGCGTGGACGTAGGCAACTTGCCGAACCACGTTAAAATTGGTTGTTTGTGTTTGTGGCATTGATTTGGTTCGTTTGGCCTTCTCTCGACGTTCGTTTGATTTGATTTCTCGTAGCACATTGGTTTGGTTGTTTGTCTTCCGCAACGCTCAACACAATGATATAATTAGATGTTCCCTGCTTCAATAAAAAGAGCAAAGAAGAATCATCAGCTTATCCACATCTTTAAGACTTGACCCCGTCGCTACTAACTCAATACAATCCACTTGAAGTTGCTCAGGTGACCTAACACCATTGTACCATCCTTCATGTGCAAGCCTTGCAACCCCAAATTTCCAATGCAAGTTGAATGATAGACTTTTGGCAATGTGTATAGATTTGAATTTATTTCATAACCCGAGGACTGTCACCTCCATAATCACATTGTACATCACTTTTGCCAAATAAAGAGAGTAGAACCCAACTGTACGGCTTTCAATCCATCTTCACCCAATCGTCATATTTCATCTTCTCCAGCTTCTTGCCAACTTCTGATAATGCAAGATCTAAATCGTGTTGAATCAACAAAGCCGACATTCTTTTCTACTAAAGTCCAAATTCTCATTTGCCATTTAACTTCTCAAACATGAGCTCCTCTATCGAACATCCTCCATTTGACATGCTGCTAGAACGATTCCTTTCTAAAGTAGAATCTAGTGCTAATTGATCTAAAATTGATATCAATCGTTGTATTAGAAATTAACATGTAAGCTACGTCCATTTCTCTTAATTAGATCATCTTTGTCTTACTAGTGCAGTTGATTAACTCGGAATAAGGAAATATCAAGGAAAAAAATGGAAACAAACAGGAAAAAAAAAAAAAAGACATGAAAAGTAATCCAGATGTAAGACTCGAGATTTACATGGTTTAGCAGTTGCATACGTTCATGGGTAGAGGTTTGAGTCCTTTTATTCCAAAGATTGTACGAGATTTGTTCTTTGTTGCATTTCTCCAGGAATGCACAAGAAACTCTCTCAGTGTCATCAAAAGATCTTCATTACAGCCCTAGACTTAAAAGAGCTGTATTAATGAGGGTAAGATTGAATATAATAGCGAATAAGAATTCTAACGCGAATAGGATTCCAAAATTATTAAATAGCCTGAAAGGGAGGTCTGGACGGCGGTCCGACCGACTGGTGCGTTGCCAAAGCCCACCCGACTGGTTCGACCATGCGGTGCACAGCTGGACTCTTCACCACTTTCTCTTTTTCTTCGCTTTTGACTGCTCCTTTGTCCCATGGGGTGAAATAAAAGGCTAATCCTAACACTTTCAACTCGTTTCCCATTCGGATCCTCAACCCAGCTCTCTTTTGCTCTCTAGGCTTTGTACCCTTTTGTTACTGATCAACTCCGTTTTCTTTTGGTTTCTTTGTAGTCTCGCTTAACTTTTCAATTTTGTTCTGTGTAGGTTTGTCGCGGTTATGAATGATTCTTCATTGCCCGTTTCAAACGACGTCGAAACTTTTTTTTTTTTTACGACTGAACATTTTTAATTTATTTTGATGCTTAATTATTATCCATGCTCTTAGTAGTTCATCCACCATCTGTTTGGGATGTTAAACATAATATCTTCTTTTTTAGGATTTTATTTATTGAAGACTTTTTCTTGAGGACTTTTCTTATCATATGTTGCTTTATTTCCTTTTCTGACTAGAGATTTCTTTTTGTTTTTAGATTTTTTTTTTAATCCTATAGGATTTTGTGTAATTGTTCTATAATGTTTATATGTGTATGATGTATTACCCTCTTGTTCATTATGAACGAGATACGCACAAGAATAATCTCTCTCTCTCTCTCTCTCTCTCTCTCTCTCTCTCTCTCTCATTTTTGAATGTCAGGTGATTATATGTATGAATCCCTCTTGAATAGACGAGTTCTTCTCGAAATGGATACGTTTCCTTTTATGTAAAATGATCAGGACATAATGAATATAATGTATACATAATCATGTATGCAACAGAGATGATTAATGGAAAAAAATGGATTAGAAATGTGATTAGTTTCCCATGAAAACATATATAATAGGTCTACTATCAACAGAAATATTTTCACATGACAGAATTGGAAAAAAAAATATATAGAAAACAAAATAGAATTAGGGGCCGTGATTATTAACCTGGTGCTAGCAAAATCAAAGAGCCTGCCGGTACTGGAGAAGATCATGAGCCCAACTTCAGCATCGCAAAGTATCGCCAGCTCCTTGGCCTTTTTCAGCAGTCCGTTCCTCCTCTTAGAGAAGGTCACTTGTCTGCTCGTCGAGTTGTCGATTCGTTGAATAACGATCTTCCCTCTCCCCATACTAACTCAAGAACAAGCCGATCGATTCGATCGGTAACGTTTGTTTTAGATCTACAAGTGAAGGAAATTAATGTAGAAGATGGAAGGATAAGAACTGCACCTGAAACTTTTTTTTCTCGGTAGGTGGCGTTTCTTCCTCTTTCAGATCTCAAAGCTAGAAAGTGTATGAGTATTTGTTTAAGATTATTAAGCGGGTATCCAATCCAATAATAGGAAATATCAGATGAATTTACTCTCCGGAGTTTTTGTTGAAGTACAAACGCCGACCGAATCTGGGAGTACTCTTTTCTTTCTTCTTTTCCCTTTTTTTTTCACGCCCCCCCCCACCTTTCTAATCTAATTTGATAAAAGGAGGAGCACGTTTCCCACTTGCTGTATGAATCGAAGTAGTGACCGAGGTCATTTTAATCATTCAACTGCCCTGACTGCTGACGCGTGTTTTTGAGGGAAATTAGTGCTGTACGATAAACAGTTCTATCCTGAGGACATAGAAATTACCACTTTTGGTATGTAGGCATAGGCCTACTTCGGCCCTTTTTGTTTGTGCGAGTCATTCGTGCTTTTTTTTTCCTAAAATTTTAGGGAAAATTATGTTAATGCCTCAAAAAATAATATCTTTATGTGTTGTAGCCCTTTCATTTTTTTCCCATGTGGTTTAGCCCCAAGAAATGTGACATTTTGTGTTGTGATCCTCTTTTAGCAATTATTACCAGCTAGCTAAACATAAAGAGAATAAAAAGTTTAAAATCTTAAAATGCACTTATCTACTCTATTTTTTCATGTTAAGTCTAATTTAATTTATTTTAAGTTTAATTTAAATTTGTTTATGTTTAATTCAACTTGTTTCAAGTCTAATTTAATTCATGTTAAGTCTACTTTAACTTGTTTTAAGTCTAATTTCTTTTTAAGTCCAATTTAATTCATATTAAGCCTAATTTAATTTATTTTAAGTCTAATTTAAATTATGTTATGTCTAATTTAGCTTGTTTTAAGTCTAATTTAATTGGACTTAACATGAAATTAGACTTAAAAAAAGTTGAATTAGACTTAACATGATTTAAATTAGACATAAAAGGAATTTATCATAATTAAAATTAGACTTAAAATTTTGTGTTAGGTCTAATAAACGTTCCTGTTAAGTCTAATTTCATGTTAGGTCTAATAAAAATTTGTGTTAAGTCTAATTTCATATTAGGTCTAATAAAAGTTCATGTTAGGTCTAATTGGAGTTCATGTTAGTTCTATTTCCTGTTCGTGTTAGTTCTAACTCATGTTAGGTCTAATTGTTGTTCATTTTAGTTCTATTTCGTGTTTGTGTTAGTTCCAACTCAGTTCGTGTTAGTTCTAATTCATGAATTAGAACTAACACGAACACGAAATAGAACTAATACGAACTAAGTTAGAACTAACATGAACACGAAATAGAGCTAGCATTAACATCAATTAGACTTAAAATTTCGTGTTAGGTCTAATAAACGTTCGTGTTAAGTCTAATAAACGTTCGGTTTAAGTCTAATTTCATGTTAGGTCTAATAAAAGTTTGTGTTGGGTGTAATAAAAGTTCGTGTTAAGTCTAATTTCATGTTAGGTCTAATAAAAGTTCATGTTAGGTCTAATTAGAGTTTATGTTAGTTCTATTTCGTGTTCGTGTTAGTTCTAACTCATGTTAGGTCTAATTAGTATTCATGTTAGTTCTATTTCGTGTTCTGTTTTCGTCAAAAGTTGTCGTTTTCATTGTTGTCAAACCTGTTACACCGTTCATCGATTACAAGTTCAAACTAAAAGAAAAGTTGATCTTTTTATAAGATCTTCTTACAATGAAAATTAAAGATTAGAACTTTATCCAACAAAACGTAGCAGTAGTTTATCTCCTGTTATTTTGCGTTGGATCTTTGCCTGTGCCGGGGACACGTTAGTCCGTGGACCGTCGTGGATCAGATCCGATTGACAAGTTTAATTATGCTCTTGTTTCACGAAGGAAACAATTGCAGTAATGATAATCACGACCAAGCGAGATTGTGGCTCTTCTCGAGATCAAAACAAAGTTTGATCCGAAGGAAAGAGGGAGAGAGAATCTCAAATCTTTTGAAGGCTTTTTCTTTATGAAAAAGTTCAACAAGATCTGCCAATTCTCCTCTAAAGTTCGTGGTTTACTGCTCAATTTGGCAGCACCTCGCCCTCAGATTTCAGATGATCTCCAATGAAGACCCTGAGCTTCTATTTATAGGCTTTTGTCGTTGTGTTTTCTGATAAGATTAAGTGTTTTGACGTCATCTGCAGTTGATAACCGCTCAACCGCACATAGGAATAGCTTCAAAATAGTTAGGGAGTTCCTGGAACGAAAGAATCCTTAAAACATCGAAATTCGCGTTTTGGGAGGTTTGGGAGGCCAAAATAATCGTGGTGGCTCGCATGGGTACGAGCCTCCTGGCCTGTTGTCGTGTATTTTTGACCATTTTAGCTATTTGTATCTCCTTTGTTCCGCTTGGTTCCCCCTTTACACGTGTTTTGTCACTTCGTTGACTTGTGCGCTTTGCTTTATACGTTTATCGGCGTCGGATAATCTTCTTTAATTCGGATAATGACATTCATCGTCTTCTCTCCATTTTGAACCGTGTTCGGGGACCTATAAGCAATTTTTAAAGCCTACAGATACCTCATCCAAAGTGTTTCAGTCTCGTTTCTTTTATAGAAGAGTTTGAAATACGTTGGATGTGATAGGCCCAACCTTCAATCGGTGTGACAGGACCTGTAATTGGCTTTAGCTCTTGATTTATTCAGTCTTCAATCCACTCAGTATTTTGTCAAGTAGATAAAGTTCTTCCGGCACTGTGTTTATCAACTGACCGTTGTTGAAATCTTGAACTGAAATTTGTGTGTAAGTTTCTGAACTTAGTTTGTATCATTGAGTTGACTTTGAACTATCATCTTCGTCGGGAATTCATATCTGAATGTGATTGAACTCCTTAGAATCGTCCCTTAACCCAAAATTTTCCTTAGCCTTATTTTGGCGAGGCTATCGACGCGTTGACTGGCGTGAACACAGTTCCTACTCATATGTAAACTGGAGTCTACATAGTTTAAACTCTTAAGGCGTTAGAGCTGAGAGGACCAGTTTATACTCGTCTACTCTTGGGAGTTTCGGGAATTAGTTTAGTCTCATATACCTGTCGGAGGTTGTCGGGTTATCCTTAAGAATATTTTGAGTGATATTCTCCAGAAACTTCCCGTCAAGGGTGAGAAATAGTTTAGACTCGTATACCCATTGGAGTAGGAACACGGGTGTCAAACATGTCGAAAAATGCTCGAAAACGGGTCAAAATACCTGTAAATTGGCCAAACAGCTCACCACACATGCGAGCCAGCAAGTGGTGGCTCGCATGCGTGTGAGCCAGCAAGTGGTGGCTCGCACGTGAGCCAGTAATAGTGACTTCGCACGTGTGGAGTCAGCGAAGCGTGTAGCAAAATGGGGTTTGGGTCTTGTTCGGTCCGACTTGACTTGGTTCAGGCGTTTCGAACTGGGTTTGGTTCGGTTCAAGGCCCTTTAAACCCCGACTTCTTCATCTTCTTCTCTTCTTCGTCGTTTCAAATTTTTTCTCCGAGCTATTTCCTCAAGAACTCATTTCAAACACTTTCTCAATCCGCCTTACCATTTGTCTCTTTGAATCTTGTCTTCGAATCCCTTTGATCTCAGCGGATTTAATATTGAGGGCTAGGGTTTTGGATAGTCTCAAGCTCGAGTACTTCATCAATTCCTCCCCACCGAGCCTATTCTTCGTCAAGTTCAGGTAGTAATTAAACCCCATATCCCTAATTTCTATTTTCTTTCTCGATTTGATTTGATTTTGGTCATAAATTCTCCCAATTCTCTCATAGGGTTTCGGTCTCTTCCCCCTTCTTTGGGTTCGAGGGTTTGGGTTCAGCACTTCTCCTTCTCCCGAGCTCAGTTCTTCTTACAGTTCTTGGTAAGCTTCATCATTCATGAGTCGAGCTAGTTTAAGGGTATAGCCGAAACCCTAATTTGGTCGAAGCCTCAAAATCTTGGTTGCATGTAGATCAAATCAAACTCCTTAATTTTGGACTTTCGTCGACGCTGTAATCTTGAACTGTTTGATTGTGTATACTTTGCATTTCAATCGAGTCCAAGTCCTTGGATTGTTTGAACTTGGTTAGGACTCGTTGGATTGAGTGGAAATTGAGTTCTCAATTTGTGGAAAATATCGTGGCTCTCAACTCCTGAATTTGTGCATGGGTAAAACCCTTGTATGCATTAATTTGGTAAAGGATAAATTCTGGTTGTAACCCCCTTAAATCCCCATGTTCGACTTGGTTAGGTGTATGTGAGGTATTTAACTTGACCCTATACAAACGCCGTGTTCTTGAGTCTGAGAGATGATCTGCCTTGGCTGCTACCTTCTCATTTCGCACGTGTAATCGTGCATGAGAACTGATCTCATATGAACCGAATCCTTAGTTTTGTATTTGGATGTGACTAAAATTCCTGGGCCTCGATTTTCATCACGAACAGTTACGTAATTTGAATCTGAAACCCTGCATGTTAACTGCCATATCGGGCTTTTAGTTCACACGATAGCATGATTGTAGGCACGTTGTGCTTCTTGTTTGGCCACGTTCATGTCTTGAACCAAAACCCCGAGATATTTGGCTTGATTTGTTGCCTGGTCTTTTTATATTCATTTCTCGACATAACTGAATCATTGATTTTCTTTGCAGATTAGTCATCTCGCCAAAGAGATCACGTGTCCCGAGGGGCCGTTCGGCGACTCAGTCGCCTGAGCCGGCGCCTTTCAGTTACACAGGTAAATTTTCATCGCCTCTTCATGAATTCACTATTAATACATTATACTGCATATCGCATCCCTGCTTTGTTCTCCTTAGTGAGGTAATTAGGAAGAGCCGCCACTCTCCTTCGTGGGAGTGGACGCTTCACAAGACGTGTTTTTCTTGGTCAAGGCATGTCTGAATTAATCTTGGGGCGATTTCTTGCTTGACTGTATTCCAAAGGACGGGTATATTATCACATTATTCGCGTGTCTATATATCCCGTGTTTCGTGTGTATAGTGCGGCTTTAATTGTCTCGCCTAGTTAATTCATCATGAATATGTATCCGGTGTGATATCCTCGCTTTGCTCTCTTTTTTGAGGCAATTGGGAAGAGCCGTCACCCTCTTTCGTGGGGGTGGATGCTTTACATGACGTGTTTTGCTTGGTTAAAACATGTTTTAAGGCCACATGGGGCGATCTTATGTCATGTCATATCACGCGGACTCGGGTATGTTATCGTGTTGTTCGCACGTTAATATGCATAGTCCCTTACATGTGTGATATAGTTGAGATCGTCTCGCCATTTATTAGGCCGTGACTCTATCTCACAGCTTGTGAGTCGAGTTCGACGCCTATACTGCCTTAACATAAGTGTTTATGATTGTATCTAACAATTATGCATTGTTTTACCTCAGTTGAATTTCTCTCAAGGGGGTTTAATGCTCATGCGGTGGAAGGTCGCTGCAGTGAGGCTTATGCCTCTACTGATGAGCCCATCCCTGTACCGGTGGTTCCCCAATTCGCTCCGGGTGCACCGGAAGAGCTCCCGCAGCTAATACAGAAGGGAGAGTGCGTAGTTTAAGGCAACTTATCATGGATGCGCCTCTAGTGAAGGATCCAAGTTCTACGCATCCGTTAAGGAAGCCAGACTACTTATTTGGCGACTCTGTGGAAGATCTAACTGCTGCATCTCTTTGAACCGAGCAATGGCTGCATCATGATGACGATGGTCATTTATACCTTCCTCCGATTCCTTATCACCGTTCGCTGACAGAGCTACGGTGTCAAGCCGTTCCACGGGAAATGTCGTGGAGGTTAACAGAGGAACATGATCGTATTCATTGCGGCTATATTACCCATGGAACGACTCCTGGGTCAAGTGATCGGAATCGGATAACAGGGTTACATCTGGAGATCGTGGGATTGAATGACCCACCCAAAGGTGAAATCTTTACTGTTGCTAACACTGTGAAGAACCGGCTCGTGATTTTGGGTCAAGAGATGCCAGCAACCGATCACCGATGCTATGGATGGGTGCATTCGTCGGTTAAGCTTTGGTGGGCTCGCTTGAGCAATTATATCTTTGACCGGTTTAGTAAGGAGTTGAAGCCTAGTGGTTTGTACGCAGCTATCCGCGCCACCACCTATGGGCTGACGATCAGTGTCCCTCACTTCCTTGCGCTATTGGAACTTTACAATCCCGACACCAACACATTTTTGACCAATTATGGTGAGTTAGGATTGGCGTTGCACGAGATGCATAAGGTCTCCGGTCTCCTAATGGGTAACATGATTTACCAAGAATACTTCCCTTCTAGCCGGGAGCTGCAACCGTTGAAGTCGTGGACGCCCAACCGCTACAATACTCTATGGGATCTCACCTGCCACTACTATATAGCTCTGACAGGTGCTGATCCATTATCAAAAATAGCCACGGTCGCAGATAAGTTTGAAGAAATTTGCGGATTATCTATTTAGGAACACAGACAACGGCTTCAGCGAGGCAATCCATGAGTTGACGCCGTTGAGTCCTTCCGAAGTCAACGAATTAATCAAAAAGTCCAATGCCAGTCTTACACTACAGGTGGCGTTGAGGATGGTTTTGCTGCTGGAACCAAGTTCCAAACATTTTTGTGGCAAGGGGTAAAGCCGATCCGGCCTATGACATTGCTTGCCGGGTACCTCGCCATTTGGTTAAAGAAGTGTGTGGTACCATATCAATCTACCGACGCGCTACCTCTGGAAGTTCTTTACCTCGCAGTTCTGTTTACTCATCGGAAGAATCTGTCTCTTCTTCCAGCGATGACCGTGGATATTCACAGAGGGCTTCGCTAAATCGTGAGTGCGTTCACTCAAAGGGAGGATAAGCCGTCAGCTCAGATTCCTCTCACAAAGGTAGAACTTCCCTATACTTACTTGATGGCTTGGTTGGTCCTTCACCGTTCGGACATGATGTCAGCCCCAACTTCTGTAGATCCCTCTATTCCTTTTCTCCAATTAATAGAAAACTACAAATGGAAAGGACGAGGGTTCGCGGAGATTAAAAGGCAGTTTCAGAACCAAAGGTGTTGGGTCTTCCCTACTTGTTTCCTGCGGTTTTCGTGTCAATATGACAACTCACTGATTGATATGGAGAAGCCGAGTACGGGTATGACTTCCCTCGATTCCGGTTGCTTTGATTGGTTGATTAATATTCGGCCAGGCTACATGATCTTTCATTTACAGAATCACTGTTATATTGAGTCGTACTTACCGTGTTGGTTCGCCCATCAGTTCGGGTACGATCAGATTTATATCGGGAACCCGAACTGACAGCTCCGGACTCGTGGTGGTCTAATAGATGGGGCCCGGGCATGGCTATGGAATATCACCGGCTGTACTGGTGCTGAGTTTAGCCTTCCTGGTGTTGAGCATAAATTGGAGCTGACTTTTCTGCAGTGCTGGTGGCTTTTGGCAGCCAATGAGTCTGTGCCCATAAGGCCGATCGCAGAGTTGGTGGACGAAGAAGCTGCTCGGATTGCCACTCGGATGGTGCATGATTTTGAGTTTCAGAAGAGGAGAAGGAGGGAGCCGATGGGTCCTACTGGTCACAAAACGCAGAGGGAGTCTGTCTTTCCCTCTGGTGAAGAGGCCTCAGAACCTTATGCTACAGGTGGTGAAGAGATTGGAGCCAATGGCGAGGAAGAGGAGCTGGAAACAGGTCTGTCGGATCCTCTCTCTTTAGAATTATTTGAGTTAGTGTTGGCTGATCATGCTCGCCGCTCTAGCTTGCCTAAGCCTTCGCCGGCTCCGAGGAAGCTAAGAATGCGAGTTTTATGTACTTATCCTAACAAGACGTGGGTTGAAATCCCAGGTGCAGCTTCTGAGGAGGAGGGAGAAGAAGAAAGGCCTCATCTCATACGTCGAACGAGCTCTCAGCCTACAACTCAAGTCGCTTCGAGGCTAGAGTCGCGTTCTAAGTTTGCTTATGAACGATTTATCGATCCGGAGGGGGCGCGTCCTACTAAGCGTAAGAAGTTAGCCTTTAAGCGACAGAGCAAACCTCGGACTTGCGAGAAGGAGCCAGTAGGTCAAGCACCGGCTGTTGAAAGGGGTGAGTACTTCTTTGCACAGTTTTATTCTTGTATATGTTGAGCCTTTAGACTTAAATGATTTCGCATTTCGCAGGAGGACATTATGCAAGCGGACCTATCTTTGACACTTCTTCTCCCGAGATTGGTTCTTCAGAACCAATTCCTGAGACCAGACCCGAGGAGACAGTAGGTGCTGAAACGGGTGCATCTGCTGAGACTAGCACATATCCCGGTGTCGAGCCAGGCTTAACCGAACAGGTCGAGAGTCCAGGTATATCTAAAAGCAGTAACACATCTTCAGGTGGCGGGAACTGTACGATGGAGAATTCGTATCCCCGCTAATCGTTTCCATGCTTCTTACTCTGTTAGAAAAGCTGCAAGAGGTGGGTCTAAGCAATAGGGTCTCATTTGACTTTTGTCGTGAATTTTTTATTTTTGACAACTTATATTTTAACACTTGATTTTTCTGTAGATGTGATAATGGAGGATCTCAGTGACGAGGGAGCTTTCCGGGACGCATCTCTCGGAGAGACATGTGCACCCTTATTTGATCCGACATTAGCCCCTCTAGACTCTGAGGATAGTCTGTTTGATGACATGTTGTTTGAACATGCTCAACATGAGGTCGTCGAACCAACGTTGGTTCGCCTACAAGTATGATTCTTATTCCCATGTTGCACTTATTCATTTGTCAGTTTTCACTTAACCATCAGAGGGTTCTGATCGTAGCTCTGAGACCAGAATATTGTTGGAAGAAAGTAAAGTTTCTTTTCATTAACTGCAATCACACTGGACAGAGGCATCACTGAAACGCCTTCCAATCAAACGTTTTGCATCCAGCCATTAAGATTGATACAACTACTCTTAATGGAAAGTCTGATGAATTTGAGGGTCTCAATTTCTTGCTTTTGGCAGGGATTGTTATCGACGCTCGGTCATCAACTTCCGAGCGACAACTCCCGATTCCTTCGGAAATGCCAACTATAGTACCTGCTGCAACTATTGGCGAGAGTTTGACTAAACAAGCCATGAGACCAACTGAAGAAGTTAGTACTTTAACGTAACTCTGGGACGCGGTTAAGGCTTTATTATCTGATGATGATCCGGAGAAGCTCATCCTTTGCTTAGAGGTCAGCCACTTCTTTAATTTTGCGGGGTCGCTGATCGACAAACTTTTGCAAAAGGGGCTCCCTTTCGACCAATTTCGACCATTCCTCAAATGTAAGATAGCCTTAATAAAGGACGCTGGCTCTCTGGACATTGCCGATGCCTTGATCGATGACCTGAGACGATTAGAGCGTGAGTTTGAAAAGCTGCAAGAGCTCCGATCCGTTGGTGCTCCTGGTTATGTTGCTGCTCAGATAGAGACTCGTCTACAATCATGGCGTGAAGCTCAAGCATCTATCGGGCTCGGGATTCAGACACAAAGAAAATGGGTCAACCAGGTGAAGGAGGTTCTCTCTGAGAGATTGGCCCATCTACACGAGCTTGATTCTTCCATAGCTTCTACCGACGCCGAGATAGCAGAACTTAAGTAAAAGCTTGCAGAGGAGGAAGGGCGAAGGGCTATTTTGGAGGTGGCCAGGGCCGGGGAGGAACATGGTAGGCTCGTGATATCCAGCAAGGTGGCGCTCTCATAGGAGAAGTTAGCCAAAATGGAGGAAGAAGCTACTAGAATTTTATTTGCCTGAAGACTCTTTCAAGGCGGAGCTGCAGTGTGAGCTTGAACGTGCTTATGTCGAGGAACTATCGAAATTAGAGCAACAAATTCTTAGTCATAAGCTTAATGTAGAGTGATGGCAACTATTGTATCTGAACACTTTATTTCATTAATGATACGTATTTTTGTTCAGTATACTTTCATCCTTATTATAATTTTTCATTCTACTTAGAATAATTAACTATAATACTTATAGGATTTTTGGCAAATCCTCAACCCTCAACGGATTTGATGAGCATTTACCGACTGCCATTTGAGTCGGGCTAGCATGTGAATTGTCTATGTCCATTTCACATGTAATATTGCACTAACGGAATGAACCCCCTTAGACTTAGTGCTACGAATTTGAATACGTAGACTTGGTCATTTTTACGGGAATGGACTACCCGACAACATGTATTAGATACAGACTTTAGGATTTTTGGCAAACCCTTAGCCATCAACGGATTTGTTGAGCCTTTACCGACTACTGTTTGAGTCGGGCTAGCATGTGAATTGTCTAGGTCCGTTTCACATGTAACATTGCGCTAACGGAATGAACTTCTTTAGACTTAGCGCTACGAATTTGAATACGTAGACTTGGTCATTTTTACGGGAATGGACCACCCGGCAAAACGTGTTAGGCGCTGACTTATCCTTACTTAGGATTCGGGATAAAATTCCCCGCGCGTGTAATGTGCGGATTTTGGGAGTTGAAAAATAGTGTCTTCTCTTGGGACAAAGACAAACCTGATGCTGGAGAGGAAGAATTTTATATTCTATTTCTAGTTGTAAAGAAAACTCAAAGTGGGATCTCCACTCTGAGAATCCGGATATGTGAAACTAAGAATGAGATCTCCACTTCGAGAATCGAATAGATTTAGATAATCCTAACTTTTATATGATTGGTTACCTGATCTGAAAATAAAATTTCGACTTCAGTCCTAACTTTTATAGGTTTGACCGAAGGGGAAAGGGTGAAAGCCTTTCGTTTATCGAAAGGGAATTCTGATTTTGGCCTAATTGTTGACAGGTTTGACTGAATGGGGGTTTGAGACAATCCTAACTTTTATAGGTTTGATAGCTCGACTTGAAAATAGACCTCTCGTTCATGGAAAGAATTGAGAGGAGATTTTGGTTGTGACCCTAACTGTAGGA
This sequence comes from Asparagus officinalis, assembly GCF_001876935.1. Taxonomy (NCBI): domain Eukaryota; kingdom Viridiplantae; phylum Streptophyta; class Magnoliopsida; order Asparagales; family Asparagaceae; genus Asparagus; species Asparagus officinalis. The sequence goes on from NC_033796.1 coordinate 48,495,187, forward strand.
AGGTATGACCGAGTGTGAGTTAAAGTGAGAGTACAAATCATAGTGAGAGTGTTAACTTATACCGATCACTCAGTTGGGGTTCTTGGTATTAAGTGATAAGCACTTAACACGAAGGGGTTTGATAATCGTCAAGGATTGGCAGATTAAAATTCCAAGCATTATGCCCTGACTCTTAACAATGGGAGTGTTGAGTGCACATACACAGTGTAAGTTTGAATGGATTAAATCAGGAAGAATTTTAGTAGACCTACTACAGATTAATTTAATCAGTGAGGGATTTTGTGGTAGAAGATTGTAAATCGTCAACAACAGTGAAAGTTTCATGAGGGAATATTATGGCCAATCCAGCTAATCTTGGGTTATCCTTAAAAACACCCTGTACAGTATTCTCTAGGAACTTCCCATTTAACGAATTATCCTGAGCGTGCTAAGGATAGTACTTTTTCAGGAACTTTCCATTTATTAACATTATGATTTTGTCACCATTTATTAACAAAGGAAGTTCTTAAGGAAGCACACGAAGGAGAATGTGGTGCGCATCAGCCCGGTCCTAAACTGTATGATCGCATCAGGAGGATGGGATATTTCTGGCCAACGATGGTTCATGACGCAATCGAATACGCACGAGAATGCCACGCTTGCCAGATACATGCGAATTATATGCATCAACCGCCAGAGCAGTTGCACACGTCAACCACGTCTTGGCCGTTCGAGACTTGGGGCATGGACATAGTCGGTCCTATTTTTCCCCCTTCAGTCAAAGGTGATCGGTTCATCCTCGCGATCACAGATTATTTCTCAAAGTGGGCTGAAGCGATTCCGCTTAGAGAAGTGAAGACGAACAACGTCATCAATTTCATCAAGCATCATGTCATTTACCGACACGGCGTGCCAAGAAGGATCATTCATGACAACGGTCCACAGTTCATAAGCAATGCCTTCGTCAGATTCTACGACAAGTTCAAAATTGAAGATGTTTCATCAACACCTTATTATCCCGCCGCGAATGGATTAGCGGAGGCGTTTAACAAGACGATCATCAAGATCTTGTCAAAGCTCGTGAAGACCAATAAACGAGACTGGGACGATAAACTCGGTGAAGCACTCTGGGCTTATCGCACCACCATACGCACGCCTACGGGAGCTACCCCGTATTCGCTGGTATACGGATGTGAAGCTGTGCTACCGCTGGAAATTCAGATTCCGTCCCTTCGGATCGCCCTCGCAACGGAGATGACGACGGAGGAACAACATCAGAAGCGTCTCGAAGAGCTCGAGAGGCTGGATGAAAAGCGTTTGGAGGCTCAACAACACATCGAGTTTTACCAAGCCAGGATGTCAAGGGCTTTTAACAAAAGAGTCCGACAGAGAAGCTTCAAGGAAGGAGATCTGGTCCTCGCTGCTCGCCGACCAATAATTCTCACCTCCAAGAAGAAAGGTAAATTCGAACCCAAATGGGAATGACCGTTTGTAATAGACACAGTCTATTCAAACGGCGCATATCGCCTGATCACTCAAGAGGGCGCCAGGCAATTAATGCCAATAAATGGGAAGTTCCTGAAAAAGTACTATCCTTAGTACATAGAGGATAACCCATTTACCGGGAAGTTCCTCGAAGAATATTACACTTAATATTCCAGAGGATAACCCAAAATCATTTTCAGTCTGTGACTTAAAATGATATCACATTTTCAGTCTGTGACTTAAAATGATAGATATGTTGGTTCGGTATTCCCATGCCATCAAAAGCTCGTAGTTTCAGGACTTCAAACTTTGGAGGATAAGGGGTTATATCCCATTCGGCAGGATAGAGCCTAACAACTCCTTAATCTTGAAGCTTGTTTCTGTGAGCTATGGCATTGAGACGGGCTTTTAGTTCTTTTATTTTTTCAGACTGGAGATTCTGCTCGTTCTCAGTCTCTCTTCCATCTTCAGAGGGTGATTTGAGGTTGTGGGCTTCTTGGTCAAAAGCAGTATCATCAACCACTTTTTCCTTCTCTTTTCTTGTGTGAGGTCGAGATGAAGACGATTTTCCTTTTTGGGAAAATTCTTGCTTGGGTGGCGAATCTGTTCTGAGTTTTGGCATTGTCTGTGACGATTTGAGTCATCAGGGCCAGGAGTTCATTGATGGCCTCCTACTGAGATTTGATCATGGCTTGCTGTTCATCAACTCTTTTCACCAAATCATAATGGTTTCCCGCCTTATAAGCAGGGCTCTTATGTTATTCGAAAGAACTAGAGGATTGGGATTTCGCGATGGCTAAATGTTCATCATTGGATCCAATTCCTTTAGCCAGCTTTCAATAATCGACGGGTGGTATGACCCACTTCCGAGTCCAAGTATATTGATAGATTCCATCAGACTTACTCCGGATCTCTTTCAAGCTAGAGGACTGATCCGTCTCTGCCTCATCAGAGCTAGGGATTGATGATCGCCCTATACTCACCATGTTAGCAGTGACTCCAAAGTACTCTTCTTTCGAAGTTGTCTTCTTGTGGGAATGTCATCGTTTGTACTGGTTTGGCAAGGCGATGTTCATCTATCGGCTGAATACTGTCGGTTTGGCTGCATGTGAGCAGCATTGATATACCGAGAGGACCGTAGAAATCAGTCGTTCGCATTGGCATAAACGAGTGACTCGTATCGGTCTTTCTCTTGATATGAACTCTCTCAAGTTTGTTGCAGAGGCTTGAGATGAGTTACTCACTAATCGTGAGGTTTGAAGTAGAACCATCAGTCTATGATTGGACGGGACTGGCTCATTGTGAACATGGATCTTCTTGAAATGCCTTGAATTCGTAGAATTTTTATGTCCACCTATCAATGTAGTCGCGCTCTGAATAACCCAGTACGGGGGTCTCACGGTATACATCAGATTCTGTATTGGGTTTTTTTTATTTGGGCACAAATCTGTTGTTTGAAGTCCATGTCGGTCATCCTGAACGCAACTTGACACATCGTGCAAGAAACGCGAGGGTCAAGTTTAGTTTGAGTAACGCAGGACTGAGGTCCGTATTTTGCTGATGAAATGCGCCCTTGAGGGTTGCATTCTGGTGGATCCATGCAGTCTAGAGACTTGCATTTAAATTCTAGAACGCTTTCTTGAGAACTGCATTTAGGCTGATTAACGCGGTCTGGAGACCTGCGTTTTGGTTTGGGAACGCGTCCCTGAGGACTGCGTTTTGATTTTGGAATGTTCCCTTGAGGGTTGTGTTCTAGTTGGATCACGTGGTGTTCGTATTTGGGCTCATCAAAGTGGGGCTCGTTCTGAAGCAGGAATGCAGACTTTGCTGAGGCTCACTAACGTGGGGCTTGCATTGATTGAGAGATCGGCTATCTCAGAGATAAGCTCGTCGTAAGGATCTTCTCCTTCATTGAGCGACATTCTTCTTGGTCTGTTTCAACATTTTTGTGGCGATGTCAGCTGTGTTGATCGAGCTTGTCGCCACAATGGGACTTTTGTGACCCGATACCCATCGTTTTTGGCATGGGTGTAGAACCTTCAACTCGGTTGATGAGTTTTTTTTGTGGCTAGCCTACTCCTTCAGAGGAGAGTCTGTCCGAGAGATCTGGTCCAAATGAGAGGACTTCTTTTGGTGGTTTGGTAGAGGTTTGAGCTTTAGTCTCCTTGAAGATTTTATGGATCTTGCGCATAACCTTGGGGTTAAGGGATCTGAAGGAGAGTAACTCCTCATACTTGGCTTGATCAAACTCCACAACGAGAGTTTTAACTGTTGTTCTAACGAGGTTGACATCGGATTAGGCCACCACTTCTTCGTCAGTGAAGCTAGTCCCCAGCGGAGTCGCCATCTTTTGTTTGGTGGAAAAAAATGTAAGAAGAAAATTGAGAATTGAATTTGTATTATTCTCTCTAATAGACTTAGAAAAAGAATGAATTACAATTTATCTTTGCAATCTCTCTCTAACAAGCTTAGAAAAAGAAATTACAATTTCTCTCAATCGGTTTTCCGAATTACAAAAGAGAGAAGGGATCGATGGAGATCCTTCCCTTTGTTTAACCTGGGTTGGTGTCGATGGAATGCATCCTTCGATATTCGTGTCGAGTTTGCTTTTCGTTGACGATCCGAACGCTTCACCTCATTAGAACACGGTATTTTCCTCTTAACTTGATGTTGAGGAGAACTTGCGTGGCAAGTTTATGAATAACTCTAAACGAGTTTAAGAACTCAGTGCGAGTTTGAAACTCTATGAAAGAGTTGATCCGAGAAAAGGAAATTAATCCTTTTTAATTAGACTGAAAATAATCCATAAGACAATAAAAGCTCCCAGAATGGCTCTTGATGATGCTCTAGAAATTCCCCTCCAAAGAGATAATTGTCGATCTCAATTCTCCAGAAATTCCCCTCCAAAGAACTGGTTCCAATTAAGCTAAAGTTTTAGCTATTTATAGGAGATTAAGGGGTGTAACCGCCCTCTTGATTTGCTCCTTAATGAGGGTTTATAGGGTGTAACCGCCCCATTAAGTGGAAAAACGGTTTTGAAACCATTCAGGTTCTGTTTGAACCAATCAAACACGAAGTTCGTGTTCTGGAATGAACTCTGCATCTTGATCCTAGGACGTAAAGTTAGGCTCTGCATTTTGAGCGAAAAACACAACAATGATCTTAGAGTTTGGACCTGGAACATAGCGATGAACCTTGCGTTTCGGGCTGAAAACGCAGCAATGAACCCTGCGTTTTGGGCTGAAAACGCAGCAATGAGCTCTGTGTTTGGATCTGGAACGCAGCGATGAACCCTACGTTTTTTTGTTAGGACGCAAAGATAAACCCTGCATTTTGACTCTGGAACGCAGAGGCGAGCCTCAGGCGAGCTTGGTGAGCTTTAGGCGAAGTCCAATGTTTAGATGAATTTCAGTCTTGTAGACGGACTTCAGAACATAACTTGCTGAGAAGAACATGTCATAACTTTCAAACCGTAAATTGGAATCGGACGAATTATATATGAAAATTGACTATATTGACGACACCGAGCCAACCAAACCGACCCTAAAGGTTTGGTTTGCTCCCGTCCGTTTCACCAAATTCCTTACGATTTGAGAGATATCTGCGTTTTGATTTGAAGAGACCGTCAATTTGTAGTCTCTTTTGTTAGAGTGTTACAAACATTGACATCTTGTAACCTTTGTCTTGACTCCTTGAAAATATGAGAGTCATCATATTATAACTCCTGATATTGATTTTGAAGGCTGTTGAATCAGAGCTTTCATCGGTTGTCGTGAAGGTCGTTAGATTGTAACCTTCATTGATCTAAATGAAAGTTTTTAAATTGTAGCTTTCTGAAAGCCATCAAATTGTAACTTCTATTATCGGTGTTTGATGAGCATCAGCTATCTCCAATAATTTTTAGACAGCCCACAATTACTAGTAAGATTTTAGATATGACACCTCTTGTCTCTAGTGTAGTTGCATCCTAGATATATAGTACAGGTGCATGATGATGGTGTTGATGCTGCTGATCAGATACTCGAGTAGGGAGATGATTAGGATCATGAGCAGTAGACTCCTCAGTAGAGGGCATCACTGCTAGCAGGAGATTGTAGAGCCACAAGTTACGAGATAAGCTAGAGAGCATTGACCATCCACGAGATATCCTCCATCAGAGTATTCTTTATTAACAGAAGAGGGGGCGCCAGAGAGCTTTCAGGAAGCACAGACTCATTAAGATAAGGTCAGATGGTTCCAGACTATGCAGGCAGCGGTGAGGTCTCTCCAGAAGAATGATACTTATGAGTTGGTGGAGTTACCGAAGGATAAAAAAGTTTTAAAGAACAAGTGGATGTTTAAGTTGAATAAAGATGGCTATAAGAAGATTCAGAAATACAAAGCCAGATTAGTGATGTGAGGCTTTAGTGAGAAAAATGGTATTGATTTTGATGAAATATTCTCACTGTTTGTGAAGATGACGTCCATTAGAGTGATCTTGGGGATAGCAGCTAGTTTAGACCTCGAGATTGAGTAACTTAATGTGAAGACTGCATTCCTTTATGGTGATTTAGAGGAGGAGATATACATGGAGTAGTCTAAGAGTTTTGAATTAAAAGGGGAAAATACATAGTTTGCAGGTTGAAGCAGAGCCTCTATAGTTTAAAACAAGCAACTAGGTAGTGGTACAAAAAATTTGACTCTCATGTTGAATCATGGCTACTAGAGGACAATTATGGATTTTTGTGTCTATTTCAGGTGATTTTTAGATTCTAACTTCATTATCCTACTGCTTTATATGCACGATATGTTGATAGTTGGTTAGGGCAGTCAGATGGTCGGTGGACTATAGTGTTGGCCTTCTTGTTTTGATGATGTTTAACAAACAATTTATAACTAATGTTGTTTGTCTTAGTGCTTGTTATCTATTCATTGTAGACAACAACGTAGTTGGAGGATGGATGGAATAGAGCTTCAACGATCATATCCAAAGGAGGTTGGCGGAATGTCGGTGAAGGCCTTGCTATTTAAAGTTCAGATCCAAGTTAAAGCTTCATCCGCGAGATTACCATAGAAGAGCTTATTGAAGATCAAGATCTAGCTTGGTAATTTAGTTTAAGATTTATATTATGGTGTTATATACTCTAAGCCAATTATCTATACACACACATTTATTGGTTTCTTCGTATATATATATATATATATATATATATATATATATATATATATATATATATATATTATATATATATATATATATATATATAGTCATATATATATATATATAAGTTTTGGTTTCTATGGCATATATATAGTTATATATATACATACATATGTTTTGAGTTTTTATGGTTATATATATGAAATTCTATATTTCATTATTTTCTATTATGTTTTGAAACATTGCATAGAATATGCAATTTTGTGAAATATTGTATTCTTAGTTTATAGACTTCAATATCAGTTTATACATGTTTTACTAAGCTACAAAAACATTTCACAAAGTTTAAAAGTTGGTTTTGTCAAAACATCAAAAATTCAAGTATCGCATATTTTCATGTTTTGGACTAGTTTGAAAAATGATGATATTTTTCATTTGGAAGTCTTTTCTCGGAAACCAAAAAAAAAAAATCGTTGTACATGTTTATATCATTCTACAATCATTCTCTAAAGTTTTATATTTTTGGGAATTTAATCTTGATATTTTTAAACCAGCGTTTTAAAATGCAAGCAAATCATGGTTTTGAAGGTGTATCAGATTTCGGATCGACCGTACCGGTCGACCAAACCTGAGGTCAAAAGTTCTACTGGGCGAAGAAAGCCGTCGGTCCGCCGGTCGGTCGGACGACGATGAAAAATTTCGTCGACCGACGATTTTCCGCGATCGAGCGACGAGTGTCCTTCAGTTCCAACGGCTAGTTTTGTGACGCTTCCTGGGGCCTGTTTTGTCTTTTTGCTCAGGTTTTTTTTTGGCTGAGTTGTGAGAGGTATAAATAGCCCATTGTCTTCAACTCTCAAGCCATCTAAGAGATTGTTTTAAAATAGTTTAACAAGGGTTTAAACTTGTTAATGTTTGTTTAAGTTTGGTTTAAAAAGCTTTTAAGCAATTGAGGGGTTTAGATTTGTGAAGCAAATTTCACAAGAGCAAAAGAGGACATCATCTTTGTGTTGGGCATTCAACTCATCTCTCTCTCACTCTTGATCTATAGAGAAGTTTTCCTTAAACTCAATTCTAGCTATTTATTGTTTTGATCTTAATTTCCATAACTAGATTTCTATATTGAGTTAAATTGTTTTATTGATACTCTCTGTTCACACACAACCTATTGAGCTTATTGTATTTACATTCATAGTATGATTTGTTGGTTGTGAGATTAGCTGACTTAGAGTTGTGCTTAATTGAGTTCTCACCTTGTTTAGAGAAACAAATCATTTGATTTATATTGTGCTTATGTGAGGATTCACTTATAATACACTTGTACACGAGAAAAGTGTGTGTGAGAGACGGGGTCGAATCAAAGGAGTGCGTCGGTTGACATGCCTAGGGAGAGTTGTAACGCGCAGACTTGAGGAGGAGGACACCGGGCCTAGGACCACACTAGTGTGTGAGGTGTGATTACATAGTGATTGTATTGTGAGGTGTAAACGTTGTTCGGGTGAACGTAGAAAACCCCGTTGTTGGATAGTGGAGATCTCCTCAGAGGTGAGGAGCGGGACGTAGGTCGTGGGCGACCGAACCTCGTAAACATATCGTTTTTGTTTGTGATTGCATGTGCGGTTCTTATTCTTGTTTTCATATCTATATTATCGCCCTTTTGTATTGCTCATCATATTACCCTATCACTTGTGTAGATTGTTTATTTTACCCTTGTGTTATCATATATCCTTGCTCATATATTTGTAATATCTCATTGATAGGATATATTCATTTGTTCATATTGCTATCCTACTTACGTATCTTGTTGTATTTTTATACTTGCTAGATAACTTATTAATTAGTTTGTTAATTGCATTTAATCGGATTAGATTAGCATAAGACCCCTAATCACCCCCCCCCCCCCTCTTAGCGGTCTAACAATTGGTATCAGAGCTTGGTGCTCTTTGATTTAAGGTCTAACCGCCTTGAGTTAAAGATCCAATTATCTTTTTGTGCTAATCTAGTTATGATTGCATTGTCTTCTGCTTGCAATATTCATATAATATATCTTTGAATATGAATATATTTCGTTTAGCCTATGAATCCAATGTTGCTCCTAAATTCATGTGATTTTCGCCTATGCCACAACGGCTTCAAGATTTAAACTATTTGTTGAACTAGAAATATAACTTATGGGAAGTTATTGACTGTGCTTATATTGTGCCCACATTGGAGAAATCCAAGTGGAGCAATCATGATAAAAAATGTTTACAATGAACAGCTTTTGTTAGAGTTTTTGCTTAATGCTTTTGACTCATCATTTTCTAACAAATTTGTTCATTTTGATAGTGCTTATAAACTTGGAACTTATAATTGAAGCACATCAAGGGCGACTTCGAGGCAATCCAACAAGCTTTGGAGGATTCTTCTTCAAGTTCATGTGGAGCATCATGCACACGGCCACAAGAGGATAACTCTTGTGTAGTAAGCGATTCCGATTCGATAATGATTTATCTATTGATGAACTCGCTTGTGCATATGAAGGATTATCTGCACTATACAAAATTACAAAATAAACTTTATGATCTTAAAAAGAAGCATGTAGAATTAAAATCCGACATGAGTTGTTAGCTGTCCAAATTTGATGTCATTGTAAAAGAAAATACTATGCTTAAAGAAAACAATGATTTATTAAATTTGGAAAATAAAAAATTGACCTCATCCTTGTTTAGCTTATCTCATGCTAAAGATAATGCCTTTTTAGAAGTAGAAAGCTTTAGAAATAAAATTGATAATCATACATGTTCTACTTCTAGTCAAATGCATATGTGCCTAATGATGAGTTGAAACATTGTTTAAAAATCGCATTTCATCTTTAGATTCAACTCTTAAAACATGCATTGTTAATAATAAGAAACTTATGGACTTATGTGCAAAGTCTCGTGTTAATTCCTTTAAATCTAACACTCACTATGCACATATTTATAGCAAAGTTTACAAGTGTTCAATTTGTGGTCGTAAAGGCCACTTATCAAAATTTTGCTATGATGCACATAAATATAAGAATACTAAAGCTCATTGTGCATCTCATCAAGTTTCTTCATCACATACACATGCACATACTCATCATGTTCATCATAAGCATGCTCATGTGTTTAATGTGATGTTTGTGGTCGTTTTGGTCATTTGGCCAAATATTGTTTGATTTGAAAAATAAGTCTCATTTGCCAAATGTTTCTAGTAGACCACATGTTTACAAATGTAATGTTTGTGGTAGATTTGGCCACTTAGGAAAGTTTTGTTTTGATAATGTTTTACATTTGCAAAAAGCTTCAAATAATTTACCTTTGTTTGCAAATGTTTCACGTGCACCTTTTAATGGTCAACATAAGCAAATGCTTCCTTTCCATTGTACATATTGCAATCGGAATGGTCATTTGAGTGATTATTGCTATGACTGATCCCGTGCACCACATATGCCCAAGAGGGTTCATAACCCTAGCGCTTTGAGCTTTATTGATAGGGTCATGTCCCTAAACAATCCGGCACCAAGAATGCTTGGGTGTGAAAATAATTTTTAAACCAAGAATCTTTAGGTTTTTATTTTTCTCTTTCTTGGTTTTGAAAAATGCATTTTAAACTTTTATGAAAACAATTTAGTTGATATGGCAGGTGATCTTAATCACATGAAGTCTACTTTAGGTTAGTTGATCACTTTTGTAGGGAGAGTTGTATCTTGACAGTCTAGGTTGCAGAAGTGTGTTGCCTTATCTACAACTGACGTGAAATATATTACATCTGTAGAAGCCGATAAGAAGGTGGTTTGGTTGAGAAGATTTCTATAAGATTTAGGCTTGCAGGAGGATAATTATCTGGTTCTTATTAATAGTCAAAGTGCTCTTGATTCGAGCAAGAACTCTACATTTCATTCCAAGAAGAAACACATTGATGTGAGATATCTTTGGCTTAGAAATGCTATTGAGAACGGGGAGCTAAAGCTACAGGAAACTCACATTGATGAGAATCTAGCAGATTTATTGACCAAGATTGTTCCCAGAGAGAAGACCGAGTTATGTCGACGATTGGCCTATATGGACTCCTGGTGAGGAGTTATAGATTGACATATCTCCTCATTGGGCTGGAGGGGAAGATTATTGTAGGTCCAACACAAAACAAGGCCCACATGTAGTCCATGTGAATAAATCCTAGCTAGAGAGGGATTTGGAGGACCTATGTCTAATAGGTATAGACTTCAAGGACCAAATGAAAGTTTTTCCTATTACAAGGTTTTTTATTACGCGTGGGTGATTTCAAAAAAACAGAGAGGACTTTGCGCGGATTTTGGGGCTGACAGAGAAAAAGAGGGAAAAATTTAGATTTCGAATCGCTCGGTTGTCTGATTATAGTAATTTAAAAGCCGTTTTTTCAGAACGGTGATGTCGTTAAGGCTATAGTGTTAGTTTCTCTGCAGGCATTGGAGATTTGTTGTGAGACGGGTTTTAACGTTTTGATATCCTTGAGATAACACTGTATTTTTCTTTGAATTGCTCTTTGGACATAGGCTCGATTTGCCGAACCATGTTAAATCTTGGCGTTTGTTTATGTGTGATATTTTTATTAGTTCTGTTATTTATTTTAGTGTCTAATTCCGCAGATTAATCTCTATAAAATAGTACTAATTTCACTTAGCTGATTGGAAAAGCAAATTATATACAATAAAATTGGATCAGTTCAAAAATAAAAGGGAACTAGATTTTGAATAATTCAACATAAAAGTGTAATAACAAGGAAGTTTACATAAACCCAAAACTGGAGAAAGATCTGATATCACCTTAAGAAATTTATTATACTAACAGAAGCAAAGGATAGAAAACACATGAAAAGGAAAATTCGAGATGTTGACAGTGCTTTTGTGGGAGTGAGAGAAGGATTTTCGTGAGTTTCTTGTGGAACACAGGGGAGATGAATACCTTGTAATATCTAATAATAAACTCGACTCTTTGCTTTTCCTTCGGATGTGGCAAAAGTGCCATGTTATTTTTTCATCTTTGGGATTGGTGATTTTATATCTACTAAATTATCAATTACTTTTTGCTTGAGCACATATTTCTCTTAAATCTTCAATTTACCATGATTGATATAGTTTAATTTATTTCATTAATATAGTTCTAATACTCCATGTTAGATTTAGAGGATAATCATCGAATCGAAAATGCAGAATTAAGAATGTTACCGATTCGAAGCATTCTAGGATCTTTATGGCCGCTGTCTAAATTCACATGCTCCATGAACTTCGCAGTTGAACCCTAAATTACCATGAGTTAACAAGGATATAATCCACAACTCACAAGTTTTGATGACTACAGTTTTTATTCTTTACTGTGCACTCTCGTAGGCATTCTTTAGAGTTCTAGGCACACTGTTCACGAGATAGGAAGAGAAACTTTTGTAGGTATTGGTTTGGGCATGGTTAGTTGTTATAACCACCCATGATGGAGGAGTTATGCAGTTGTGATTGTAACTATACTCCCCTAGGTCCTACATCTCCCACTCGCACATGAGGGGCATAACCAATATCTGTCATGTTGAAATAGCCAAACTTTGAGTCAAGTTCATATAGACAAATGAGTCGTGCGACCAGCAAATACACATACCCTTGGGAGCTCCAATCTAGAAACTTGTTAGTGTGAAGATGGAGACATCAACTTGAAAACAAGAAAGCAATTAAATAATGGTGCATTGTAGCACCCCAGAGTTATTTGGTTGCATAGAATTGGTTGCATAGAAGCATATCTAAATCCCTCACTAGATCCACGTTTAGTTCTCTCTAAATTTCACATGTATCCATAGTCGTGTCCGCTCGCATTAAACTAACCCAACTGGCTAGCCCATGAATATAAGTGATGTGTGTAATTCCAAATTAATCTTCCTTTTGCCTTCATGCCACTTAGTCTGCCACTTAGTCTTGAACTAACTGCTTGCCCAGTATTGTCCAGTTAGGCTGAATCTATCATGACCATATGTAGCACACTAGAGTAGCTATCATTAACTCTCCACTTTATGACATTGTCAAAAGTCACATAGGGTACAAATGAGATCATTTTGACCTATAGGACTCACACAGTGAGGAAGCATTGACCCATTCATTCACTTCCTTATTTGGTCGCTAAGCAAATGCAGTATGAGATGCATGCTACGGGGGAGAATTCTACCAATTTAGAGTGCATATCTAAAACTTTAAGCATCGTATAGGTCTTAATTCAATCGCGTTATAAGTGCCTAACTTGAGATACGCATTTGCTCACTTTCAATAGTGCCAAATAAATTTCTCGTACCTGGCCTTATATATAGGTTTCATGAATGGTGGGGAAATATTCATGTCAACTCTTTATTCTCTTAAAAGCTTCATCTTGGTCCTTACCAAGACAACGTTAAATTTGAGTTATACTCGCTTTCCTCGTACTATAACTTTAAAAGTCTCATCTTTGCTCACTTCATCAATGTCAAAAGGCGATTGCTCATGTGAGAGAGCCAATCTTAACCTATCGACATACTTCTTAGGATTTGCTAGTTGCCAAATGATACTTTGTGCCACAAATATATGTGAACATATATACTCAACTTAGTCAATCATACAAGTGCAACAAATGTATCATCTCATAATACAAATCATATAGTAGTCTACAAATCAAAAGTACAATAATATTTTATGCAGTCCTAGGGATTTTACACGTGAAACAAAAAAATTCCTAGTAATAAGGTTGGTAAATGGATCCACAATCATCTGACTCATAGAAATACATTGTAAGACCACCTCCATCTATGACATAATGTCTCTGATAAAGTGATATCTTAGTTTTATGTGCTTGTGGTTTTCCCATGATACTTGGGATCCTTGGAGTAAGCAAGTGCAGCCATATTGTCACAGTTGTTTGTCACAGGATCAGATGCATCTGTGACAATCTCTAAGTGCTGCATCAATCTTCTCAACCAAACAGCTTCCTGCACTACTGCAGAACATGTTATGTACTAAACTTTCATGGTAGATAAGGCTACACAAGATTGCTTTTTACTGCTCTAAGATATAGTGCCATTGTTGAGCAGAAAAGCATATCATGATGTTGATTTGTGCTCATCTAGATTATCTCCCCAATCAACATCACTGTAACCTACTAAGTTCAAATCCCTACCATAGTAGCACAATATGTAACCTGATATTCCTCTAAGATATCTCAAAATCCTCTTAACCGCCTTCCAATGAGCAGCTCTTGGATTTGCCTAAAATCGGCTGACAAGTCCAGCAGTATAACATATGTCAGGTCTTGTAACACATCTTAGCGTACATGAGACTTCTGACAATGCTAGAATAGGGAACTCTTGACATCTTTTACTTTTCCTTTGGAGTCTTAGGGCCCCTATAAAGACTTAGGCTCAAATTTCTCTCCATGGGAGTATCATTGGGTTTGCAGTTATACATTTGATATCACTCAAGCACCTTCCTAATGTTAAGTCTCTCGAGATGAACCAAATAGTATTTTGGAGTGATCTCTAATAATATTTACTCCAAGGACATAACTAGCCTCACCCATATCTTTCATCTCAAATCTGGACGATGGCCAAATTTTAGTGGCATCAATTAACTCGCTTTTATTTTCAGCCAAAAATATATAGTCCACATACAAAGATAGTATCACAAAACTATCTTTGGACCTCTTGATGTACACAAAATGTTACTCCTCCATCATCATAAACCATATGCTGAAATGGCTTGATGAAATTTGAGGTTTCACTGTATTGAAGCTTGTTTTAGGCCATAGATAGATCGACACAGCTTACAAATTTTGCACTCTTGACCTAGGGCCACGAAGCTATCAGGTTGGTCTATATAGGTGTCTTCATCCAATTCTCTATTAAGAAATATAGTTTTTACATCCATTTGATAGAGATCTCGATCTAGTGTGACAATGGCTAGAATGAGACGAATCGAGGCAAACCTAACAACTAGTTTCCTCATAATAAATTCACTCCTTTTGAATATAGCCTTTAGCCATAAGACGGGCCTTATACTTATCAATAGATCCATCTACCTTGCAATTGTTTTTGAGAAACCACTTGTTTCCATTTATTTTACACCCAGGTGAAAGTTCAACCAAGTCTCAAACATGATTGTTGTTCGTAGACTCCATTTCTTCGTTCATTGCATTGATCCATTCCCTAGCAACAAGGGATACAAGAGCTTCCTAAACAATTTTAGGCTCTTCATCATCCATTGGAGCTATCACGAAGGCTCCCCCTCAATCTCAAAATTACAACGAGGAATCCTACCTCTAGCACTTTTACGTGGTTGAGGTTCCACTTGATTTCACTTCAATGCAGTTTGGCTACTAGATGTGCTGCTCCCACTAGCCACATGAGGACGAGGAATTTGGTCTATTCCCTCAATTAATTTCTCACAAGTGACAAAATCTAAAACTTCCAATTCGTAAAATGGAATTCCTTAGATACCTCACCTCTGCTAGAAAAATCCTCTCCTAGGAAGGTGGCATCTTGTGACACAATTTCTATCACAGTTCTATCAACTTCTTCACCAATAAAAATATAGTCCTTGGAATACTTAGGATAACTAATAATGATACATTTCTTTCCTCTTGGACCTAACTTCCCATACCAATGAGAAGTTTGGTGAACAAAAGCTATTGATCCACATGGCCGCAAATTACCTAAATCATGTTTTTCACTAGTCCATAGTGGAGTGGAAGGTATAGAATTAGAAGGCATACAGTGAGGATGTAGGCTGCAATCAATAATGCATCTCCCCAATAAGAGATAGGAAAATAACTTGTGCTATCATTGATCTAACCATATCAAGAAGGGTTTTATTCCTTCTCTCTGCAAACCATTATGTTACAAAGTTCTAGGAATAGCTAGTAGTCTTGCTATCCCTTTTTCAACACACAATTTCTTAAATTGCTCAGATAGATATTCACAACCATGGTCAGTTCTAAGAGCTTTAACTCTGCTGTCTAATTAACTTTCAACCAATCTAATGTAGTGTTGGGAGCAATCTAATGCTTCTGACTTGTGGGAGATCAAATAGTCATGACCATATCAAGTAAAATCATCAATGAACGTGATAAAATATGATGCACCATGTCTTGCCTTCACATTCATTAGGAGATGTCTGAATAAATAAGCTGTAGGGGTATTGTGGCTCTACAGATTTGCCAAATGGTTTTCTAATTGTTTTTCTAGGCAAACAATGCTCATAAGTAGGCAAGTCGACTTTAGCGAGTGGGCCAAGAAGACCCTATCAAGCTAGTTGTTTCATTCTCTCTTGCCCAATATGTCCTAATCTAGCATAGCCATTTTAAATAATCACGGACAATATTGCTAGAAGAGGCAATAAAAGAAAAACAACTACTTTTATTATAACAAATAGAAATAGTGTCCAACACTATAAAACCATCCGACGAATATCCACAACCATAATAACTAGTTCCCAAATACAACATAGCACAACCATTTTCAAACACACATTTGAAGCCTAAATCTAGAAGGACTAAAACTAAAACACGATTTCACCGGATGTCAGGTGCATACAGTACATCATGAGGATACAATTTGCATCCACCTCGCAAATCTAATTTTTAGGTGCTAATCCCAAGGAGCTTTGTGCTAGAGTTGTTTCCCATGTAAATATGTCTACTTCTAACTAGAATCTGACAAAACTTCATGTATGATGTCCGATCTCTCGCTATGTTGTCGGTTGCTGCTGAGTCTAAAGTCCAAATAGGAATAATTTTAGAAAGCATCAAACAACTACTAATAAATATAGTAGAGTCGAATGTTGTATCACATACCTTTGGCTCAGTGCACTCATGAGCGATGTGACCTAACTTGTTGCAATTGTGACAGGACATGTTTGTCTTATCTTTCTTGCCACCACACTATCCACATTTGTGCTTGGCATATCTAGCCTTCTTAGGATTCGATCCAGCATCTCTACCCCATTTAGATGCTCCACCTCTACTTCTTCTGCACTTAGAGCCAAATGCTCTGTGCGAGCTAGTCTCAGCTATGTATGCCTCCCTATTGTGTTTCTTGGTCAGAAGACAATCCTCCTCGAGCACCACATGGCAAACAACATCATCATAAGTCTTGATGTTATCAATATGGGTGAGGTTAACTCACAGGTGCTCCCATGAGCCAGGTAGAGAATGGATGATAGCCCGACCTGTTGTTCATCAGAAAGCTCATGTCTTGCCACTCCCAACTCGCTAATCATGTTTAACATAACAGTAAAATGCTGTCTCATCGAATGATCATGGTGCTCCTTATAACTGTCAGAGTAGCTGGCTCTGTCTAGTAGTGGAAATCTCACCATTCAGAAGCTTAACAGCATCCCAAACTGTCATAGCAGAACGGTACCTCTCAAAACACAGCATGATATCGTCTCTCATGCTGCTAAGCATTAATATGCGAGCAACATGGTCCTTCCTCTTCCAAGATTTGAAGGCTTCTTGATCGCGCCTATGTTGCACAGTGTTGCCCGGCTCAGGCTCAATCACTGATTGTGTTGTGGTTTCTAGCATATCTTGCTCCTCGAGAAGATACTGAATCTTGTGATGCCAAACATCATAATTCTTCTCATTCATTTTATCCCCCTTATTGAGGCCAGTAATGATGCTCTTGGTAGCATCCATAATCAACTAGAAACATAATAAATGGCACATAATTAATAATTAGCACAATTCATAAATATTTTGTTGCATTATCTTGAATAATTTAATAACAATCTAACTAATAATGGAATCAAAAGAAATGTAATACATCCAATCATCTCCCGTTAACAAAGCTTTAACATTATTAAATTACTCAATTGTGTGCAAAACCTAGAAATAAGGTGAGAAATTTTCTTAAAAAATTATTCTACCAACCTAAAGCCTCCCACTCAAATATATATCATGACATGTTATTAAGCATGCTAATTAACAAAAATAATTAATCATGTTAATTAATTTATAGAAAAATTACAACTAATTTTATGCAAAACATGCCATGAAATAACAATAACTTATAGAGGCTTCCAAAGGGTCAACCTGTAGTTAATTAACATTTCTAGATAAAACTATAATTTTATAGAAAACTAGGCCAAACTATAATTTTCTAGAAACTGCGTCTATTGGAAAAAACAGAAATATGTTTAGACTAAACTGTGAGTTTGCACAAAACTTGGTCTATTTGCAAGTTTTCATAAACTCTAGGTTTTACTGTAATTTTATATAAAACAGTTTCCGATTCTATTTATAATTTTTTTATAAAATAGCGGCTTATGTGTAATTTTGTAAAAATTGCCATTATACCAGGTCTGTAAAAAAACTTTCAAGTGTCGAATTGCAAAACCACATATCATCTTCAACCTTAAGCCATAAACTATGTTGCATCATTTCAACTTAGAATGAACAAAATTTTTCAACCCGTAATCTAAAAAATATAACTGATATGTCTATAGAAAGCTCTCATTTAGATCTATGGAAAGCTCTCATTTAGATCTACACATAGGGATTTATAACTGATTGCATAACTTAATAATCAGAGAGATATATGACTGCAAACATCAAGTTATTCAAAACGTATTAAAAATGCAAATTTTAATATCTCTTAAACCACATAATGGTTTCAAGCGAAATTTTGTAGAGATGATCAACATTGTATAATCTATTATTTGTGCCAATATAAGATCATAATAACAAGTATATTAAAAGTTGTCATTAAACATCTAGTAAGCTTTCTTTAATGGGCATATACAATACTAAGCAATATGAATGATCTTACTTATCCAAGAGCATGAAATCTAGCCTTATGGATCTAATACCAATGTTAAATTTAGAGGATAATCATCGAATCAGAAATGTAGAATTAAGAATGTTCTTGAGTCAAATCATTCTAGGATCTTTATGGCCACCAGCTAGATTCACGTGCTCCACGACCATCACTATTGAACCCTTAATTACCAAGAGGAAACAAGGATATGATCCACAACTCAAATGTCTTTATAAATCACAAGTTTTGATGGCTATAGTTTTTATTCTTTATTGTGCACCCTCGTAAGAATTCTTTAGAGTTTTAGGCACACTGTTAACGAGAGAAGAGAGAAACTTTTGTAGGCTTTGGTTTGGCCATGTTTAGTTGGTATAAACACCCATGATAGAGTTATGTCATTGTGGGTGTAACTATGCCCCTCACATCCTACACTCCATTCTCACTTTTGCGTCTATGGTTAAATCTTTCTCTCTTTATCTGTAGTTTAATTAATTAAAGAAAGCTAAGTTTAGGAGTAATTAGTAGTAGAAGAAGGTCAATTAGAATTAGAACACATCTTGGTTAGGGATTAATCTAGTTTCATGGCAAAGTGAGAGTCTTCTACGATGAAAATTGAAGTTAAGAAATTATGGAAAGAGAAACTTTCACATAAAAGAACAGAGGCTTCTTTAATTCAATACGATCTATTCTAAACATACTATGTGTTAATGCAAAGTCAAAAAAGATGAGCGAGGAGTGGTTAAGATTGGATAAGAAGACCCGCGGTTCAATTTAGTTAGCTCTGTCTAATGAGTTAGGTGTCATATGATAGATGAGAAGACAACCAAGTGTCTTTGGATAAAAGATTAGAAACTATACATTAAGAAGAGACTATCGACAAAATTATACTAGAAAAGATTATTACATAGGTTGCACATTGCTGGATTCGGATAACTACACGCATGTAATAGAGATAATCTACAATTAGATTTTTCACAGCTTAAAAAAACCTATAACGCATCTACTAAACATAAATACAAGTTTAGGATTTACTGAATGGATCATTTCAAGAAGAATCACCCATCCATCCTGATCAATTAATGACCGAAGAACAACCACACGGTGCAAATGGCGAGAAGCCCTGCATAGTGCTCCACGACTACCGCATTAAGCATGAACTCTATTAGAAAAGGAGAAGATGGCTATTTTAAGTGTCTTTATGTTTTCTCCATATTATTCATGAAGTGGAGATGGATTAGGTAGGGGTGTCTCTGAATCACTTGTGCTCCATCTACCTCGTACGAAGTCCCCATGTATGAACCCAGTGACCCTCCTATCCTTGGATAGCTCTTAGGATGGACTTTTTGTTTTAAGCTACAGTGGGCAATCTCCAAATCTCTAACAAGGAACGATTTCCAGTTTGATCACCCTTAAGATGGCATAGTCGACTGTGAGAACTCTCTTCTCTCTTTGTATTTCCTTCTTTCATTCATCCCTTCTTCCAGGAGTGGAATTCAAGTTTCTCAGATGTGGATGAAAACTCATTTTTCTAGGTGCACTCTAGAAGGATTCTTGGATGATGCACCTAATTGGATTCTTCCTTTTAGTGTGACTAGAGAGCTCCCTAGTGAATTCAGTGGAAGCTCTATATCTTTATATAAGGGCTTAGAGGTATAATCCTACACTCATTAGGATTATGAATACCATATAACTAAAGATATTATCCACCTGCTTACTTTGGTATCTATCTCATAACCGTAACCAACATACTCTCACTCACACAAATAATGGTGTGCCATTCATTACTCCCTAAGCCAACTCCCTGAGTTGTTGACTCTCTTAATCATAATCTCCATGAGAATCTCCTGCCTTTTTAAATTCATGTCTGTACACCATTAGTATGGCGTGCATCATTAAGAACCTACAAGTGGGTAGTGTTGCATATAGATTCATTAGGACCGACACAAGGATCTCCCTAAAAGAAACACACAAGACAAATAGTGTAAGTATGCAATATTTTGTACCTAGATCTAATCAACCATATTTTCTCAAGTACCTTCGATGCCTTGAAGAAGAGTACATGAACACCACGATCAACCCTCGATTGATCACACTCTTAAATCTTGCCCTCGACATAAATAAGAGTTCACCAAACGATGCAATTAGGAAATGTATCAATCAATCTTTCTCTGGTCCTAAATAGTTAGGCTTTCTAATCACCTACTTTCCTAAGACTGTCTCTATGTACAGTATTATCTCATCACAGCGAGAAATAGCAGCTAAACCAATGGACACTCACAATAGCCTTCCCAAATAGTTCAACGTCTAGGGTAAGGTGACTACCCTTCATCATTAGTGGTCATTGATAAGGGCTCACACAGCGAGGAGCAAGTGATCCATCCATCGGACTCCTTATATTTTGTCCAAGCACATGTCTATGGCAACATGCTATAGTATTTCAATAAATAAATATTAAATTATATCATATTAATCATTGATTTCAATAAAATTTAAGATGAACTGTGTACTATATTTAATTGAGTATTTTATATTAGATTTAGAAAAAAGATGTATATAATAAATTATAGTTTAATGAGAAATGTTTTGATTTAGAAACACATGTCGTTCAATGCAAACAAAAACATAAATAAATGAATTTTTAATTCCTGTTAAAAAAGAGAATAAATAAATAAATTATTAACAGTAAAAGTAAATAAATTATAAAAAAATACTTTCATAGAGTCGAGAGAAAATATAATGGATTCTTAGGCCCTCAAATTAAGAACTCATTTATCTCCTTGAAGAACACATAACCACTTA
>NC_033796.1:48516398-48518961 GCF_001876935.1 Asparagus officinalis
AAACACAATTTATATGCATATACACACATACACATAAACATATATACACACACACATATATGCAAACATATAATTATTTAAATTACAACAAAACAATAATTAGTACTTGAAATATTTAAGATCATATAAAATGGTTATTTTTAGATTTTTTAACATATAAAAATATATATTGTAGATTTAAAATATCTTTACAAATATTTCTTATTTATCTAAATTTTCATTATATTATAAATTTAGGGATGTGTTTTACCTGTAATTCATCATAATCTTCATGATATTTTGTAAATATCTAAATTTTCATTTCCGTCTATTTTAAAAAATTTAAATGTAAAAGGTAACCATATTATATGCTAGATTTGTTTTTTGCAACTTAATCAAGTTATTACTTGTTGACTTAAGATCTAATTAGATTATAGCCTGTAATTTTTTATTATTTACAACAATAAATTTCTGGCTTATATGTTAATTTATTTGTCAATCTTATTGTTATACCCCTGAAAGATACTAAATAATATTGTCCACAGAACAACCGACACATGTCTTATACTATACCTAATACAACTAATTCAAAATCAAGATAATCTGGGCCTCTACACAGCCGACTTAATGGACCGACATCTCGAGTAACCGAGGCAAAAGGCGGTGCTACTCGGTCAACCCTTTAATTGGTTCCTCATGTAACCTTGTTCGGCCCACTATTTAGCTGACATCTCGCATAACTGAGTTAAAATGTGGTACTTTTCATCCACACCTGGCTAATTGCCCTTTTGAATAACCTGCACTCGGTCCGTTGCATCAGCAATCAACAATTGTAGTCGGCCATCAACTGGACGACTAAAAGAGTTGGTAGTTTTTTCGAACCCTGCGTCGACAGCCGCTTGTTTTGTGCATTAACTGCTCTAACAAAGTAATTATTTCTCTAGTCAATAAAGTCTTTATGACTTATTAAGCTACTGTTAGCACCAAGCAACTATTGTTGCTTGGCACTGACCACCTGGATGGCCCATCTTCACCAGCAGCTAACATCTGTTACACTGACCACCTGGATGGCCCATCTTCACTAGCAGCTAACATCTGTTAGCTGTCTACCGACTCAGTTACCTATCTGGACTCAG
This sequence comes from Asparagus officinalis, assembly GCF_001876935.1. NCBI lineage: Eukaryota > Viridiplantae > Streptophyta > Magnoliopsida > Asparagales > Asparagaceae > Asparagus > Asparagus officinalis. Next base: position 48,517,514 of record NC_033796.1, read on the forward strand.
CCTAAGTTACCTTCTTGCCACTCAGATCCACTATAAAAAGGAGATACACTACATGAGGTAAGGCTCTCTGGTCTCTTTTGCACAACTAAGAGCTAATCTTATATTTTTCACACTCAAGATCATCTACTTACTTGATCGTTAGAGGAACAATGGGAGAACCAAATTCTATCCTCTTACGAGTTCTTTATTGTGAAAGGAAGAACATCAAACTCCAGAGCCACATATCAGAAGGAGTTAGAGGACCTTAATCACTCATCAAACCTGCAAATTATTCCCTGTTTGATAACTGACATCAATAGTTTAGTGCTCACTGTGGGGACTTCTTTCTTCTTCGATCACGATGTCTAGTTCTGAGTGTAGACCTGTCCATCCAGCCCCTGAAGAATCACATGTGAGCTATGTCACTTAAGTCCAACTAGAAGAATTCACTCAGCACATCACCCAATCCTTCCAGCATCAGTTTGCGGCATTCACCAATGAAATCCTCAACCAAATCCATCCTCAACAACGTTCCTCTTCGCTGCCTTTACCATATTCAGCAGGCCAACCCTCGGTCGCCCATCCACCACCAACAAGGCAGCCATTGGTCTCTCCGACACAAGCACATGCCACACCCTTGGGTCACCATAGAGATTATGTTAAGTGTGTGTCCCCTCAGACACGCTAGCAAGCTTACTTTACGGGTCCTCACCGACATTATCCGTAGTTTATAGAAGCCACAGGGGAAAGCCTTAGCACTGGAGGTTATGATCAAGAGCATACCACTGGAGGAGCTTTTCGAGGCCCTAGGCGTCATCACGCCAATCCAGGCCAATCAACCACAAATGTGGCATCTGGTTACAATCAGTCTTTCTGACCAATAGCTAAGCCATTTGGGGAACACCCCCCTCACCGATGAGATCATGACAGCCTCTAGCGAGAAATTTTGGTAGCCATAGGTAGAGAAATACAAGGGGGAAGGAGATCAAGCCGAGCATGTCCAGAACTACTACTATATAATGACCATGTAGCAAGCATCGAAAGCAATCATTTGCAGGTGCTTTCCCATCACCTTGATCGAAAGCTCCAAACTTTGGTGGAATTCCCTAGCAAAGACGTACATTCCAATTTTGAATAACTTTGCCAAAAGTTCGTTTATCACTTCTTGGCTGACATCAAGCAGAAGCTACCTTCCCATGAATTTATACAAATGAGGTGAGATCCTGGAGAGAGTCCGAGAGACTATATCAAGAGGTTCCAAGCTAAGTGGTTGGAAGTGGATGACCCTGGAAGTGTGGTCACCCATGTCCGCTATCGTGGCTGGTCTACAAGACAACGAGTTGGCCGACTCGCTTGCCAAAAAATAAGTTACAGCTATGAGCAACAGATGATCAAAGAACATGGATACATGGACATGGAAGACACCGAGCCTATATGAAGGCAGACAGGGAGGTGGAGGCGGCGGAGGA
>NC_033796.1:48518971-48544142 GCF_001876935.1 Asparagus officinalis
ATCCACAGCAATACCGGCCTTTAGATCGGTAGGAGAGGCCGACAACCTACCCTAAAAAACATGGTAATGGATCCCCCTAGAGTCGACCCTAGATCTAACCGAGTCGATAGGAGGGATTGGAAGAAGGAACCCCTCCAGAAGTCGGTCCTCACGGCCCTCAACACGTCTCTCATGGAAGCACAAAAGCCCTCTACATGGTCCAGAAGGAGGGGCATCTAAACTCCTACGCTCCTCGCATGAAATCAAATCCTTTGTCTCGAGACACTAGACAATACTATCAATATCATTGAGATCACGACCATCTTACCAATGACTGGTGAGTCCTTCAAAGAGATATTGAGAACTTGATACAGAGAGGATATTGAAAGTACCCTAGAGGGGGGTTGTAAAACCCTAAAATTTTGAATATTATGTGAAAAATAATAATATATATGTTATATGATGAAAATATAACATATTTTGATGTTTGAGTATGATAAGAATTGATTTGAGATCAATTCAATGTATATTTGTGACTATATGAGTGCAAATGCACAAAACATGCACGAAGAGGAATCTGGAAAAATGACCAGTTAAGAGTTTATATATTTTACACACTAATACAGTTTGAATCTGGAAAATCGTAAAAGACCAAAGTTGTAGGTCTCTTCAATATCTTTCTAACAAATCTTAAATCATCTCATTCCATGGTTGGATAAGAAAGTTACAGTCAAAATACTGAAGGATATTTTTCTAGTCAGGCTAGGTTTTCTGGGTCGGGTCAAACGGGTTTATTTCTGGTTTGCATATATATATATATATATATATATATATATACATGTATTTTTACAAAAAATATCATCTTTTTATCAGAGCTTCAAACCCTAGCTGTCCCTCTTCCTCTCTCTCAAACTCTAGCCCTAAAGTTGAGATTTTGGGAGCATCTTGTGAGGTGAGAAGCGAGGAAAAGGCAAGATCTATGACGTTAGGCGACGAGGAGTCGTTTCACATCAGTTTCAGAGCCTTGCACATGTGATAAGGCGAGATCATCTGCATCCAAACTCATCCTCATAGTGTTTAATGATTATAAAAGTCTTTAATCTGTTGGGTCCTTTTATTTTAATGATGATTAACAAACAATTTATAACTAATGTTGTTTGTATAGTGTTTGTATTTTTTATTTATTCTAGACAAACAATATGTTGGAGAATGGATGGAATCGAGCTTTCACGATCATATCCAATGGAGGTTGGCGGAATAGTGGAGTGAAGCCATGCAATTCAAGTTAAAGATTCAAGTTCAAGCTTCATCCGTAAGTGTACCAAGATAGAGCTATATTGAAGACCTTCAAGCTTGAATATATAGGTTTACACTTGTGTATTAATACTTTAAGCTCATATTAATCACACACATGTATTTGTTGATTTTATCAAAATATATGTGTTTTTATGAAAACATTGTTTTATTAGTTTATAGACTTCAATATCAGTTTATACATATTTTATTAAGTCTATAAAACCAGTTTACAAAGTTTCAAAAGTTTGTTTAAATTAATATGTCAAAAACATGTATATATAGTTTCATGTTTTTGGATATTTTTGCAAAGTGATGATATTTTACAAATGGAAGGTGATTTTTGAAAACCAGTTTTTGTAACATGTGTATTATCATGTCTACAATCATTTTCCAAAGTTTTATATTTTTTTGATTTTATTTGCTATTTTGAAAAGAGGTTTGAAAATCAGATTTTCTGTTTCAATTAGGCTGATACAGTGTTATCCGTCGACTGATGATCCATCAGTCGACTGATAAATGTCGTCAGTCGACTGATGAGCTAGAAAATACCTATAACGGTCAGCTCATCAGTCGACTGATCAGTCGACCGACGGCAATAATGGCTAGTTTTTTGTTTCCATTATTTTTATCTTTTTGCTGGGTTTCACTTGGGTTTTGGGCTTTGTTTCTTGATCCTATATATATCCCTTGCCCTCTAACATTCTGAGGTAATTATAGTGTTTGTTTCAAGTTTAGTTTGTGAAGCAATTTTGACAAGAGCAAAGTGGAGATCATCCTTTAGTGTTGGAGTATTTACTCTTCTCCCTCTCTCTTGTTATCATAGAGAAGTTTTCCTAAACTCAATCTAGCTATTTTATTTGTTTGATTTTAATTTCTATTAGCTAGCATTACATTGAGTTTAGTTTTGATTTATCTCTTTGTTCACACATAACCATTGAGCTTATTGTATTTACATTCATAGTATAATTTGGGGTTGTGGGTTTGTGACATTGAGAGTGAGCTTACATTGTGTTCTCATTCATTGTAGAGAACAATTTATTTGTATTGGGAGCTATTATTGTGAGGTTTACTTTGTATTACACTAGTACACCAAGAGGAGTGTGTGGTGAGAGACGAGGTCATCCCAAGAGGAGTGGGGTAGGTGGTAATGCCTAGAGAGAGGTTGTAATTCCTAACACTTAAGGGAGATACGAGCTAGAGATCAACACTTGAGGTGGTACTTAGTGTGTTTACATTGTGAGTGATTGTAAAGTTTTTCGATGAACTAGAAAACCATATTGTGAGGTGTAAACATTATTCAGGTGAGCGTAGAAAACCTAGTTGTGTTACTGGAGATCTCCTTGAGGTGAGGCACGGAGACGTAGATCGTGGGGACCGAACTCCGTGATCATATTATTTGTTTATGATTGCATTGGCGTACTTATTTTTGTCTTCATATCTTATATCACCTTTGTCCATTGCTTATTGTTTATATTCCCACTATCTTGTTCATGTTCATATTGCCCTTAGTTTATTATCCTTGCACATATATTGTTCATATCTTATTTGCTAGGATAATTTGTTAATAAGTTTTAGTTTGGCATAAAATCAGATTAGATTAGCATAAACCCTATTCACCCCCTCTAGGGTTCTTTCCTAGTGGCATTAGGGTGCTTTCAATTGGTATCAGAGCTTGGTGCTCTTTGATTTAAGGTTTAATCATCTTGAGTTAAAGATCCAAGTTATCTTATTGTACTAATCTAGTTTTGAGATTATTTGTATCTTGTTTGCATATACATATATATTATGGACATGCATTGTGCACCTTGTTTAGGCTATGATCCTAGTGTTACTCCTAGAATAGATAATTTCCCCTATGACCAATGGTATTCTAGATTTAATATATTTGTTAGATCTAGACATTTCAATTTATGAGAAGTTATTGAAAATGATTATATTGTACCCACTTCGGAGAAATCCAAGTGGAGTAAAAATGATCATAATATGTTTACAATGAATAAGCTATTATTAGAATTTTTGTGTAACGCTTTTGATTCATCTTTTTCTAACAATCTTGATTCATTTGATAGTGCTTATAAATTATGAAAATTCATAGAAGCACATCAAGAGAACTTGGAGGTGATCCGACAAGCTTTGGCGGCTTCCTCATCAAGTTCTACTAGAGCATCATCATCATGCACACGACCACTAGGTGATAGACCTAGTGTGGTAAGCGATTCAGAATCCGATAATGATATATCCATTAATGAACTCGCTTGTGCATATGATAGGTTAATGCATGCCTACACTAAGTTGCATAATAATTTTGTTAGTTTAAAAAGCAAGCATATAGAATTGAAATCCGATCATAAGTTGTTAGCTTCTAAGTTTGATTTAATTTCTTATGAGAATGTGATCCTAAAAGAAAATAATGAGAAATTGAAAATGGATCATGTTGCCTTAATTTCAAAGGTTGCTAAGTTAACTCATGAGAAAAATGATGTCATGCTAGAGGTAGAAACTATTAGAAATGAATTTGATTCATTTAAGAATGATCATGCTCTTTCTACTCCTAGTTTCAATGCATATGCACCTAATGATGAGTTGAATAACATTAAGAATTACATTTCATCTTTAGATTCAACTCTTAATTCGTGCATTATTAATAATAATAAGCTTATGGACTTGTGTGCAAAGTCTCGTATTAACACTTCCAAATCAAACACTCACTATGCACACATGTATAGCAAAATTTTCAAATGCTCTATTTGTGACCGAAAAGGACACCTTGCTAAATTTTGCTATGATGCACGTAAACCACAAAATCTAATATTCCTTGTGCATCCCATCTAGCTTCATCATCTTCATCACATGCACATGTACATGCACATACTCATCATGTTCATTATAAACATGCACGTGTGTTTAAATATGATCTTTGTGGTCGTTTTGGCCATTTGGCAAAATTTTGCTTTGACTTAAGAAAGGTTTCACATTTGCCAAATGTTTCTAAAAGACCACAAAAGTTTAAGTGTGGTGTTTGTGGTAGGTTTGTACACTTAGCGAAAATTTACTTTGATTTACAAAATATTTCAAAATCGTAAATTGTTCCAAAAGAACTACCTTTGTTTAATAATGTTTCACATTTGCAAAATAATTTTAAAATACCATCCATGTTTGTAAATGTTTCCTGTGCACGAGTTAATGGTCTACAAAAACAAATGGATCTCTTTCATTGCACATATTATAATCGGAAGGGTCATTTACCATATTAGTGCACCACATGCGCCCAAAATGGTTCATAACCCAAGGGCATTGAGCTTTCATGATAAGGGTCATGTCCCTAGACTCTTAGGTACCAAGAGTAATTGGGTACCAAAATTTGTTTGATCTTTAAGAATAATTTTTTTTGATTTTTTTTTTGGTTTCATGTTCTTAAAGATGATTTTTTAGTTTTTTAAATCCATAGTGTTAGACCCTAGAGGGGGGGTGATTAGGGTCTTATGCTAATCTAATCCGATTTTATGCCAATTAAAACTAATTAACAAATATATTCCTGCAAGATAGATATACAAAGTGTTAAGTGCAAGAATATGCAATATACACAAGGTGATATATCCTAGCAAAGAGGTATACTATATGATATATGCAAGGATATGCAAACACAAGGGTAAAATAAACAAATGATATAGTGGATGAAATAAACAGTGAGAGAAAGGCTATAAAGATGAACAAATATAAGTGTGCTAAGCCAAACTCAAACAAGCAATATGATCACGAAGTTCGGACCTTCCGTCCTACGTCTCCGCTCCCCACTCCCGGGGAGAAATCCACTATCACGACCGGGTTTTCTACGCTCACCCGAATAACGTTTACAACCACACTATGTCGGTTTTCAACGATCACCGATCAACGTATACACTCACTCACAATGTCGGTTTTCAACGTTCACCGATCAACGTCCACTCCTCACACTCGGTTTTCTAGTTCACCGAAAACTTCACAACAACACACTCGGTTTTCTAGCTCACCGAAAACCTTACAACATTCTCAATGTAACAATAAATGGTTTGTTCTCTCATACAAGGCGAGAACTCAATTAAGCACAACTCAATGTTATAATCTCTCACAACCCCAAATATATTATGTATGAAAATACTAAAAGCTCAAGTGGGTGTGTGTAACAATGAGATAATAAAACAAACTAAACTCAATATAAATTCTAGCTTATGGAAATGAAAATCAAACAAATAAATAGCTAGATATGAGTTTAGAAAAACTTCTTTAGATGAAAAGACAGAGAGGGAGAAAAGTTGAATGCTCAAACACCAATGGATGATCTCCTCAAGCTCTTGTGAAAGTTTCTTCACAAACAAACTATTGAAACAAGCTTAAAAACCCTTAAACAAACTTGTAAAACTCTTTTTAAAACTCTCTTAAACATACATGAGAAACAATGCTTAAAAACCCTTAAACAAACTTGTAAAACTCTTTTTAAAACTCTCTTAAACATACATGAGAAACAATGAAATTTGAGGGCTTTTTATAGCCTCTTAAATCAGCCACAAACTCCCAAAAACCAAAAATATCAAAAACTAGCCGTTACTAGTTGTTATAGGCTGAAAAGACCAAAATACCCCTAAATTTAGCATTCTGGAAATTTACGTATCTGGCTTTGTAAAATTAATTAAAAATAGTAAATCAACTCCACAAATTATGAAATTTTTCGTAAAGGTTTTAAACATGTAGAAGAACATGTTAGAGAAAGAATTTATAAAAAATAGTTTCTCATTTGGGAGAAATAAATGTTTGAACACAGATATACAGTTTCTGAAAATCTGCTGACATACATGATTTTGTAAAATCAATTGGGCATAGTAAATCAACTCCAAAAATGATAAAATTTTGAGAGAAGTTTATAAATATGTAGATAAACATTTTAAAGAAATAATTTCTTAAATATCACTTCCCATTTGTAAAAACTCATCTGTTTTGTAAAAACATGCACGAACATGCACGAACGAAAAGCATGATTTTGTAAATTCAATTAAACGTAACAAATTAATTTCAAACTTGATGAAATTTTGGAAAATGTTTAAAAATATGATTTTGAACATGTTACAAAAAAGAATTTTCTAATTTTTATTTCCCAATTGTGGAATCTCATTATTTTGCAAAATCACATAAGTATGGACTTGTAAAAGCTTGATCTTGACAAAATGAGTTTAACAAAGTTTTGAAAACTTTCCAATAGTTTTATAAACTTGATAAAAGATATAAAATAATGTCGTTAAGTCTATAATCCAAAACGATAATAAACCAAACCAAACGTGTGTGTGTGTGTGTGATATTGAGCTTGAAGTATTAACACACATAATATAAGCCCTAAACTAATTTACCCAAGCTTGATTGGTATTCAATATGCTTGACTTGGTAATCTCACGGATGAAGCTTGAACTTGATCTTTAACTTTGAATTATAATGCTTCACCCACTATTCCACCAACCTCCATTGGATATGATCGTTATGGCGCAATCCATCCATCCTCCAACTCGTTGTTTGCCTAGAATAAATACGAAAAACACAAACACTAGACAAACAACATTAGTTGTAAATTGTTTGTTAAACATCATCAAAACAAGAAGGCCAACAATCTCTATGGTAGAGATTCTCCTTTAGGGGTAACAAATTCAACTCTAGCTCCTACCCCCGTTCCTCGACTAGCTCCATCAAAATACATGACCCATGAAGGGGCTGTGAAGATAGTCATAACATATAATGTCTAAGTTTCTGGGCTGCAAAAACTAAGGCCGAACATATTTTTTTCATACCAGGATAGTTTTGTTCTGCGCCCAACATCATACGACTCAGATAATACAAAGCAACTTCCTTTCCCTCATCATTAACTTAGGCCAATAATGCTCCAAAGACGTTGGTAATGGAGCTGTATATAATATTAGAGGTCGCCCTTTAATGGGAACTCCTAACACAAGAGGTCATGTCAAGTACTTTTTATACTTTCAAAAACACTTTGACATGCATCATCCCATTCAAAATAAACTCCTTTCTTCATTAGTCTTGTAAATCATTGGCACATGTCGGCTAAATTAGCAATGAAACGTCGAATGTATGCAAGTCGCCCTTAATATTTAAAGGGCAACTTAACTCTGCATGTTTTTTCATAATGATTCTCATTTATCAAAGGCCGTAAACGATTATTCACCATATCACGAAATACCCTAATATTTAAAGGCAATCTTAACTTTGCATGTTTTTTTCCTACAAAAAGAATACATCAATCAAAATGAATGACCCTTACAATTGTAAAAAATTACGAGATCATAAAGCAAAGTGATAAAGCAAGGTGACATGATGTGATCTTAATGTTTAGAACTGAGCATTAACTATGGCATCGATATTACATTGTGGACTTAAGAATTTAAATGCATATTGCTCTTTTTTGAGTACATGACTCTTGTTCTGGCTATTTTGGCAAAAGCATTAACTCTTCATCCTAATTATTTATTACTAGGAAGATATGTTTAGAAACTAATCTTTTTACCAATATAAACATGCATTAAATTCATCAAACAACGGGAATGAAGATAATAAGGTTGTTGGTGGGATTGATCAAATCAAAAAGAAGTATGGATATGGAATGAACAACGTAAGAAGCATCTTTATACAACTAAATTTGATAATGAAGGAGTTGCTCATGTAAAAATTTATCAATATATTCAACTCTTCATATGCTAATATCTAGCGAAACATTCTGATGCTTTAATTACTTTCTTTGGCAGGGTATTAATGACAAGACATCAGAGATGAAGGATATTGGGAAGATAATTATATTATAACCTCTATTGCCAACTTAGTATCTACTATTTCATTGTTGTAGGATTAAACCAACAATTGTAGTAGAACACAAGTTATGTTGAAGTTTTCTCCTGGTGCTCTTATTTATCATTCATATGTATCAGACGTATCTAGGGATCCAAATCTTTAGATTCAATTTCATTTACAAGTAAAAACATAAGAAATTATTAAAATTTATGAGATAACAATAATTTTAGAAGATTCAATTTCATTTACAAGTAAAAACATAAGAAATTATTAAAATTTATGAGATAACAATAATTTTAGATAAATTAAAATTTACTTACTTAGTAAACATAAGAAATTATTAAAATTTATGAGATAACAATAATTTTAGATAAATTAAAATTTACTTACTTAGTAGCCATAGTCTTCGATTGGTAAGAACCCCTCGATTTACTTCTAATTGACATCTTTGACAACCTATTGACAAATATTAAAAAAAACAATATAATTATGAATATCCCAACAGCAGGTTGGAATTCCTTTATAAATAATGATTTCAACACCAAGCTATCATAGGTAGTAAACCTCAGATGTTCGAGAGATTACTGTGATATAAGCACATTCTTATCTTTCAGGCCCTTTCAGCAATTTATACGTGCAAGTTGCATGTGATCAAAACTACAACAAGGTAGATGGTACTGGAACCTTCATGGAAATAGTGGATAGATTCTTGTAAATTAATCATTGTATATAGTATTACAAACTCAAAACTTTATATATAAGTATAAGGTTTATAACAGTTTTTGTAAAATTGATCTTTTTCCCTCAATATTTGAAATAAGAAGGCATGTAGGCTAAACATTGTCAGCCACAATTATGAAAACGACTCAATGCCAAAAATAAAAACACCAAATGTGCTCCGTTATCTTTTCTTATCATCCTTTCAAGTTGAATTTTTAACTTCATAATTGTTTGCCATTTTCTAAAATTATCTTTTGTGTCATCTTTTTCCTCAAAGAAATTTACTAGATTCCTAGTTTATAATTCTATTTGGACAAATCTCTTAACAAAACTTGAAGAAAAACTAAGGATTAATTCATGGATGTGGAAACAGTTGCTTAAGGTTAGAGATAAAATGACAATTTCATGTGGAGGAGTTCAGAACCTGAAACTAAGGATTAATTCATGCTACAAAGTGCCTAAAGTTCATATATCTGATATGTATCATTGCTTCTGTCCAGTAACAATTAAAGTGCCTTGGTATGAAATAGTATGGGAGAAGCTAAACTACCCGAAGCATTCTTTTGTACCGTGTCTCGCAGTTCAGGATAGACTGCTTACAAAAGAAAAACTGCAAAGGAGAGGAATAATTCAAGTTAACAAATATTGTTTGTGCTCTGGGGCTGAAACAGAGGACTGTAATCACCTATTTTTTAGTTGTCAGTATACGAAAGAAGTCTGGAATGGGATCATGGAATGGTTCAACTTTAATGGGAGGACATGTGAATGGGAGCTGCTGGTTAATTGGTTCGGTTGTAGGTTGAAGTGGAAAGGTTTTAAACAAAAAACCAAGAGAATGGTGTTTGCTGCTGCAGTTTAATATGTTTGGAGAGAAAGAAATGATAGAATTTTTAATCAAAGAAGCCATAATACCGAGCAGTTGATCAGGAGCATAAAAATGGAAATTCTAACCATCATCCTCAACAACAACAAGCTATCAATTTTTAATCAAAGATAGCATATTGATTCTGGATCTAGCTCCTGGTAGCTTTGTGACACTATGCACATTGTGCACGTTCTGCAGAGTTGTGCTAGTGGATGCAAATTTTGTGCATATTGATACAGGAAGTTGTAGCTATTTCTAGGAACATTCTTAGTGTAAGCCTTTTGTTTTGATATCTCTTAGAGGAGTATCTTGTTGTACAAAACTTACATATTTGGTAAATGAAAATAAATTTCTTCATTGACAAAAAAAAACTTAAAGAAAGCCCAGCTAGTTGAAGAAGAAATGTCACTTTACCGTTCCAACCTTTTCATTGGACAAATATAAAAAAACTTAGTGATATGAGGAATTTAATATAAAAAACCTTAGTGATATGAGCAACTTGTGATGAAATTCGATGATCTAGGGGCTTAATTTGAAGTATTAGAGAGGAAAAGGGGAAGATTTGTGTGTTACCTGCTTGATTTGCTAAGAATTTGATGTGCTCTACCTCTTCAACACCCACCAAATTTCCCCCAATTGCCTTCTGCTTTTAGATCCGTGCAACATCTACCCATCATCGATCACCGTCGATCCTAACTCTCTTCGTCGCCGGTGATCCTTAACCAGAGATATCCTCATCGAAACCCTAACCTCTCCTGATCTCTTTGAGGAAGTGAAATAGAAGAGAGAGGGGGGAGATGGGTTATATTTGGGGATGAAGGGTAGTTTAGGAATTTTTAATTTATTGGGTAAATACAGTACAAAAAATGGGTATATTATACATGTTGGGTTTAAAAATAAGTGGGATAAGATACAGTGAGTCTATTGGTGTTTGGAAAAATGAGTGGGTTTTTAAATAAGTTAAGGTAAAACTTTGGGGTAAAAGAGATTTTTCCCTTTAATTTATTGATTTGCTACTTAAAATAAATGGATTACTACAAGAGATATAGACCGTGACCCAGACTGACTTCTTGTCATAGGTCGATGATTCGGTATAATAGTACGCTTCCTTTTAAAGTATATATCTTCATCATCAGTCACACTAACAGTTGTAGTCGATCATCAGCTGGACAACTAAACGAGTTGGTAGTTTTCTCACCCCGCGCCGACAGCCGCCTATTTTTAACTTAACTACTCTAACAGAGTCATTATTGCTCTAGTCAACAAAGTCATTAATATCGCGGACTGAATTTCCCACACCTTCCAAAGCGAATGGTACCTTGGTTAGGGGAGATCTTCAAGAACACATGATCACCTGGCTGAAACTATAAGTGTTGATGCTTCGCATCCACCCAATGCTTGAACTGGTCTTGCCTTATGCGAAGTTGCTCTTGTATGATCCTGTCAGCATCAACTGATTTAGCAATCAATTCGGTCCCAAAAATCTCTCGCTCACCAACGTCGTCCAACCTCAAAGGAGAGTGGTACTCTTGCTAGGTATGCCCAGAGAAGCCACAATAGGAACACCTTACCGAAGGCTGGTTGCGAGTCTGCACTCTGGAGCACTGATAGGGGTGGCCCTGAGGAAGTGGTTGTCGCTAAGAAAACTTCTACCTCTCAGGAATCTGCTGCTTCGGAGGGGGACGCTCAACATTCCGGACTGGGACCACTAGTGGTCTGCTATGGGCCATATGCAGATCTTTAGGTTCCTTCTGAACACTCTCGATCTCGCGCACTATATACAGCATGATGTCATGAGACATAAGTGCCCTACCAGTCTGAGCAAACCTGATATACTTACCTAGACCCTTCTGGAACTGATGCCTCCTGATGGTGGAGTCAGTAACCAGGTAAGGACCGTGTCGGCTAAGAGAGGAGAACTCAGCTTCGTACTCATCAACCGATCGACCGCTCTACTTGAGCTTGACAAATTGACTTAAAAGCTTGTCTCGGGCAGACTGAAGAAAGTATTTTCTTTTGAAGCGATCCGTGAATGTCTCCTACGGAATCGGCCTCTCAAGATGGGTCTTCTCAGATGTCCACCAGATCCATGTAGTATCAGTGAACTAGACGTCCATAAGATCTACCCACTCCTCAGGAGCAATACGGGTCACCGTGAGAATGGTCTCGGTAGCCTTGAGGAATTCTTCTGCCGCTAGAGGTCCATCAGTAACAGAGAAAGAAGGAGATCGCATGTACCAAAATTCTCTAATACCAGGCTCTGTGCGAGGGGGAAGCTAGTGAAGCTCCCACTACAAGTACCCAGCCAGATGCTACTAATTCGTTGCCAGTCTCTGGATCATTGCCAGAAGTTAACGCGGGTCTACTTTGGGCGATGGGCCAGTGCTATCGGATAGGTTACCATTGCTACGTGTACCCACAATGGATCAGAAGGGAAGGCAAAGAAAGAGAAAAATAAGGATCAAAATCATTGCAGGAAGAATAAGAAAATCAAGTCAAAATCAAAATCAAAATTAAGTAAGGTAGGGACTAAATCAACATTATAGGATAAGGGCTTAAGTATAGTCTTACGGATGAAATAATAATATGCATTTAAATTATTCATTATATTCTCACTGGTGGGAACTCGGGACCATGACTTGCGTGGGCCACCAACAAAACCTATCACGCCCTACTTCCCAAAATACCAGGCAACCGGAACGCGAACAAGCCCATGACGTATCAGATTAGAAGAAATAAGTACTAGACCATTTCAGCTCAATCTAACATGCTAAGCGTCAAGCAATATAATGCGAAGTCACAAGTCCCCGATCACAGTTAGCAAGAATATAATAAACAACTCAGAACATAATGATACATATCATAAAAGAAATATCATCCAAGACATAATACTCGGGTCATACATGCCATAATACAAACTATCCAACTAAATACTAGAGAAAATATAAAAATACATCGACCCAATGGAAATGGAAAGTGACACAAAAGTAAACTAAAGACCATTAACTAACTAAAAGAAAAAAAACTCCTGCTGAGAACACTCTGGCTCTTGCACGTCTCCAAGCTGAACCTTTCCGTCCTCTAAATTTGACGAACAACCTGAGAGAATAAGAGTACGTCAGCGTGTATGGCACATGGCAAGATCTGACTAGGAAGAATAGAAATGGTCTAACGACCAATACAATAACAGTATTAACAATAGAAGCATGGCACTGGAATTCTAATAATCTAAATACAATCCACCACTAGAGTATAATAATCAGAAAAATCCAAAAATCAACCAAGGAATGAGGTCAAGCAGATGGCCATCCTATAATAGATCACTGATCCACATCTTAAATAAAGTCAACATTTATATTATCGGATAACTGACTATTCACAAATCCTCTACGTGCATCCAAACTCGTAAAATATTTTGGTTAGAGGACTACACGTAATCCGATTATGGCCTGGTCTGAACTCAAGCAAAACTCGGGTGACGAAACAATTTCACTAATCAAGTGGGAAGCGATTCACTGGCCCAACAGACCAACCCCAGTGCGAAATGGTTCACTGGTGCAAGTCTGAAAGATACATCAACAACCACATCCAATTACATGAATCAAGGCTTTCCTATCCTAACGTTTCTTGTGTTTCTAAATCAACACACACACACACACACACACACGTCTCTAGGTCTTGTTCTTGATGCGCAAGGGTCGCTAAGTCATGAACTCCTATTGGTTCTCAAACATGATGAGTAATAAATATAACTAATTCTATGCAATAATATCATGGCATGTCAAATACATTAAAATAAAAATTGTAAAACATGGACAGTAACTATGAACAGTACGGTATGTATGAACAGTGACTTTGAACAGTAGATGCATGCAAACTGATTTTATCAATATCTTACTATTTAGATCTCTAAACTTCTCATAAAGTTATTCTAAAAAATATTTAAAATAATAAATTTATTTATTTAAAATAATCCTTTTGCAAAACAAATTCTTTTAATTTATTTCTCATTATAATAATCCAAAATAATCTCTTTTCCAAAATAAATTCTTTTAAAATATTTATTATTATAATAATTTAAAATAATCTATTTTTCCAAAATAAATTTCTTTAAATTATTTCTCATAATTAATTATTCAAAATAATCTTTAAAAATATTCTTTCTTTAAAAAATATCTCATAATTAATCATAATCTAGTTTTCAACATATCCACTCATCATATATGGGCTTAAAAATACATATCATGCTCATCACTTCACAGATATAACTACAGTAATATTATTTATCATATTATTATTATTTTATATCTTTTATTAACAAACCCATGTAGATTATTACAATATACCCTATAACATAATCATATTTCAAGCTGATTATGCACATAATTAATTCACAGCAGATCTAAAAATTATAATGACGAGTCAATGAGAAAATGATCTTGCCTTAGGGACGTCGAGGATGTCGTAGAGGGGCAGTGGGGGTTGTCAGGGTGGTTGTGCGGTTCACAACGGGTTCCACGGCTTGCTAGAAGGTCAATCGGTTAGAATACAAAATAGACGTGTTAGTAACAATGAGCGATATTAGAAGCAATATAACGAGAGGTAGACAATGAGCCCAAGTGAGATGGAGATACCCTCTGATAAATAATAAAAAGGGCTACATATCGGCGAAGATGATGGTGAAAACGGAGGTCGGAGGTGATCGAAAAGCGCGTGAGAAGTTGGCACAAAGCTGCAGTTTTCTACAAACTGCTTACCATCCAACGATGTTTAGGATGATACCAAGAGAGATAGAGAGTGAGTTAGAGTGTGATACAAATTATAGGTGATAAAAAATATATAGGGCTACTCACCGGAGAAGACGGTTGAAGAAACAGAGACCAGAGGTTGCCAAAAAGTGCATACGAAGTCAGCACAAGGCTGCCAAAATCTACTTGTTGCTCGGTCGCTATTCGGACTCGTTCCTTGCTGTTTGGAGCCTTTCCCCACTATTCGGGCTTGCCAGAGGTGGGAGGAGGTTTCCGAGGGAGCAGCGGTCTGAGGGGGCAGCGAGAGGGAGGAATAGAGGAGGGCATGAGCGGGGTTAAGGGTGATGGCGGCGACGCCTAGGGTAGCAAAGGGAGGCTAGAGGGCATGGGGAGCTGGAGAGGAGGGGGTGGCTATTCAGCGTCTGAAGGCGTGCGTTGTGATGCGAGAGCGTGAGTGGCGGTTGCGACTGAAAGAGAGGAGTTGGTGCTCGTAGAACAGGGAAGGCGGTGCAGTCAAGCGAGGATGGTTGGCGCCGAGGTTGGGAGGAGAGCTGGGACATTGTGGCTTAGAAGGCCGAGCGGCAGGCACCGATGAGGTGGATGATGGCGCATGGGAGAGACAGTAGCGTGAAGGCGAAGACGATGGAGTGAGTGAGCGGCATCTCCCGACTCTCGGGGATGGCATTCTCTTAGGGAGGGGGAGAGAGAGATGAAGAGTGGAGAGGGAGGGGGTTCTTTTGAGGAGGAGAGAGATGTACCAAGGGGGAAACACGAGGGAGGGGTGTGCGGGAAATGAGGAGGAAAATAAGGAAGTAGGGTAGGGAGGAGAGATAAGAGACTAGAGAGAGACAGAGTGGTTAAAGGTGAGAGAGGAAAACACAGGAAAAAAAAAATACTTTTTTCAAAAAATAATAATTTAATATTTAAAATTCCAGAAAAATTATTCAAATCAATATTAAAAAATTTATGGTCATTACACCTCTCCTCTTCTCCTCCCCAGCTCTCTCTCATCACCAAACAATACCCGAGCTCAAACCCTAGCTTTTTTGTCCTCCCCAAATCCTCACATCCGAGCACCTTCAATTCAGGTAAAATTTTATTGTTTTTCAGTTTTTTAGTTCAATTTCTGTTATCAAATCTCTGTTTTATCAATTTTTATAACAATTTCAAAATTTATAGTTCCCATGAACATAATGATATATGATAAATACATCTATTTGAAACTTTCGAAATGGTGTTTTTAAAACACTTTTGAAAAAAAAACACCATGACATACAACAAGAAAAAATCACATTGATTACCAAAAACATTTAAAAAAAAACCAAAAAGTTACTCGATTACAAATATTGTCGTTCTCATATACTCGATTTGATTGGATTAATTTATTTCTAACCCATAGGGACCAGTTCCGTGCCATAATATGCCAAGCCCAGCCCACTCAACTTGGAAAAGACTCCTGGGCTGAAACCTGCAGCAAAACCCTACAACCATCTCTCTCTCTCTCTCTCTGTAACCCCCCTCCCTCTCTCTTCCATGGCTCCTGCTGCTAAATCTGCTGTCAATGGAAAGAACTCAGCAGAGAAACCTAAACTACATGAAGAGAAGAAGAAGAAGAAGAAGGAGAAGCCTGTGAACGAGATCGAGGAAATATTCAGGGCAGCGAAGGATGATAAGAAGAAGAAGAGGAAGAAGGAGCAGCCATCAGCGGATCCTTCAAGCCTCGAGGAAAAGGAAAGCAAGAAGTCCACGAAGAAGAAAAAGATCGACAGAGAGAACTCGACGAAGGAATCAGAAAAAGGCGAGGGTTCTTCGAGGAAGCGGAGGAAGACTGCGGATGGGCTGACTGTGTACTCGGCCGAGGAGTTGGGAGTCGGCAATCCCGAAGCCGGAGGAACGCCTCTTTGCCCTTTTGACTGTTCTTGCTGCTTCTGATGCTGTGAGTTTTTAGATTCTGTGTTTTCTTTTTGGTTATTTGCAATTTAATATCCTAAAGTTGCGACCTTTTTTAAGTTTGATGCCCTAAAGTTCTATTTTGACAAATTTGATGCCCAAAGACCTAAACTTTGTTCCTCAAATTTCATTCACTTTACTATATTGATATTCTTGAACAAAATTAACATCAAATTGTTCGCATTTTAGGGTGCTAAAGTTAAAAAATGGTGAAACTTGTTTACTGTTTAATGCTATTGAGTTGATCGCTAATTGTTTGATGTGTTTAGCTTTATTTCGGTATTTGTTTTTTTTAAATGATTAGGAATTAAATTGATGATAGTGAGTCGTTATACTCATGAAACTATGAAACCTAGTGGTATGATTATTTTTTTGGGGGCAGGAAACTGACATTCTATGGTTGTATTTGATGGACTACCCTTTTGGTTGCATCACTTTCAAACTGGCACAATTTGTCAATTGAATCAACTAATGTAACACACATATAACTGGTTTCTAATAACTAAAGAGATTTCAATTGATTGTTGGTTGCTTATCACTTTGTAGCTTGAAATTTCTAAGAATCCTTTTCATCCATTCCGCACATCATTATCGTTCCTTCAGGATTTTTTAGATGTTTGTCACTTGGAATTTTATATTTTCAAATTAGCTCTACATATCATTGGAACTGCAATGTAGTATCCCCATTCATATCAGTTACTTCAAATTAGTTCCTATGGTAAGCTGTGTGAATTGGGAGAAATACACCATCAAACTTAACTTTGACTTCATTTTCTAGTCATCCTTTTCTCTGAGTTTAAATTCAAAATTTAACCCAACTTCTAATTCAAATTTGAAAAAAACAATACTCGAGTTCTTTTCGTCTCCCCCAGTTGTTATGTTCTTCCCCCAAAACCCATTATTAGTGGCTCTCTCTTCTCAAACTTATAAAAACCCTTGTAAATCATCCATAACTTGATCTCAAAACTTGATTATAAACGATTCACAATTATATCCTATTCATGTATAGGGTTTAATGAAGGTGGAAGCTCTGGGTTTAATGAGAATTGCTACTATGGTTTGCAATGCAGCATTTAGGCTTGCAATCATGGGGGTTGGGAGGCAAATGACTCCAATTCTTTGACGGTATGACTTGGCATAGACCACCTTGTGATTACACAATATACTCTTAGTCCTTTGTTCTATATTCACATCCTGTGAGTTAGCATATCCATCAACTTCTTCTGTATTCTTGTCCATTCTTTTCATCCTAGTCATTATTGTTCTTCATATAGTGGATTTTCTACATAGTTTGTATGGGATCCTTCATCCCATTGATAGCCTTTCTCCTCATCTGCTCCATACCTCTTGTCTACATTGACAAACCTATCATCATTAACCCAAAAACATTCTTCATCACTTGAATTTTTAGCTAAGTTTACATGAGTGATCTTCTTGTGTAAATGAGTATTCTTCCAAGGTGGGTTTCTTCTTTTATATGTCATTGGACTATTGAGACATCCATCTCATGTTTGGAGTAAAATCTAAAACAAAGAACTCTCAACCCTTTTCCTTTTCAAATAACTACTCAAATTCCATGAAATTTCTGTTAGTTTTTACGGGAACAAATTTTATAGTATGCGTTTTAAGAATTGTGTCTCAGTTTGATAATTTCTCCCCTAACAATAGGAAGCAATTTAGCAATTATTTGCAACAATTGTTAAGAGAGGTGTTGATCTCTTGTAATGTCTTCTGCTATCCAGTACGCGTTCATATTTTTTTCTCATAGTTCTAGGAATATTCCTCAATGCTTATTATATCTCAAAACTATTTCTTCAACTCCTCTATCCATCTTGCTTTAACAAATAAAACCTCACGTAATAGTAAACAAACCCAACCAAAACAGTGAGCTACTGACATAATGCATCAGCAACCAAACCCAATCATACCTACAGATACCCAAAAATAGAAAAAATAAAATCAAAATCAAACTATTCTTACGTGTTAACATTTTTTAACTAGGTTGCAATCAAAGTGGCCTTTGGGGAGATTGAAGGGGAAGCTTGAATTTAATGTTTGTTTTCTTCCATTTACATGGATATGAACTTGATATTTGTGTTTGATAAAAAAATAGAACGTGTCTGTGGATGCTAGCTAGGTATTGAATATGATTAACGATTAAAAAAAATAGTTCGACCCTCAATTATAGTCTCTTCTTGCATATATATTGACATTACTTATATGAGCAAATGAATACCCCCAAACATACGAGTTACAAAAAAATCAAATTAGTTACAAGTCATGATTATATAGGACAATTCCAGAGATTTCTGATCAGTGTATATTAAGATATGTTCTTATACATGCTTATGTATATGATTATGGACTTCCTCAATCTCTATGTGCTTAGGGAAAAAGAGGATATGTTCTTATACATGCTTATGTATATGATTATGGAGTTCCTCAATCTCTATGTGCTTAGGGAAAAAGAGCTGAGAAAATGCCTGTTGCCCCCATTTCGAGGACAAAGTCAACATAACTTTATTGTGCATATCAACATTTTTGTTCTTTGTGTTCATCCCGTTTGAGACATTGATTGATCTCCAGATCATCATGACACCACAGGATGCAGCTGAGATGTAGTTGGTGAAGAGTTGGAATTTGGAGCACACAGTTTTTTCTTCATTTCCATTGCTCGAGAAAAAAGAGGATAATTTGGGTGTCAGACAAATATAAAACTTGAAGTTGTATCCCAACTCTAGTTGCATAGGTAATGGATGATTTATGGGGTGGGTAGAATAATACCTTAAAACAGATACAAACCCAATATTTAAACGAATAATTGCATTTTTGCTGAAGACAAGTTTGGATGCAATTTTACATGATTCACATTTTTTAAATAATTTAAGTTGGACAAGTTTTGGGGGCTCTAGTGGTCTTAGGTCCAATTCAGTGTTATCAGTGCTTGAGGTGCAATGCAGGGGCACAAAGTCAGTTTACGCGCACATGCGCGATGCACAACGCGATGTGCATGTCCTAGTGAAGCGAGGCGCACTACACAGAATTTTTCATGATATACATACATGCATAAAACTATGTGGTCATGAAACTTCACATAAAAAAGACGTTAATGACTCAAAATAAATGATATAAACTACCAGAGTCATAAATAGAGTCTTGGTCATAATACTAACACACCCAAGCAGTTCACTAATATCGATGAAAGTTAAGTAGTCTACTAAAATAAAGCAAATAAGTAGCAAGATAATAGTCTAATGACTCTAATCATCCTCCTCAACATCATCATCATCCCCTTCAAGGGGAATATCCTCCTCAGTTTCCTCTTCTTCATTAAACTCTTCATTAAACTCTTCTTCATGTTCCGACTCTGAAATTGATTCCCTCCTCGATGATGAACCACCACTACTCAAAGATCCCCGACCCCTACTTGTGGACCATAAATGTCTAGCATCATCCTCTTCAGCTCCCATTGCATCTCCTATAACACCAAATATAAGGCCATCCTCACCCTCGTCCAAGTCATTTTCTACATAGTCACCTTCACCAAATTTCCCCAGCAACCACTCGTTGCTCTCATCTATATCAGGCAACTTGATCAGATTAATAACTCTCTATAGTCAAAAATCTATCCTTCAAAGCTTTGTTGTACTTGTACACAAGATCTTGCAACCTTTTACGATCCAATCTATTCCTCTTCTTGCTGTGTATCTGTAATTCATACAAAGTAGTCAAATCAATATACTATACCTTTAAAAGGAATGAATCAATTTTGTTGTATTAAAAGAAACTTAACATATTTGCTCAAAAATACTCCAATTTCTTTCATAACTTGAGGAGCTACAAGTAAGGCTACTGACTCTTATAGCAAGCTTTTACAACTCTGGAGCTGATGTACCGTAAGACTCCCACCAATCAGCTGCCAATATAGATTATTAGATAGTGCATTAGATAGTGCTAGCAACATATTTCTATTTCCTATAGAACACATAGTGAATTGAGGGATAGATTATTGATATTTACTTGAAGACTTCTTTTTCCTGATTCTCTTAGCTATATCCATACCAAAAAACCCCCGACATTTCTATATATATCCAGCTGTTTGTTAACCTTGTCTTGCTCATTGATGGGCACCATCTTCTCAATGACTTGATAAAGGCCTTTCATAACCCCATCATCCCCTTTTATATTAGGGTGATCATAGAAAAATGCTGGATTAATGTAGTATCCTGCAACGTGCAAAGGCTGGTAAAGATGATCTTGCCCCCTCTTATCAATGATCTAAAAAACAAGTGTATATTTTGTTGCATCATCATTAAAGGCTTTTGCAATAGTCTCCTTCGATCTATCCATCCCCTCTAAATGTAACCCATAAGGCCATAACATGCCTCTTCTCACTGTCAACAAGCTTCAAAACACGAATTAGAGGAGCCGTGAGCTTAATAATACAAATAATATTGTTCAAGAAAGAAGATATGTGAACTATCCTCTTAAGTGATTTGTTCTTTGGATACTTGCCCACTTATTTTGTTTCCATTTCTCCAAGTTGAACATCTTTCTAAGATTGCTTTTTTACTTGTGGATGCTGGATAAAGTCATAAAGAAAGTGTCAAATCGTGTCACTGCCGGGAGGAGCTCCCTGTAGTTAGTCTCTCATCAATTTCAAAACTCACCTATGTGAGTATATGAATCCCGTCAACTTCATATCTCGACTCAAGGTCGACTTCGCAATTGGTAATTTACTAATATCCTTCAATATAAGATTGATACAATGAGCAACATATGGGTGTCCAATATATATGAGGATATTTAGCTTCCAACAATTGCCCTATATTAAAATTAAAATCATGATCAGAATTGAATAACAAGTATAAATTACTCATAATGAAAATGAACTCAATATCTAAATTTTTATCTGCTAGCATGATTGTTTTTAACAACCTGCACAACATTCTAAGGTCATATCAGCTTAATTTGCTTATCAAATATCTTATACATCCTTTCACCCGTCTTAATCTCCGTGGAAGCATCAATAGAAGAAGGAAATATTGTACCAAGAGGAGAGCTCGCGAGAAAATTGAACAGTGCCCTGTCCTTTTGGTCACTCCAACCATCGGACATGAAACAACAATCTTTGGTGGCTCACACCTCTCTTTATGAGGTTTCATCAAATATTCGGTGTATTTCTTCTCCTTCTTGAGCAAAGGCTCCCTTAAGTGGTGGAATGTCGGAGGCTACAAGTTAGGCCCAAAAACCTCCACAGACTTCAATATAATTCTGAATTACCTAAGTCGTGCTGCATTAAAGGGAATGCCAATTTGATAGCACCAAGGTTTTAAATATCGGATGTCGGGTTCACGTCGCTCGGCCAAAATTCATGTCGGATAGCGAAAATCGGGGATATATCGGGGGACATAAAAAAAATATCGGATTGCCATATCGGATAGGTTGATATAATATCATAAATGGAATCTTCACATACTTGATAATTATATTGTCTAAACATATGAAAAAGTACATATGAGAAGGTCTTCATTTTCACAAGCAACCACCAAGTTTTTGCTTTTGTATAGAAAACCAAATAGACACTAGAACAGCTTAACTGCATATGTTTAGACAATTCTTATTAAAGTATAATAATTATCTAGAATATAAAAATTACTAATACAATTCTTTATACACAACTTTATTTATTAATGTAAAGATTTATTAATTGTTCAATTTAAGAATTTATGTTATTATAAAAGTCACTTCATAATTTTACACTCAAAGAAAAAGATTACAAAAAAAAAATGTTCACATACAAAGCGCGTGCATTATACTAGTAGGAACAAAAAGAAAATTCTACTGAAATTGAAAATTAAACTCGTAATTGCTATTCTAAACTACTTAATTGCATCGACTAACAATTGTAGGATTTTTATTATATATCTGTCATTTCTCCAAATAAGAAACTAGTAAAAATCGAAGTATATGTGCACCTAATACAAATAAATTCATGTGTTCTTATAGCCTTCCATTATAAAGAAAACACATGCAATAACAAGTAATTAAAACCTACAACAAGCACCCATATGGGTAGTGGATGGGAAACAATGTGACACTTTACATAAATAGAAGGTGAAAGATATTGCAAATCATATGATTTCAACATGTCAATGTGAAACCGATATTTCTGAATTTTGGCCGATATTTGATGGCCGAAATGTCGTCCGATATATCCGCTATTTTCCGACATGTCCCCGACATGACCTCAAAAACGCCATACGCATTAAATTCAACAATTTCGTGGCGGCTAGGCTCCGAATCCGCAATATCGGTCGCCATGTCCGACATGGCGGCCGATATTTAAAACACTGGATACCACCAACAAGCAATGTCTTGATGCACTTTAGCTATTGTATCTTTGTTGAGGCTTTCATCAATACATGTTTGCCTCAACTTGCGTCTTCTATCATCCTTGGCGACTTCTAGTGCGGGATCAAAGGTAAGGAATCATCCATCAGTCTATTCCTCTTTGTGGAAGATCCCGAACTAGTCAAGCCCAAACTTCCCCCTCCTCTTGCCGTTATGGAAGATGATCTATGAGTAGGAGCCACCGGACCTTTCCCTTTGTCTCTAGTTGCTTGTAGTTGTTCCTCCCTCTTCAAGCTTCTCGTCTTCATCGAATCTCTACTATATTTTCATCTCCAAGATCTGGAAGGTAATCATCAATAGTAAATCACACTTCTACTTTAATTTTCATAATCATACAAATTATTCATAATCATATTAGTGTATTGCATCACTAACAATTACATTGCTAATTTTCGCTTTAGATGTTACAAAAGGAAAATCGGCTAGTAGCCTCTAGCAGCAAATAGCAAGAAGCAAACATAAATTTACTGTAGCAACAAGCATAAATTTAATGTAAAAGTCGCAAACAATATTTATGAGTTGAATAATGAAGTTATGTTAAGTTATATTATCACACGTTAAGTTATAATCACACATGGTAATGACAAATTATAAATCCAACCCTTGATAACTACATATTCAATGTTTCTCCTTGCAAACTATAAAACTAACAATCACGGTCCTTGAACAAAGCAACAATATTCATGAGTCTCAAACAATATTAAATGAACAATATAGCAACTAGCAACAAATATCTAATAATCAACCAAATTTTAGTGAATGTTACTGTTGGAGCAAGCATAGGGCAGTCGGTTCAAACTCAGACTCTCAAACAAAAGAAAAAGAAATCTAAAAAAGGAAAAAAAGAGAAGCAATAAAAAGAATAAAAAAGTGAACTGAGTAGGAAAACAGGGAGCAACAGGAAAAAAAAACGAAAAGAAAATGAAGAGAAAAGAAAGGAAACTTACCTCCGGCTAAACAAAAGAAAAAGAAAGCAAAAAAAAAAAAAAGCAGAAAAAAGAAGCAATAAAAAGAAAAAAAAAGTGAACCGAGTAGGAAAACAGAAAGCAACAGGAAAAAACCAAAAAAGCGAAAAGAAAATGAAGAGAGAAAGGAAACATACCTCAGAGCCGGATTTTGATTGCTGCTTGTGGATCTCGATCACCGCTCGCTGGAGTCGCTGGACAAGGAAAAGGGAACAGAAGCATATAATGGAAAAGAAAGAAGCCCTAGTTGTTAGGATAATGTTATTTAGGTTTTGGGTTTAAATGGTAACTGGGTTTACCTCAAAACTATTTTAATATCTGAACGCCTCACTTCTTGAGGCGATCACCTCCTGCAAGACGCTTGCAAGGTGCACACAGGCGCGTGCCTGGTTGACGTGGAGTGCCCCGCGCCCAATGCGGGGCGCTGGTCTTGTGTGCCGAAGCGCCTTGTGCCTGAGGCGCGCGCCCGAGTGCGCATTTGATAACACTGGTCCAATTCGCAAATAAACTCAATATAGAAACATCTCTCTTCCTCTGCCCAATTAAAAGCTAGGAAGGCAGCATGATGGTGATAACACTGAGATTGTTATTTGGTAATCATTTACCAGAAACTCGTGTATGTGCTAACTGATAAGGATTTAGGAAATCTATGATTATTTAAATTTGGTTGTGATTCCTCCTTTTCTCTCTTTATTATTGATGAGAAGTTTCTGCTGCTTCATTGTTATTTAAGGAAGGAGAAGGGTTGTTAGATGATAATAGTTATCAGTTTAATTAGGGCTTAAGATGGTAGCAGCATTACCCAAGTGCAAGTCCAGTCAAGGTTCATGATAACTTATGATTTTTGATATAACAACAGGGCTTAAGATGCTAGCAGCATTACCCAAGTGCAAGTCTAGTCTAGTGTGCAATATATGCATAGTAACTAAAAGCAGTACCCTTGTGTACAGCTGAAGTTTTAGCCAAGAAAACAAGATTGCCAACTGCAACGAAGTTTGTATTATAAATAATTTTTGATTAACCTTGATCATAGCTAAGAAAGAAAAAGATGAGATCTATCAAGTTAATTGTAAAATGGAAAAAGCAATTTTAAGTCCTTTAGGTCAATTAAGTTCTTTAGGTGATCATATGTTTCTTTTACTGTCATTATCCCTTGAAGGTTCAGAACTATCTTAATTCGTAAGTGCTTTTTATATGAGTTTGACCCATCAAAAACAAACATAATGACGACTAGAATTCTACTAGCATACCTGTGATTTTTGGACACAAACCTGAAATTTGTACTTCTTCGAACAGAATATTGCTGAAAATTCAAATGCAGCTATATAAGTGAATCTTTTCTGACATTTGACTCAGACAGATGTATTTATTTATACGAAAGAACATTGTTTTAATAAAATTATTAGAAAGAG
>NC_033796.1:48544152-48556331 GCF_001876935.1 Asparagus officinalis
AATAATATACCTGTCGCATGTCTTGAGTGGATGGACCCCACAACCTGGCTAAGGGAATTGTCCTCATATCATAGCAACACACTAAGAGAATGCCTAATGGCACATCAACTATTGAAATCAGAGGTTGGTTTGTTTATTTGGTTTAGTAGTCATAAGTGTCATCTCAAGACTGGTCATGCACATTCTTGCAGTTTTCCCTGATCAAGTCACCTTTATAATGTTAGATTCCGAAGTTTTAAATATTCGAGTTCCTTCGGAGATTTGTAGAAACTTACGTTGTTTGTTTATTGATATCAAGGAGGTTCTTAGATGAATAGAAGAAAATCATACTTTTGTTAACTATTTGCTTCAAAACATTTGAGGTTCTTAGATGAATAGAAGAAAATCATACTTGTTAACCATTTGCTTCAAAACATTTTCCTATAGGCGAATAAAGAACTTCATGATCTTCTGCATACACATCTTTTCTTTTTATTAGAATTCCACATCTTCATAGAGCCAGTGGGTCATTATAATGACAACAGCCTGAAACTTGAAAAGGCTTTGGACAGCTTTATATGCTAAAAAGCATTGTTCAATCCTCTACCGTCCTACTGGGAAAAATGTGTATGGTGTGATTGCTCATTTTGCTTAGTCGCAACAAGAAATAGGCTAGTTGTGAGCTCACCTTACTAGCTCCATTGAGCAGATACAGATCTTATCACCCATAGTCCTATCTCTTGGCATCTCATTTTGCTAAATAGACCATCACTTCAAATCCTATTTTCTTGTATGTGTACATGTGCACTCACGTGCGTATGAGTACTAGGTGGCAATGATTTTGCTATATAAGCTACATAAAGATGGACTAGTGATGCGACACATCCTGCTAGTTACATTGGATGGGTAATCCACACAACTGATCTTCTTGGTGGCTTATTTAACAAAATAAGACCCCATATATGTAAGGTGCCTTATCATCATACCCTGAATGGAACTGGTTGGGTAAATAGGTAGATAAAGGTAGCCTTAGTTAGAGAAAAAGTACATACAGTTAAGTTCTTTGAGGCCCATGATCTACTTACACTTGAACTGAAGGGACGCAAGTTAGGGAAGACTACAAGGAATTAGGTAGGTATCTCGGTTTATAGCTTCTTCTTCTTTAATATTCTTTTTGCATCTTCTTTGGCAATTCCTTATTTTTTGTTGAAGGCAGATAGCTCGGTTCTCCTTTTATATTTATTTAACAAAAATAATTCAGGCTTCTGGCTGCTTGTGGAGCCTTTTCATGGGTTGAAAGTATTCACATGCGTTTTAAGGTTGATCTCCATTTTCATTATAAATGTTGCGAGCAACCTTCGTATATTAGTTTGTTTTGTATTGATGTAACCAACTTGTTTGATTTCTGATCTAGATTTGTTCAACTCTTTTCTTTCAACATTTGTGTACATGGACATAAGTTTGCCAAAGGGGAACCTTACGTCTCTCATTTACTTTTAGTTTATTTTGCGTTTTGAAATTTACTATTTATACAAAATTAGCTTTCAGAAGTTGTGCTGATTCATGAAATTTTACAGATATTCAACAAGAAGCATTTACGGTTTACTATGTATTGCCATTTTGAGTTTGTTGGTGGTCAATCCATGATCGGAGTTCAGATAGACCAAGAGCAACAGTCACCCCTGAAATTCAAGAAGAATTTCCCGAGGGCATGACTTTTAGTTTTCAGGATTACCGGAATGCATCAAATTGAAAAAAAAAAACAAAAGAAAACTTCGAAGTAAAAATTTGAGTTGTAGTGTTGTGTGGTTATCTAGACTACAGGGTTTTAGTTCAATTATTATGTAAATCGTGATATTTAAGTAGTATAATCGCCTTGTTAAAAAAGTATATTGTTTATTTTGCTGAGTAACGGCAGTGGAGGCAAGCAAGTCATTTCTGTGTGCCTATTTTACTTTGTGTGGTAATATATGGACTGTAGTTTTGTTATGGGAGTTCATTTCCAATCGGTGATTTGAGGCTCGCACAGCTATGTGTGTACATATAGATTGTGGTATTTAGGGGGAAGAAATGAAAATGAAGGTGAAAAGCGTCGATACGAAACTACTTGATACCTAGCTTGGTAATTTCCTTTTAAAATGTAATAATGTATAAGTTGTGATTTTTGAGTAGTGACTTTGAAGTTAGAATTGTGTTTTTAATGTTTTTCCTCACTATCTCAAGTAAGGACAGGATAAATGGGGTGACAGTGCAACGTAAAACCAAGTTGCATCTATATGATAGGAAAGAAATGAGCGCATCACTATGAGGTTAGATGTAGCTCAATTGATGGTAGAATGAGAGAGAACCGATTAAGATTATATAGTCAAGTGCAATAGAGATCGGTAAATAAATACTCAAGTTAGGAGAAGTGATAAGATTGAAAATTTGGAAAAAAGGCTGCGTCGTTGTTGATAAAGTTTATTGAGAAACTTGACAAAACCAAATACTAGAGTAACTTAATGCAATCCACAGTATCAGATGTATTCATCGTGGAACTTAATACGCAAAATATTACCCAAGATAATAGCCTTTAGTAGTATATTCTTTAATGATTGTGAAAAAAAAATCCAGTATTATGTATATTTATCCGGTTATTGTTGCTTACATGCGACATGGAAAATTTTAAACCAAATTGGTGAGGGGTGTTGAGGGGTGGGCAAGTATAGCTGTATTCATTTCCGTGTGTAGAGGAATCATGAGGGTTGTCAAGCCACCAACCAACATGAATACGGATGCAATTATGTACGGAAGATCTCCTATCTCTGATATGTATGTCTATTAAGGATCTAAACTTTACCAACATCTTAAAGTAAATGCATTATGAATATAATTAGTCGACTTCCCACTTCAGCAACCGGATGAATTTTCATAAGAAAGGAAGAAATTGAACTCCAACGAGTGATGGAAATAGTCATATGCCTACCTTTCATTTTTTTTTTCAGTGAACGCTTCTGTCACATGGTATATTATCCGTACAAAGCTGAGTTGTTTGCACAAAACTTATGTTGACTAATTAATATGAGAAGAAAAATCTTACAGAGAGAAAGTGATGAAAGTACAGTAATATTGACCATAATAACATCCGATCGTCATATTTCATCCTATTTGTTTCCTCATTTATCTCTTGTACCTAAGAATATAATTGTTCCATTCAATTTTACCTCGTTCTGTTTCTAACAATGAACCTAGATTTAAATGCCTACAAGTACTTAGATGAGAACTATATGTTAGAGTTTGAGACTAAAAACAACTGTGGAGTATTATGTAATGCATAGAAGGACATACATGTAGTATTATGTAATGCGTAGAAGGACATGTATACAAATACATAGAAGTATACACACTTGCATACATGGTAACATGCACACGACACACTCACACATAGGCACGTACGTACACATCCACGTACGCGACCCATACATGTCCATGCCAACAAGTGATTGATTGATTGTAATAATCTATAGATTGCCCAGAGAAGAGGTTTAGTTATTGTGAGGCCCCGCGCGCTAACAATCCACGTTAGTTTGTGTGAGGGCATATTGATGGGTTTTAATAGAAAGCCTAGGAAGCCAAGTGCAACTAGTTCCACATTGATTGTGTGAAGATGTATTGATGGTTTTAATAGAAAGTTTATTGTTTTAATAGAAAATTTAGAAACCTAAAACACAACAATGATTTAATAGCTAATCATCCTCATGCGAGAGCATTATCATGATCAGTGACCTCCTGGAAAGTATAGGGTTGCACTCGGTGGCAATCCTGAGACGTGATAGGTATCACCTTTCTTAAACAGACCAATCAACTTATATATTAGATTAAAACTATTGGCCTGTTTGGATGGAGGGTAGAGAGGGGGAAGGGAAGGGAAATTTCATTTTAACCTTGTTTGGGAGTTTCATTTTGGAGGGTAGAGGAGGGGAATGGAGGGGAAATTTGGCCCAAATTCTTACACCCCAAATTGGGGTGTAATGGAGGGGAAGGGAAGGAAGGAGAAAACTTCCCCTTCCTTCCCCTTCCTTCCCTTCCCTAAGTAAACTCCCAAACACACCATATAGGATAATATTAAAGCTACATTTCCAGAACATATAATACATGCAATATGTTTAGCTCGGTAGATAATTTTTGTGGGGACGTTTTCCCACTCTTTGTGACGCAGACGCAGAAACGGGGAGGCCGATCGGATATCGTTCCGATGCCGACGAGCCCTGACAATAACAAGTAGATAACAAGCTTGAATCTACAAGCCCTAATTTTCCCAAGCTTGGGGAAGAAAACAAAGGAGAAATTTCTCTTGATTCAATAATTGAAAAATTAATTCTCGATTTACAAAAGGAACTAATATTTATAGCCAACTAATCATATGCTAACCCTAATAAAAAAGAAAGCCCGAATTTAAAAGGAAACAACCAAAAAAATATGAAACTTTTCTAATTTGTCTCCGAGCCGACACGAGGCGTGTTGAGTAGTAACGCCTTTCGTGTCGACTGGCATGTGTCGACTAACACTGCCCTTCGTGTCGACTGGGGTGTGTTGACTCGTCCTGTCGTCTCGACTGTTGACTGGGGTGTGTCGTCTCGTCTTGTCGCCTCGACTTGAGTTGAGATGTCGAGTTGTCGTCCGATGAAGTCGTCTCGGCTGCTTTTCTTCTCGTCTCATCCAACACTTGATCGGTTATTTTTTCTTCTCGTTTCGTCTAATACTTGATCTCCTGTATCAGCCCCTCCTTCTTCGGAAGAACTCGTCTCTGAGTTCGCATCACTCGAATACAACTTGATTGAAGGATGATAATCAGAAATATCCGCCACGTTAAATATCATCAATATAGCCATTCCTTCTGGAAGATCCACTACATATGCATTATCATTGATCTTCTTGAGAATCTTGAATGGGCCATATCGTTTCGGCTTAAGCTTGCTATAAGTTCCAGGCGGCATCCGTTCTTTTCGTAAGTATATCATCATCATGTCTTCTTCATTGAACACCTTGAGTCGCCTTTTCTTGTTCGCTCGCGCCTTGAACTTTGCATTAGCCTCCTCGAGCTTTGTACGCACTTCCTCCTGAACGTTGAAAGCATTCTCGGCCATTGAACTTGCTGCCTCGCTGAACTTGCTACTTGTCGGCAAATTCAACAAAACTTGGAGATGTCGAGGTGTCTTCCTGTAAACAATAGAAAAAGGAGGCATACATGTAGAACTATGAACAGTCATGTTGTAGGCAAATTCAGCTTGAGGTATAACTTGATCCCACATCTTTGGTTTCTCTCCATAAATGCATCGAATCAATTTTCCCAAAGTCCGCTTGACCACTTCTGTTTGTCCATCCGTTTGAGGTTGTGCAATACTAAAATACTTCAATGAAGTGTTAAATTGTCGCCATAAAGTAGTCCGAAAAGTCTCTAAGAACCTAGTATCCCTATCCGAAACAATCGAACTAGGAACACCATGTAGTCGAACCATTTCTTGAAAGAATAGCCGTGCAACATGTGGTGCAACCAAAGTCTTGCGGCACGAGATGAAGTGAGCCATATTAGAAAAGTGATCCACTATCACGAAGACTGAATCCACGCCTCTTTGTGTTTGGGAAAGCCCCAACACAAAGTCCATACTCAAACCTTCCCATATATCCTTGGGCACATGTAGAGGAGTATACAAACCAGTATTATGCACTTGTCCCTTTGCAACTTGGCATACTTGACAGCTCCTCACAAGTGTTGCCACATCCTTCCTCAAACTCTGCCAATAGTATCTCTCCTCAAGACTCAAAACAGTCTTGTCTCGCCCAAAGTGTTCACCAAGTCCGTCACCATGTAAGTCTCGAACTATCTTTTTCCTCATTGACGTCTTTGGAATACAAAGCCGATTTCCTTTAAACAAAAAGTCGTCAATAATAATAAAGTCTTTTGTGGGTTTTCTTGTCAAACACTTTGCCCAAACCTCCTGAAAATCTTCATCATCAACATAAAGCTCTTTCAAATTGTCAAAAGCAACAACTTCACCTCGCAATATGCTTAATAAAGATACCCGCCGACTCAATGTATCAGGCACCTTATTGTCGACTCCTGACATATGTCGCAAAGTGAAATTGAACTGTTCAAAGTATGAAGCCCATCATCTATACATTTTGTTGATGTGTTTCTGATTCTTAAAGTGTTGAAGAGACTGATGGTTGGAGTAGATCATGAAATCGTTAGCAATGAGGTAACTCTCCCAAGTCTTCAAAGAACCAAAAACAACATACAACACCTGCTCGTAAGTACTCCACTTCTGTCGAGCTTCATTAAACTTCTCACTCAAGAATGTAATGAGTCACTTCTCTTGAGAGAGAACTGCTCTAATACCGACACCATACACATCACATTCAAGCTCAAAGAGCTTGTCAAAATTCAAAAATGCTAAATAGGTGCAGTGGTAATCTTCTCCTTGATAAAGGCAAAAGCTGCATTTGCTTTATCGATCCACTCGAAAACACCCTTATTCTTCAAGCAATCCATCATGGGAGCAACTATTGAACTAAAATTGTAAATAAAACGCCGATAAAAAGATGCTAGCCCATGAAAGCTTCTTACTTCCGTAACACTTGTTGGAGTCGGCCAATCCTTGGTTGCCTTAACTTTGTCCTCGTCGACTTGGATTCCCCACGAGCTTACCACGAATCCCAAGAACATAAGTTGAGTCGTCAAGAACACACACTTCTTAAGGTTGATGCAAAGTTCATTCACCTTTAGCACTTGGAAGATTTCTCGGAGATGCAACATATGCTCATGTTCATCTCGACTATAGATGAGAATGTCATCAAAGTAGATGACTACAAATCTTCCCAAGAAAGGCTTTAGAATTTGGTTCATCAAACGCATAAATGTACTTGTAGCGTTCAACAACCCAAAAGGCATCACCAACCATTGGTAAAGGCCCTCACTACTCTTGAATGCAGTCTTCCACTCGTCGTCGGGTCGAATTCGGATCTGATGATAGCCACTCCTCAAGTCAACCTTCGAAAATACGCTCACGCCTCCTAACTGATCCAACATGTCGTCTAGCTGAGGGATTGGGAACCTGTAGCGAATTATAATCTTGTTAATGGCTCGACTGTCCACACACATCCTCCAACTCCCATCTTTCTTTGGTGTCAACAGGGCCAGAACTATGCATGGACTCATACTCTCTCGGATGTGGCCTTTCTTAATAAGGTCCTCAATGGTGTCCTGTAATATCTTCTTCTCCTGCGGGTTCATGTGATAATGAGGGAGATTAGGAAGCACTGAACCCAGAATGAAATCAATGTGGTGCTGAATATCCCTCATGGGATGAAGTTCCTCGGGTAGCTCTTCAGGAATCAACACTTCGAACTCCTTAAGTAGTAACTTCATCTTATCTGGAACCTCCATGAGCGTCTTTAATTCCTCCTTCACCACTAAGACAAACCTCTGCTTTAACTCTTTTGACTCGGCCAACTCATACTCTCTCGGATGTGGCCTTTCTTAATAAGGTCCTCAATGGTGTCCTGTAATATCTTCTTCTCCTGCGGGTTCATGTGATAATGAGGGAGATTAGGAAGCACTGAACCCAGAATGAAATCAATGTGGTGCTGAATATCCCTCATGGGATGAAGTTCCTCGGGTAGCTCTTCAGGAATCAACACTTCGAACTCCTTAAGTAGTAACTTCATCTTATCTGGAACCTCCATGAGCGTCTTTAATTCCTCCTTCACCACTAAGACAAACCTCTGCTTTAACTCTTTTGACTCGGCCAGAAACTCTCCCTTGTTACAAAGAGATATATGTTTGGAATTTTGATATTTGAGGCTCTTTGGAGAGGGTGGAATAGATGGTATGATGATCTTTTTATTCATCCACACAAAAGAGTACTCGTTCTTCTTGCCGCCATGCTTAGACAACATCATACTACCACGGTCGTCCCAACAATACATGGCATGCATCCATATCCACAACATCACAAGCAACAGAATCACTATAAGTCTTTCCTAGTGATAGTGGTACGCGGCATACTTCAGTCACCTTCATGGAGGGACCCTTCTTGATCCATCCGATGGTATAAGGCATATGCTTGGTCTCGGTCGGTAATTTCAAGTGATCCACCAAGGCCTTTGACACAATATTCTCACAGCTTCCATTGTCAATGATAAGGGTGCACACCTTGTTGTTGATTGAACATCTAGAAAAGAAAATTTGGTGTCGTTGTGATGAATCTGGTGTCTTCTGAGCGCATAGGAGTCGTAGAACAACACACAACACATTGTCGTCTTCAATCTCGACAACCTCTTCCTCATACTCTTCTTCAGATGCTGTGTGTCCATCCTCAGCTTTCTCATAATCCGCAAGATTGACCTTCCGCCGCTGTGGGTACTCGTTGGACTTATGCCCTGGTTGGAGACATCAGAAACACTTCTCTACAGTTGGCTTGGCATACAGACTTGCTTGAGTCGTCGGGGGCTATGGTTGAGTTGTCGACCGCTCGGTCGACCGTGGAGGAACAGGACGATCAATCGTCCTTTGCCTGGCTGACTCTCCTCTCGCCTTCTCGACCTAACCTCCCTATTCGGTTTGTCTGAAAGGTAACGCTTTGGAGGATAATCTTTCCGTCTTGAGAGCCATGTTATGGGCTTCGTCCACAGAGTACACGTTGTGGATGGCCACATTCTCTTGAATTGACTACTTTAAACCTTCGATATATTTGGCCGCGAGTTACTCTTCACTCATAGACAAATCACAATGAGAGGTAAGACAGAAGAACTCTTCGGTATAGACGCTTACTGATCTGATTCCTTAACGGCATTGCTCGAATTGGTTGTAGAGAATTTGTTGGTAGTGGGGTGGTAGGAACCTAGCTTGTAGTAACTGCTTCATGCGTCGCCAAACCCGAACTAGTTGCTTGCCTTGCCGTCGCCTAGTGTTTTGAGTCTGATCCCACCATGCCGCGGCTCCTCCTTTGAGATGATATGCCACAAACTTCACCTGGTTTGCTTCGATAATATTAGTCATTTCAAAAAAACTTCTCCACTTCATAGAGCCAATCCAGGAAAGCCTCTATGTCCAGATTTCCTCTAAAGGAAGGAAGCTCTACTTTCATCTGATATTCTTGTTCCTATTGATGTCGGTCTTGTCGATGGTAGTTGTGACGAGGGTTGAAGCCTCTACCCCGACCTCTGTCATAAGGTCAATCTCCCTGTTCTTCGCTCGACACGTTATCATACCATGACCATTCAAATTGGTTACCATAGTCCACTCTGTCGTCGCTGTAATCATCATGGGGGTGGAGGGGGTTGATATGGAGGGGGTTGATATGGAGGTGGTTGGTTTGGACATGGTTGATTTGGAGGGGGTTGAACTGCAGGGGTTTGAGGATTGTATGGGGGTGGATGTCGGGGGTAGCCTAACTCTGGGTCCGCTTAGGTGAAGACCGTCAATGAAGTTATTCCCATTGTTGAGGTGAAGGATAAGTCCTTCAATGGCTTGCTTAAGGTTCTGAAGAGACGCCTCCAACGTGTCAAATCTTCCATCCATAGAATCCATCCTCGCGGAAAGATCTTGTAGAGAAAGCTCCTTCTCGCCGTCACCTTCCATTGTCGAGGATGTTGAAGCCCAAGCTCTGATACCACTTGACGCAGACGAAGAAACAGGAACACCGATCGGATATCGTTCCAATGTCGACGAGCCCTGACAATAACAGGTAGATAACAAGATTGAATCCACAAGCCCTAATTTTTCCATACTTAGGGAAGAAAACAATGGAGAAATTTCTCTTGATTCAATAATTAAAAAGTTAATTCTCGATTTACAAAATAAACTAATATTTATAGCCAACTAATCCTATCCTAACCCTAATTAAAAAGAAAGCCCGAATTTAAAAGGAAATAACCAAAAAATATGAAACTTTCCTAATCTGTCTCCGAGTCGACACGAGTCGTGTCGAGTAGTAACGCCTTTCGTGTCGACTGGCATGTGTTGACTAACACCGCCCTTCGTGTCGACTGGGGTGTGTCGTCTCGTCCTGTCGTCTCGACTGTCGACTGGGGTGTGTCGTCTCGTCTTGTCGCCTCGACTCGAGTTGAGATGTCGAGTCGTCATCCGCTGATGTCGTCTCGACTGCTTTTCTTCTCGTCTCGTCCAACACTTGATCGATTGCTTTTTCTTCTCGTTTCGTCCAATACTTAATCTCCTGCATCACTTTGTATAAAGTGGGATTGTGCCCTTGAGCCATGCTCCAATTTGACTATGGCTCTACTCCGAGCTCGTTTCAAACTGAGCTAATTGAGCTGCATGGGTCCTATATCTAAACCCGCGGCTTTCTGATCTTGACTCCAGCATGTCAAAAGCTAAAAAAGGGGACAAAGAAAAGGGGCAAAAAAGAGAAAAAAGGAAAAAAGAAAAGAAAAGAGAGCATAGTAAGTTAACTAAGATACACTCATACACGTATAGCGTTAGCTGTTTGGAGCAAAACAGCAGATCCCTAACCACAAAAATGCCGCGGCATTAACAATCCCGTGGCCTCTAATTAATTATTTAATTAGACAATCCAACCTCTCAGGTAGCATCCTAAGTAGTTAATTATATATTATCATCATATGATATGTGAGGATCCAAGCAACTTGGGGAACCCACCCTTAAAAGCTAGCTGTTAAGGGGGAAGAACCAAGTCACTTAAATATCCCATCAAGCAGCCCATACTACCCGATGTGGGACTTTAGTCCCTAACATAGCACCGCCCCTGAGAGCTGACGTCCCGGCGGCTGCACTCTATGATGCTTCACTCGGTGGTGCTTTACTCGGACTTATCCGGTCAGCCCCTCCGCTGGTCAGCCCCTTCACATGTAGCCTTTTTCGTGACGCCGACAACCAGCTCTGATACCAATTGTTAGGATCCAAGCAACTTGGGGAACCCACCCTTAAAAGCTAGCTGTTAAGGGGGAAGAACCAAGTCACTTAAATACCCCATCAAGCAGCCCATACTACCCGATGTGGGACTTTAGTCCCTAACATGATATTAATAATAAATAAATGGGATTATAAAGAGCACGGATTGACGACACTGTTCTCAAGCTCTCATATGAAACCGTAAAAGGAAGTACTCCGATTTTTTTTTTTAATTTAAAGAAAAAGATAATTAAAGGAATTGAGCACATAGATCCATCCATGCCATTGGTAATGAAAACCCCCCACATGCCATGTGATACGATGGACCTTTGAACTGGTCTCATACTTAAGAGAATGCCTTCTCTAGAAGGCCAAGAATAAGTAAATGATACATATGACCTTACAATTTAATCCTTGCTAAACTAAAATCTTTAATATATTGCATGTGATGTGAGGTAGCTGAGATTAGGGCACAAGGGCCGGGTCGGGTCGGGTTTGGTACCCTCCTAGCCGCGCTTTAACACGTTACAATGAAACGGGTTGGGTTGGGTTTCGTGTTCTCCTAATCACGCTTTAATCTTGAGGCATTTTCGTTCATGTAAAAATGAATCGTACTATATATTGTGTGCGACATTTGTCGTAGGAAATCACGTTGAAACCCATCATGTGGATCATTTATAATTTTATCGTGCAAATGAGATATCAGGAGCATGGGCGGTCACTAGTCACGAGGGATGAGCGGCTACCTCTTAGTCCTGGTGAAGGTTCCACGTACCAAAAAAATTTAGCATGCGCTGAAACTAGTTACGAGTACAAGTCAAGCTGATTGAGCTTAAGAACCGGATGATGTCGTGCCTTGAGCCCGTTACTGCAATGTAAGCCCTGAGGCTCACTGAATGTGATAATATTATTTGGTTTAAATCATTATAAAAAAATTACTAGTCATTATTTCAGTTGATCCTCATGAGTTACCAATCAGTCTCGTTGAAGTCTCTACATCTGTTAGGTGTACTGGGACTATATTAGGGACATCACAATTACTCTCTCCTTAAATGCACAACTTTCTCATCATGACACGACCATTGTTCGTTCTCAGCGCCATCATCAAACAATGTGGCATTCTAAAGATAGCTCCTACAAGATCTAAAGATAGCCCTCAATATGAATGTAGCACCTAGTATTCATCAATGTGGCCATCTAAAGATAGCTCCTACAAGATCTAAAGATAGCCCTCAATATGCAATGTAGCACCTAGTATTCATCAAACAACGTGGCCTTCTCTCTGTAT
>NC_033796.1:48556341-48557177 GCF_001876935.1 Asparagus officinalis
TAACTATTCCAATATCATTTATCACACTCTCGACCAATATATATTGTTGATGTACTAGTGATCACACAGTCAATTGGATCCAGGATATGATTGGTTATGTGAAGCAAAAGAGATTGATGATGGGATCGTCTTCTTCTCCGACTTTATGTCTAGTTCTTGAATTGGGGAGCTGATAAATCTGCACACGTAAAAACTTATGAGAGGGTGGAGATTGGTTCCCCCGTTGTACCTCAGACGATGAATTAAGTTAGTTGATAAACTTGAATGAGAATAGAACTTAGGGTTCTGAACCCCCCCTCCCCTTTGAGAAGGCGAATAGTACCTCTATATATATGGTGGGAGAAGGGTAGATTGGGCATTCCGGCCAAGTACAGAGAAATGCTTGCGAGGTATGGGCTGGTGGCTACGTCAGCACATCTTTTTCAACTGTCGGCTGACGACTGGTGGAGAGATCACTTCAGCGTTGGAGAGATCGTCTAAGCATTGAATGGAGAATGATCTGGCGGCATAGCAGAACCCAGGCGATGTGACAAGTCATGGAGACTATTGGGGTTAAGGCCACGATGGAACTTGTCAAGAGCTGATTGTGGTGCTGACATGTGGCCTTAAGGGGGAGACCCGAGACAGATACTTATCCTTTTAATCTAATCGAGGAGTAGCGCCTTCTGAGTTGTTCGGCGAATGGTCGAGTGGACTCGCGACGAGTCGTCTTCGACAGAAGGGGACGTCAATTTCCACCTATTGAGTCGACATGATAGGATGTCGAGTGGTTGAGTCGGCGGAATGGTCATTCTTACTAGTCGACATGATAGGATGCCGAGTGATCGAGTCGGCGG
>NC_033796.1:48557187-48557749 GCF_001876935.1 Asparagus officinalis
CTTCCGACTAACTATTCCAATATCATTTATCACGCTCTCGACCTATTTGCATGCCAAAGACATGCATCGCTCTCGACCCATTTGCATGCCATAGACATGATGCATGTTATAGAAATTGCTAAAAGCAACATATTGTTTGACTCACGCTACCGTCAAAATTGATTAGTGATTATTATACTTGACTCTCATAACTCACTAATTAAACCCATCCACACTCTCTTAATTTTCTACTGTGGGACTATAAAGTGGGGGTTATCACGGTTTATCCCCCCATATCTCAGATATGTATGTCGATTGATACCAACTGTAGAGGCAACCCCTACAAATTCTAGAGGTGATTCTTACCGTGTTCGCATGCAACGTAGCACCCGGTCTCGCATGACATTGGGATAATGATAGAGATGAACGTCGTCAAAGCCAGCAACCAGACGGTTCCGTATAAATTCGCTCGCCAGCAAAGAGTCAGCGTCAAATTGGCAAAGCGGGTCTCGGGTCGGGTCTGCAGCTATCCACACACTCTAGCTAGTCTCCATCGTGAGAACAGCGGACAAAGTTTGTGGCT
>NC_033796.1:48557759-48593065 GCF_001876935.1 Asparagus officinalis
GATGCTGACAGTGATAGCTGCTACCAGTATCAGGATTATCCTTACAAAGTCAAGGCGTACAATGTGAGATCATCAAGAAACGAAAGGGAGCTGGCTGGCTCTTTAATTAAAGAGAGTGATCCTTTTCCCCTATCTTTTTCTCGAGTGAAGAGTCTCGACGCGGTTTATGTTTTTTTTCCGGGCGTACAGAGGTGATCCAGCTATTGCCGTTGTTGGCTTCTCCTAAATCCCCCAAATGGGCCTGCTTTCACTGGGCCCCGCCTCCGTGTGAGGAAGCTGCCATGAAAAACCCCAGAGAATCCCGTGTATGCGTGTGTCAATGAATTACCTCGTTTGTTGCTAGTGCGAATGCAGGAGGGTTTAGATTTTGAGTTACTTAACGTGGTGACGTGGGACCCATCTTTTGTGGATCTTGGTGGGGGTTAAAATCTTCGCCCCATTTGAGAAAAGTTAAGATCGAGGGTGTTGGGAGGCTTATTTTTTTAGTTAAACTAGCTTTTAAGCTAGCTTTTTTATTTCTGTCTGTTTGGTAAAATGTCAAATAAGTTAGGTTTCGTTTGGGTACCATGGTGTTTTCTTTGTTGTGTTTTTGTAAAAAAACACCATGGTGTTGTGTTTTTTCTTAAAACGTTTTCAAAACACAATGTTAAGTATTTTTGATCAACACTAGTTTGACCCATTATAACGTTAGTATTAAACATATTATTAATATATTATATATTAATTATATTAAAATATATTATAAATAAAATATTATAATAGTTAGTTTACTTTATTATAGTATTATAAGTATTTAATATAATGCAATATAAAATTATATAATGTATTATAATATTATATTGTACTTAATGAGTTATATTAGATTATAATTATTACATATTATTTTCAAATAATTATATATTTAATTATTTTCATATATCAATTTGTTATTGTTATATATTTGTTATTTTATTATTAATATAATATTATACTATTATTAATATAATATAATATTATACTATTATTAATATAATATAATATTATACGATTATTCATATAATATAATATTATTATTATTTTATTACTAGTATGTTATTAATAAATTAATTAATTACATTAATATTATGTAATATATTATGGTCTTTAATATGTTAGAGTTTATTAATAGTAATTTAATAATATATTAACATTTTATGATATAAATAAATATTATTATATTGTTATAATCTAGTTGTTGTATCTACATACATCACATATCAAAAGTAAGAATCAAACATGAAATGTAAATGTAAATAGACAAGAGAAGAGATAGGGAGAAAGTGATCATCTCATTTTATCCATCCTCATTTCTCCATACATTTTGTCTTCCATGGATTACATTATATAGATGCGGAAGAGAATACTAAAAGTCACAAGTAGGTGAAGAGTCTTCTTCTAGTAATGTCCACATTCATTGTATTTATATTTACAACACTCCCCCTTGAACATTACTACATGATGTCAATGCCTCGTTAAAAACCTCGCTAGAAAAACCCAGTGGGATAAAAACTAGTCGAGGAAAAGAGTACACGACATTAGTAGATTCTTGTTGCATTAGTTGCCTCATTAAAAACCTTTAACTAAGAAAACCCTGTGGGACAAAACTTAGTAAAGGGAAAAAGAGTACAATTATAGATCTTCGGGATCCAAACTTGTGCTGCATTAGTTGCCTCATTAAAAACCTTTAGCTAAGAAAACCCTGTGGGACAAAACTTAGCAAAAAGAAAAAAGAGTACAACTATAGTCCTTCAAGGTACAATCTTCGGGATTGTGTTGAAAATTCGCTCCCCCTGATGATGACAATCTTCTGAGTCTATGCTAAGAAAAACTCAGTGGGACAAAACTTAGCGAAAAGGGGCAAATTATGATAATAGACCTTCAGGGCCCAATCTTCAGGATTGTTCTATAAGAATTTGCTCCCCCTGAAGAAGATAGTCTTTCAAGTCTGTGCATATTGTGAACATATTTCTCATAAGTTGATGTAGGCAGAGATTTAGTGAACAAATCTGCAAGATTGTCACTTGAGCGAACTTTTTCGATGGTGATTTCGCCATTCTTTTGGAGCTCATGTGGATAAAAGAATTTTGGCGTAATATATTTTGTCATGGTTCCTTTTACATATCCACTGCTCATTTGTGCAACACAAGCTGCATTGTCCTAATAAAGGACAGTGGGGGGAATATCATCTTTCGCTAGACCACAAATATGTCGTATCAACGATCTTAATCATACACATTCTCATGAGGCCTTATATAAAGC
Organism: Asparagus officinalis; assembly: GCF_001876935.1. Lineage (NCBI taxonomy): Eukaryota > Viridiplantae > Streptophyta > Magnoliopsida > Asparagales > Asparagaceae > Asparagus > Asparagus officinalis. The sequence continues at coordinate 48,560,037 of NC_033796.1, forward strand.
AATAATCTCTGAGTGGTTAGAAGAAGTAATCACCATGGTATGCTTAACAGACCTCTAAGAAACGATAGTACCACCACAGAGAAAAACATAACCAGTCTAGGATCTGGCGTTATGGGGATCAGATATGTAGCCAGTGTCCTAATAGCCCACCAATGTCATATCTTGGTTTCTTTTATAGAATAGTCCAAGATCTTTTGTACCTTGAAGATAGCGAAGGAAATGTTTAACGACATTCCATTGCCTCCTTGTAGGATAAGCACTATACCTTGCTAGCAAGTTCACCGTAAATGCAATATCAGACCTGGTGCAATTTGTGAGATAAAGAAGTGCTCCAATGGTGCTCAAATAGGGAACTTCTGGCCCTAGCATTTCTTTATTATCTTCTTTGGGTCTAAATGGGTCTTTATCCACTTCGAGGGATCGAACGACCATTGGTGTGCTAAGTGGATGAGATTTATCCATATAAAATCTTTCCAAAACCTTTTTCACATAGGTTGACTGGTGTAGAAAAATTCCTTCTGGGAAAATGCTCGATCTGCAGGCCGAGACAAAACTTGGTTTTTCCCAAGTCTTTCATTTCAAACTCCGTCTTTAGGCATGAGCTAGCTTCTGTAAGCTCCTTGTGCGTTCCAATAACATTTATATCATCAATATAGACTGATATAATACAGAAGCCATTTTCGAATTTCTTTATAAACACACAAGGACAGACATCATTATTTGCATATCTCATCTTCAGGAGGAACTCACCCAGTCGGTTATACCACATTCTACCCGACTGTTTCAAGTCGTATAACGACCTTTATAATTTAATGCTTACATGTTGCGATTCTTGTTTTCTCTTAATTCAGGAATTTTAAGTCCATCAGGGACTTTCATATAAAAATATTAGCGTCTAATGACTCATATTAAAATGTGGTCATGACGTACATATACTGCATATATAAATTCATAGTTTCTGCCATATGTATTAACTTGCGGAACGTAATACAATCACTAATAGGAGAATATTTTACATCTTAATCGATGTCGGGTCTCTGCGTGAACCCATTTAGCTATGAATCTCGTTTTATATCTCACCACCTTACAATTCTCATTTATTTTTCTTACGAAGACCCATATATATATCCTGCAGGGATATATGAACTACAGGTTCAAAATACTTTAGCGAGTTCAGGTTAGCCTCAATTGCCACTTTCCATCTCACCTAGTCCGAATGCTTCAAGCACTCTACTACCGACTTAGGTTCTGGATTCAGATTATTTTCAGAGATAGTAAGAGCAACTGTAGAGACAACTATGTTGTCGACAACTTTTATATTTATATTATATATTTCTCCTTTTTCACAAATTCGTGGCCACTTTAATTCTTATTTTATGTCAACCAAATCCTCGCCATTTCCCTTAACGTTTGGATTTGGCCGTTCCGCATCTCCAGTATTGTGATTATCAAGTGCACGTGTAATTTACTGGAGATTTCGTCTTCAAGACAAGCCTCTTCCGGAGGTTATGGGAGTGACTGTCTTTCTATATATAGTTTAGTTTGCCGCGGACTTTTATCTTTTACACTAACATGTTTTATATGCTTCTGGCACAATATGCTTCTGGCATACCAAATCATCAATGATATATTCAACATGAATATGGGGCTTAGTCACTCTTTTCTTGGCAGATTATCATGTGAACTTCTGGTTCAGTTTGACTAGTACGTGGATATAAATATTGAAGATCTTTTTCACCAATGGAATTTCTTGACATTATTTTGTAATTTGGACACTAATCTCCCCCTAATGTCGAGAATTGATCTTCAATAGAAATACAGTCAGCATACCAAATTATAAATTGATCCCCTAACATGGGCCATAGGTACTAAATTATTGACGGAGTTTTATAAATAATGTATGTACCTTCACCGAAGTCCCGTATAGGTATGCTATGGTGGTGATATATAAACATAGACTGCAAATAAAGAATACGCAGATGGAAAATGTTTTGCTTCTTCACCACGTATTAGATAAAGGGGGAAAATTGTGATATGCAGTTGGTCGGATTTGGTTTGAATGCCTCATTTAATTTAAGAAAATCCGACAAATCATATTTTGCCCAACATGACCCAATCGCTCATGCCAGAATTTAAAAGAATTTGGGTCCCTAAATCTCAAACTTATCGCAACATGGTGTATTTTAGGTCAGACAAATTATAAAATATACACATATGAATAAAAACCACATATGTTCACAAGAGTTTAAAGCAAAATCAAGATAAATTAAAATTGTCTGACAAATGTATATAATCCAAATATAGAAAAACCAAATAGTTTACATTGACCACCTCAATAAGATCTACTACCTCCCCCTCGTCCGAGCTTATGAATATTAATTTGAATTATGACATGTGCTTCAGGCACTACGACTGAACCAATTAAACTTGCATTATGGTTTCTCACAACAGCTGGTTGTGTTTTTAACAACTACTAATGCAAGGATTAGTTCATAATGCTTTTAGTTGTACTATTGTAAGAGTACAAGGTTACTTGTTGAATTGTATTCAGTCGAGGGTTTAAAATCCAAAAATGACTATAAGATAAGATCTCCTACTATGTTCATAGCCTCCCCCTTGTCGACGCGTATAAGTAATTTTCTGAATTGTAGCATGTGATACAAACACAACTCGTAAGCCAACTAGTCTGACATTGTGATTTCTAATCATCAATTGATTGTGTTTCTCTGCGACTACTAAACAATTCAGAATGCTAAATGCAATTCTTGGTCATGTACTGCTGCTGGAGTACAATATTATTTGCGTGGAATAGGGAAACTAATTTTTCGATCAGTTCTGCTTATAGAGTTTCAGCTGCTAGATAATTTGGTACAGAGCTGAATCATATTTAGTCATGTATTTAAAATCCAAAAAGTTCTGATTCAGTCTGCCAGTTGCGTTTGAGGGAATTCGTTTTCATAGATCAAAGCGATCCTTCAGGGATTGCCCAGAAAAGTGAATACTTTTTCACTGAGGTATTAATTTTTCACGTCTTAATTGATAGAGAGAAAATTTAAAGTGTTTGTCTTCTGGACAAAGATACTTAAAGAATCAAGAGATATAATCGTGCAAAAATCACAGGTGTGTCCAGTAAAAAAAAATGAACGTTCGATGCCAAGTAATAATTACTATCATATATCATAGTGCACTAATCATGGGGACGAAAGATTAGTGCATGAGAAATTAGAAATATTCACATTTTAATAAGATCACACATAATCACCAAAATCAGCAAGCAAGTAGAAAATAAACAAATGCATAACCAGTTTGTGCTATCCTTTCTTCTAAACTCAATGTTGCCAGATTCAAAAACACTACCAATGCAATTTTGGATAGAAACTAATATTGCATAATTTCAGTGGTGAGGAAGAATCAGTGCAATTAGTAATAAAAAATGGACCACTTATGGACGCCAACATGAGCTTTAAAACCCACAACTGTTATATTTCTATTATATGTTTTTACGGCATTCACAAAATTTGTAGCTACTTCCATGTTTATATCCACCAAATTTATAAAATATTGCACTGTATAAGGTGTGCATACAAACAAAAGCGAATAAATAAAGGAGCCACAAATCATTAGTGCATGCCTCTGTTCTAATTAGATAGGACAATTGATCAATCAACAGAAGGTATGTATTTGCAAATTGTATTAAACCAGACTGTATGAATTCAACATATAATAAATGGTTTATATACGCATTTTCACCAAAAAAGAAGCTAAACTGTATGACTGGCTAAATATTCTAAGCAGCGTACAAAAGGTCGAAATATCAGACTTATGTGAGTAGTTGAAATTTTGGATAGGCGACCTCTAATATGGAGTAAATAATGGCAATAGGAACGAGAGTAACATGGTGGAGTTGTGCAGTACTAATAAAACTAGCAAGAAAGATGGAAAGTTTAGTTTATATAAGGTTGCATGTTAAACAAAAGATTTCGTATCATTTGGTTTCATCTTTTATTTATAATGACCTTACCCTATTCTCAACTTCTCATGCTTTTATCTCTATTTCCTAAAGAAAAATTATTATATTATCTCTGTTGTTTGGATTTATCTGTACTTTTTTTTACTGTTAATTCATCATTTTTATGAAAAATGTGATGTATCTACTAAAACACATTTAACTGATTCAATCTGAATTATTGTCACATGTGATGAGACTGTATTCAACTAATTGGTTGACAGAGCCCACAGATAAAACCAAAACCAAGAACATCTGCTAAATGATCACCATTAAAAAAAATCTCAAAATACTGCTCCTTAAAGTTAGGAATTAAACTCAGGTCATCTGATAGCTTTAGGAACAAATGTATACAAGTAACAATATATAAATCCGACCAATTAAGTTAAAAGCTTCATCACAAGAGTAAGCAACACATACCTTTTTAGAAGTGGTGCCTTAATATATCGACAATGCTGCATACGATGATCACGAACCGGTTAGAGCTGCTCGTGCTGATAACGTGTTGTAATCTAGTTGTTGTATCTACATACATCACATATCAAAAGTAAGAATCAAACATGAAATGTAAATGTAAATAGACAAGATAAGAGATAGGGAGAAAGTGATCATCTCATTTTATTCATCCTCATTTCTCCATACATTTTGTCTTCCATGGATTACATTATATAGATGTGGAAGAGAATACTAAAAGTCACAAGTAGGTGAAGAGTCTTCTTCTAGTAATGTCCACATTCATTGTATTTATATTTACAACATATATTATGTATATATTATTTTTACATTAACATTTGTTAGCAATAAATTATTTTATTTATTATATAATATATTAATATTTTATATATTATATTACATTTACTATACAATATATCATTATAATATTACTATTATATTTTTAAATATTTTACTATTATATAATATTTTATAATTATTAGTTTATTATAGTTTATTTATTAAAAAGTTATAGTAATATTATAGAGATTATACTATAGTGTAGTATATTATTATATCATCAATTTTGTTTATGTATATAAAGAAATACGTACTAGTAAGGGGGTTTAGTCATCTAGAACTTAAATTTAGAATTGGGATAATCTGTGGGATAAAATTTTAAGGTGTTAATCACATAGAACTAAAACTAGAATAAAATTTTACAGTGTTGTCAAGTAGAACTCTAACAAAACTAGAATTAGGATAATGGTATAAAATTATCCCACTTTTTTTTTAATTTTTCTATACAAAAATAAGAGTTCTAGCCTCTCAAATTATTCTCAGTTTTAGTTTGGAACTAGGTGGTAAAAAACTAGAACTCATATTTATTTTGTTATTTTTTATTTTTATATATTTTTTCTTTACTTCTTTCCTATTATGGTTATCACCATCATTAGACCATCATTATAATAATTAAATGTCAATATCTTATAGTCTAACCAAAAGTTATTTAATAGTAAAGAACATTCTTGTAAGCAATTATCAATCAATAATAGTAAGTTTAAAATACATAAATAGTATTTATATCTTCAAAATTTTATAAATATATATTTCATTATTATAAAAATTTATCCCATGTTATTTTATTAAAATATCCCGCTTCACAAAATTGTTTCTATTTATCTACTAAAATATTCCACTAACAAAAAATTATTTCACTTTAACAATTATCCCATTTTGCATGAAAATGTCCCAATTGACTAATACCCCCTTTGTATATAAAGAAATACGTACTAGTAAACTCTTCTTTTTAGACCCATATTAGAAGGACTACTTTAACCCGTTTATAATTTTCACTTTTGACAAATTAAAACAAGTTAACTTAAATGTATTTCCGTGTGTACTATTTGGAGTTATGCAGGTCAAGAAAGTTTTAAATCTCCATTTCACGTTACTTAATCCATTGCCAAATAACATCTAAAATTTCTTATATTTTGTTTCAGGGATACTTTTTTTTTCCTTTGCACAACTAATTAACGCATTAATAGACGGGAATAATCGATAATACTTCGTGGTCAACCAAACCACAGCCATCTTGCTAAAATTGTGAGCTGCACATAACCCAAAAGGTTACGTGTTCACATTGATTAATTGCGCCTGGGCTTGTGATCGAGTGTGGGTAAAAAGTGAAGCGGGCTACTCATTCCAACGCAAAAGAATAATAATTATTCTTAATTAGCTTGGTTTACTAATATGAATCTTCTTTATTTTGTTAATGATTGGACTGTGACCGTAACGTGATATCTTAATTGTTGTTCATTAAGTTTCAGTATTGGATCAACAAATTATTAAGAGCTAGTGAGAGGTCAATGCTTGCTAGCAATGCGTAAGATCCACATTTCTGACGAAATCGATCTGATGGACTCAGTCTTACTGTTTCCTCAATATGTTTATGATAGATGTCTTGACGAGCAACAAATATATATCTGATCCTTTTTTTTCTCCATTCATATACTTTTCATTACAAGCATTAAGTGCTTTTGCAATAGAAGAGATGGTGAATTTTCTACCCTATAATTAATGTTTGTGCATCTTAACTGTAGTGTATATTCTAACTCTCTTGGGTATAATTGTAGAATCGGCGAGAAATTTTGGATCAGAATAGTTTTGGAGACGCAGGAGTCGTTTTGGGTACTGCGCGGTCGACCGCGGCGCAAGGCCGGTCGACCGCGAACGTGCACAAGCCAGAGTAGGAGTCTGGATTTGGCACGGTCGACCGCGAGACCCTGTAGGCGAATTTGGTCTCTGTCACTGGGTCGCGGTCGACCACGAGCTTTGGGCGGTAGACCGCTAATCGGGTCAGGGCTTGTTTTGTGTTTCCTGTTCTTATTGAGTTTGGTGTTTGCTATAAATTCCAAAATATGAATTAGGATTTCTTTGGCTTTGTTTGGAGATTGGTTTGGGGATATTTGGAGCACAGAAAAATAAGAGTTTTTTGAGCAATTGTTTGATGGTTTATTTGGAGAGATTAAGAGATTTGTTGGTGAGATTAGTTAATTGGTTTGAGCGTTTTGTAATCTCAGTTTATACTTTTCTTCTCTATTAGTCAAAACACAATCCCCTTCTTGCCCCGTGGACGTAGGCAATTTGTCGAATCACGTAAAACTATTGTGTTTGGATTTGTGCCGTTGTTTTGATTTGTTTGGCCTTTATCTCGACGTTTGTTTGATTTGGTTCTCGAAGCACTCCCGTTTGGTTGTCCCGCTTCCGCACCGCGCACAACAGTTGGTATCAGAGCTCCAGATTCCAGATCTAGGGCTTTGTCTTGGTTGGAGGAGTAGACCAATTTGGAAGTTCGGCTAGGGCTTCGTTTGGTAAGAAAGGTGAGATCATTTTGGTAAAGACTCTATCTTTTTCAGTTTGGATTTATTCTTCGTTTGTTCCGCATTGGTTTGTTGGCGCTTGGGCTATTTGGAGGAGTAGATCACTTTGGAGGCTCTTCGAGGGCTTCGTTTAGAGATAAAGGTGGGATTTTTCCTATTTGTGGATATCGTTGCCGTCGTGCGGGGTGAGATTGTTTGGAGACTCTTGTTAGGGTTTCAATTAGAGGTAAAATTCTCTTCTTTATCAGTTTGGATCTATTCTTCATTTGTTGGTGCTTTGAGATAGTTGGCCGAGATAGAAGGATTTGAGGCTGGGTTATTTGTTTGTTGATACAGTGCATTGGATTATTGAGAAGTACCATTGACCTGCATATTGAAGTCCTTTGAGAACGTTGGTATGAGCAAGAAGATCGAGGCAGAGTTTGACACTTCTATTCAATGATTGAGGGGTCTCCTATTTGGTGTTCATTCAGGCATTTAGGGGCCTTCCAAGGAGGCATCATTAGAAGGTAAATTAGTATTTTGGTTTTCTATGTTAGGGATTGTACTAGACATTTGTGGGTTGCAACCAAGTCCCGTTGGTTTTGAAGTCCTAGTAGCCAACAACAGTTGAAGAAGTGTATTGGCAGAAGGTGAAGATACTTCATTCTGATTTTAGCGGGAGGTACAAGAGGGACCTATTTCTGTATTTGTGCCGAGCTCATAGCAGTTTGAGACACTTCAATAGAGTGGAAACATTATGGAGACGAGATAAGATGATATTTTGATTGATTGTTCCTTTCTGGAGGGGGATCGACGTTGGTTGTCGAGCATTGGTTCTGGTTTAGGAGGTTCGACATATTTCAGGCATCTTAGTCATAGGTTACCGACTGCTGCATTAGAGTTATTGGATCTGGTGGAGTTGCTTCAGATTTTGGTTGGCATAGGATATTTGGTTACCCAGTATTTGGTCACATCGAGGATGTGAGATTTGACCCAATTGCGCTTTTGGGATTCAGAGACTTATTTGATTATTGGTTGGGAGCTTTTGATTTTGTTCTGAGCAGGTATGTTACTTTTTGACTCTCGACAGGTAGAGAGCGTTGACTAGATCGTTTGGGTGGAGGGTGATGCTACTCCACGTTGGGTGGAGTTTACTCCACATACTCCAGATCATACTGTATCGTTTGGGATTCCAGCTGAGGTGACACAGATTGAGGATCATTTGGATTTGGATGCAGATGATATTAGGGATCATTTGAATTTGGATGTAGATGGTATTGGTGAAGAGTTGCAGACTTTTCTATTTGTTTGAGAGCCTTTGGAGGCCATTTGCGTGAACTACATGAAGGCTTGATTCCTTGGGAAAAAGGATACATAGGAAGTCAGTTTTGATACAGCCGATTTGGTGAGTAGATACCGACGTTTGGGAGAGTGTTCGCACTCCTGTTTGGATCTCGACTTATTATGGATTGAGTCAGTTGTCGTGAATCGTTTTACTTCGTGCTAGACGCAACAGTGAGACATTTGGGTTGGTCGGTGTTGGCTCAGTTTTTTAGAAGAAACTTCGCCGAGGTGGAGAATTGTAGAATCGGCGAGAAATTTTGGATCAGAACAGTTATGGAGGCGCAGGAGTCGTTTTGGGGGCTGCGCGGTAGACTGCGGTGCAAGGCCGATAGACCGCGAACGTGCACAAGCAAGAGTATGAGTCTGGATTTGGCGCGGTCGACCGCGAGACCCTGTAAGCAAATTTGGTCTCTGTCACTGGATCGCGGTCGACCGCGAGCTTTGGGCGGTCGACCGCCAATCGGGTCAGGGCCTGTTTTGTGTTTCTTGTTCTTATTTGGTTTGGTGTTTGCTATAAATACCAACATACGAATTAGGGTTTCTTTGGCTTTGTTTGGAGATTGGTTTGGGGATATTTGGAGCACAGAAAAAGGAGAGTTTTTCTGAGCAACTGTTTGAGGGTTTATTTGGAGAGATTAAGAGATTTATTGGTGAGATTAGTTGATTGATTTGAGAGTTTTGTAATCTCAGTTTATACTCTTCTTCTCTATTAGTGAAAACCTAATCCCCTTCTTGCCCCGTGAACGTAGGTAATTTGTCAAACCACGTAAAACTATTGTGTTTGGATTTGTGCCGTTGTTTTGATTTGTTTGACCTTTATCTCGACGTTTGTTTGATTTGGTTCTCGAAACACGCCCATTTGGTTGTCCCGCTTCCGCACTGCGCACAACAATAATTAAGCTGATAGTACCACACACATGATCCCGACTTAAATTTTGTTTCCAAATCTATGATGAATAAAATTGTTAATACCCATAAGAACATCCTAGCTAAGATGGATGCATTTCCGCACGATACCTAGCCCCAACCAAGAGGATATAGGAGAGAAATTTAATTAATTAATTTCCTCCCTATACAATATGTAAGGAGAGAAGAAAATTAATATCAATAATCTAGTAGTTCAATTAGTATCATTATGATCATCCGTATCTTCTTACGTACTCATTAATTCTAGCCAGTTTGTGCACATAATACACGAATTATGACATAATTTGCAATTTGAATATATAGACTAAGATGACATCTGCTAGAATATCTAGGTACGCATACGCTAAAAAAAGTTACATACGACGACAGCAAAAGCCAGCCCATGCTCTGGTTTCTTTCCGTGTAAAACTCAAGTGACGGGTACACATTTACCCTTCTCAATCCTCACACACAAAATATTATTTCCTCGTTCGCTGTCTTTTACAAGCCACGTGCTCCCTCATTGACCCTCCTTTTACTAACCCCTTGTTTTTATCCCACCCCTACTCTCCAAACGCTTATTATAAATATCCCCAGCTCTCCTCCTCCTCCTCACTTATATTCCACCCAAACCAAGTACTGAAAATGGTGAAGAGCAGCAGCAGCAGCATCAAGAAGCAATACAAGGGAGTGAGGATGAGGAGTTGGGGTTCATGGGTTTCGGAGATCAGGGCTCCAAATCAAAAGACTAGGATCTGGTTAGGCTCCTACTCGACCCCTGAAGCAGCAGCACGCGCTTATGATGCCGCTCTCCTGTGCCTCAAGGGCTCCTCAGCCTCCCTCAACTTCCCGCAAGATCACGTCAGCAGCAACAACAATGGTCCCAGTCCTCCGTCCGCCTCCACTCNCAGCATCGTCGACTGAAGAGGCGTCGTCGTCGACGACTAATGTTAGAGAGGAGTCATCAGCGTCATCGGATCACTCGAGTGAGGTGGGATATGACGTCTCGTGGTTCGATGATCTTGGAGCGTTTCAGTCGCCTAAATGCATGGAGCTCATGCTCGGTAACTGCAGCTTCTTCGCGCCTTCGCAAGCCGAGGACCAGTTCGATGAGGTCGGTGACTTCAGCCTCTGGAGCTTCTGCTAGATCGCTGGTACAGAGTGAGGAGGAAGGGAGACCGATAAACTTTAATTTACCATGGAGCTACATGTTTTAAGTTTTTGTAATTCCTTGGGAAGTTCATATATAAATATATATACAGGGGCATATTGATTCTTTGTACAACTTCGATCTGTTTTGATTAAAGGGTACATTAATATATAATAACTGATTAATAAAGAAAATTAATGAATTCGATAAACTGATCACTATATATTGAGTGTGTTTTGCTTGTTTTTGTTAGCCAGCTTAGTTACAACGCAGGACTGTGGGTATCTTTATTCTTGCTGTTATTCCGCAGAAACAATACGAAATTGGTAATTGCCCTGGAGGGAAAATACTTCGTGATGATCTATTTATTGTAAATGGTGAATATTGCATATCTTAGCTACAGTTCTAGCTATTTAGTAATGGATTAAGTAAAGGGTAAAATGCGTAGGAGTTATGAAGTGAATTAACTTGTTTTACTTTGTCAAAGGTAAAAATAAAAAATGGTTAATTACGATATTCTTTCTAGATACAAGTAAAAAAGAGTTAACCTCTTAAATTAACCTAGAGGTTTAATTTTTAAATCTACCTCTTAAGTCAATGAAGTAAGAAATTATATCTTTATTTATGAAGAACAAAACAATGACGTTTCCTCATCCCATAGAAGTGAACTCAACGAGTAATATAAATTTTACCTGTACAAGGTAGAACGCGAAATTTACCTGTTCTCTCTTTAATTCCTCGTCTTTAAAGCATTTTCTAAAAAAGACCTATAAGTGGGACCATATACTATGTTCTCGAATGTGCCTTTTTCAGTTTACAAAACAGATAGGATATTCTTAGTTTACCAAATACAGCAACATAACTTTCTCCCAAAACAAAAAATAAAATAAAAATAAAAGATCAAATAATAAAAAATAAAAAACAAAAAATAAATTAAAAATAAAAAATAAAAAAAATAAAAATAAAAATAAAATATATAAAGTAAAATATAAATAAATAAATTAAATAATAAATAAAACAAAGTAACATATAATATTGCCTTAGGCTTATTCCATGGAGTTTCCATACATAGATATTTAATTTAAGCTTGTTAAAGACTTATGTGTCTGTACTTTCCATAATGTTATCTAGGCACAATGGAATTAATATATATGTTGATTTGATTCCTTTTGAGTTAATCACGGTACAGTTTAAAATACATAAATAAATGAAGAATTTTTAAAGATGCATGTACTTAATAATTTGTTAGTTTAATAGGCAATCCCCTTCTAATCTTGGTTTTGCATATTATATAAGCTGAGACATCCTGATTAACTTTACGTAATAATCAACTGTTATAGTTCATTAAATATAGGGGTGTTTGCGTATATAACCCTCATATCTTCAATATTTGCAGAGTTACCCTCCAAATATTGAAATTTGCAAACTTGTCCTCCAATTCTCTCACATCGATTTTTCTATCCCTTTCACTTACCAATTTTAGTTTTTAAATAGGACATTGCTGCAAAGCTACTGGAAAATTTGACACCTTGTTTAAAAAAACAACATTTTTAAGTTGGAACAGTAGAAAACCCAGAATGCTAGCTTTGAGGTGTAGCTTTGCAAATACTAAGAGTTGAGGGGGAATTTTGCAAATATTAAAGATTTGAGAGGTATATATACACAACCCCTGGGCCTGCCCATCCGGGCCGGCCCGGCCCGGCCCAAAAATCCGGGCCCGGGCTGGGCAAAACCGGAGCCCGGACCGGGACCCGGGTACCACGGGCCAGGTCCGGGCTTGGGCCCAACCGGGCCGGGCTCCGGATCGGCCCGGATTTTTTTTAATTTTTTTCTTTTCTTTTTTTTTAAAAATTCTAAAAATTAGTTTAAATTTATTATATTTTATATAATTATGTATTAGTATGTACTTATAAATTATTATGTAACTATATATTATATATACATATATTATATATATATTATATATACATATATTATATGTAAATATATTATATATATTTATAATCTATAACTTGAGAGAGAGAAAATCGCATAAGTAGCCATTGCCCGTTGGGCCAATGGGGAAGAAGTAACCGTTGTAATATACTATACTTATATACTAAGAGAGAGAGTATACACACACATATTATACATATATAAGAGAGAGTATACTTATATAAGAGGGAGTATACATATATAAGAGAGAGTATACCTTTATAAGAGGGAGTATACATATTATACATATATAAATAAGAGAGTGTATACCTATATATACTTATATAAGAGAGTATACATATATAAGAGAAAGTATATTTATATATACATATATACTAAGAGAGAGTATACACACACACATATTATACATATATAAGAGAGAGTATACTTATATATACATATATACTAAGAGAGAGAGTATATACACACACACACACATATATTATACATATATAAGAGAGTGTATACTTATATATACTTATATAAGAGAGACTATACATATATAAGAGAGAGTATACTTATATATACATGTATAGTATAAGAAAGAGTATATATATACATACATACATTATACATATATAGAAATATATTATATATACATATATTATATATATATACATATATTATACATCTATAAAAATATATTATATATACATATATTATACATATATAATACACATAAAAAATAAAAAATACTATTCCAGGCCGGGCCGGGCCGGGGCCGGGCACCAAAGAGGCGGCCTGGGCCCGGCCCGGAGCCCGGACTTGGCCCGGGTTTCCGGCCCGGGCGGGCCCGGGCCGGCTTTTTGGACACCCCTAACAACCCCTATAAAATAAATTTCAATTGGGAAAGCATGGGCCAAAATTTCGTTAATAGACAAAATCCGAGTATGTGTAGAAGCTGCCAAAACAAATAAGTATATATTTCTTCTAATTCACTGCTAGTTCTGTGTAAAGGTCTAAAGGATGAACCTGTTGTGTTCTTATAATGAGGTGTGGACTTGTATGATCACAGTGTATTGTATTGATTATTTTATTTTATTTTTGAGCATAAAAGCAAGGGAACATCCCTGTTCATTTCATTGATTGGTAATAAAAGAAGGATACGGGAAAGTGTCGTATAAAAATATAAATAGAAACATATTCTTTTTTCCTTTGTTTATATGAATGATCTTCTCCACAAGAAGTATCAACAAGGGTGACGAGTGAATCCTAACCGTCATTCACCACAATGCTGATAATCTTATGGTCGAAAACCAGCCCTACTATAATTGACAAAATAGGAGAAAGAAAAGTTTCTACTATGAAAATATCAGAAGTAACAATACATAAGTGATAAGCTATTTGCAAGTTACAGAAGGACCCTTGTGAGGAGACAATGACATTTTGAGACATAGCCAATGAGTATGCATGGGGGAAGAGGCTACCCAGTGTGTTGTCTCCAACCCATTTGTCCTCCCAAAACCTAATCATAGAGCCATCACCCAATTTCCATTTGATGCAGCTTACAAGTGGTTCTCTGATTAGGGTGATATTATTCCAGAAAGGTGAATAAGCTGAACTGTGAGTAGAGTTTTGAACAGTGCATGATTTGTGTTTGTATAGAGCTGAGAGAGTAGAGCCAACAAAAGAGTGTCTCTTAATGGCATGCCATAGCCATTTGAAGAGAAAAGAGTAATTCAGGCACTTTAGATCAATAACACTAGGTCCATCCTTTTTCTTGGTCTTGCATATCATTTTCCACTTTACCAAACATTTCATAGGCTTGTTATCCATTGACCCTCCCCATAGGAAATTTTTTCTTACTCTATCAATTATCTTAATTAGCCAATCGCGAAGCTTGTAGAAGGATATATAGTAGAGAGGCAAGGAGGACGAAACAACATTAATGAGAATGAGATGACCACCAATTGATATGTTAGATTCTTCCCATTTTGAGAGCTTAGTTTTGAACTTCTCAATAAGAGGTTGCCAATCAGATTTGTTAAGTTTCCCACATCTTAATGGTAAACCCAGATAGGTCAGTAGTAGGTGCTCCTGCTTATGCTCCTGCTTACAGTATAGGGTTGAAGCCGACCTACTGCCTCTATCTCTGAATTTACCAAAGTAAATCAAAGGAGGTTTGGGTGTAATTGATGCTAAGGCCAAAAATGTTTTCAAAAATATAGAAGATGGCATTGAGTACAGATATCTCTCTTGGGTTTGCATTAGCAAAGATCAGAGTGTCATCAGCAAATTGTAAGTTTCTGATACTGGAAATGGCAGCTGAAAGGGGAAGAATAGAGAGGTTCTCATTGTCTACATTTCTTCCTATCATCTTATTAAGTACATCAACTATCAGAATGAAGAGCATGGGGGAGAGGGATGGAAGAACCCTAGAGGGGGTGAATATGGTTTATGCTAATCTAATCTATTATTAATGCTAATTAAAAATTATTAACAAATATATCCTAGCAAGATTGATATATAATGAATTATTTGCAAGGATATGTAAACTAAGGGCAAATAAATATGAGCAATGGCGAAATAAATAATGAGCACAAATAAAACACCAAGGTAAATGTTTTCGTCGAAAGTTGTTTTCATCGTAGATTCCATTAAAACTTAAATTGTTTATAGAGAATTACAACGAAAAGTAAGCAAATTATAACTCTCTTGAAAATAACACAGAAATCGTTTATCGACCCCTGTTTTGTGGGACTTTGCCTGTGCCGGGAGTGCTTTGACTCGTGGACCACCAAATCACAGATTGTGAGGGGTTTAAAGATTCTTCCTTCGTTTGTCAAAGTAGGAATTTGAAGTGAATATCTTATCAAAGTAAGACGATCACTCTTCTTAAGATCAAGTCAAAGCTCGAATCTCAAGGAATCACGCGAGGAACTCAATTCTTGTTGTTTTCTCTCTGCTCTCTATGCTCAGATCTACTCCAATTTGGTCGATCCCCGTCAGTGGTGACCCTAGGGGGGTATTTATAGCCTCTGGGACATGTAACTGAAAAAATACAACAAACGATAAAGTTAAGCTTGCGAAACAGTGTTTACTGTCTCGGTGGTCGAGACAGTGTTTGCTGTATCGGCCTCCGAGACAGTAAATACTGTCTCGGAAAATTGGTCGAGACAGTGTTTGCTGTATCGGCCTCCGAGACAGTAAATACTGTCTCGGAAAATCCAACTGCCTGGCAGTTTTTGCTGTAACTGCTTTCCCACGTTTCAAACTCTATTATTTTGGCAGTTATTCACGTGATTTTCGCTCATGATGTTTTCCACGTCCCTTGGTAGTTAGTGGACACGTGGGTGGAAGTTATTAATTAATTTTTGACCATTTCAAAACTATCTCGCTGGCGAGACAGTAAACACTGTCTCGCTGGCGAGACAGTCCATACATGTCTTGATCTTTCTAAGATAATATGAAGTCAATTCTTGTGATTTTTTGGATATTTATCAGTATTTTTTGATGCCTATAGATATCCCCTCCAAAGTATTCCAGACTCATTCTTCTATAGAGGAGTCTGAGATATTTTGGA
Source organism: Asparagus officinalis (assembly GCF_001876935.1). Classification (NCBI taxonomy): domain Eukaryota; kingdom Viridiplantae; phylum Streptophyta; class Magnoliopsida; order Asparagales; family Asparagaceae; genus Asparagus; species Asparagus officinalis. The sequence goes on from NC_033796.1 coordinate 48,576,236, forward strand.
TAAGATAGATCTTACTTACGATCCCTTCAATGCTTGGTTGAGTAGATCGTGTAGAAGGACCCGTAAATGGCTTCAACTCCCAATCTCTTCTTCCTTTAGTCTATTCAGTTCTTTGTAGAATAGCTAATATCCTTCCGGTACCGCGTTTATCGCTTGACCGTTGTCGAGATTTTGAATCGAAGCTGGTATTTGTACTTGTGAGTTCAGCTTTTGTCATCAAATTGATACTTATACACCCGTTGAGAGTTCGTCAGGTTATTCTTAAGAATATTCAGAGTAATATTCTCTAGAAACTTCCTGTTGAGGGTAGGGAAACAATTTAGACTCATGTACCTATTGAAGTATTTATGTGTATCAAAACACCATGATATCGCCTATTATACTCAAAACAATCATTGCCGTCTCGTGATACGAGACAGCTTATACTGTCTCGCTGTGCGAGATAGTATATACTGTCTCGCACGGCGAAACAGTAAAGTCTGTCTCGCTCGGCGAAGTCGGGGTTATAAAACCCCGACTTAGGGTTTTTTGGTGTCTTTTCACGTCGATTTTGAAGCGACTTCTGGCGATTTCTTGAGCGATCTTCTGCGAGTTTTCTACTTCTTCTTCCCTTCTTTGTTTCTGATTTGGGTGGAGCTTCTGTTTGGGGGATATTTCACTCGTGTTCTACAGGTTTGTTTTCCCCCTCTTCTTTAAAATTTTGATTTTCTTTGATTCTTCCCCATGCATGTGTATTTCAACTGTATTTTGTGATATTTTTGTCAATTCCATACTCAAAACCCTAACTTTCTCGTTGGATTTCAATGTAGCTTGTATTTTCGTCATGTCGCCGTGTAGATCTTGAGTTCCCCGGGGTCGTCCGACTGTCCAGCCCACCGAAGGGGCTGATCCCGTTATTGCTTCGCATGGGGGTACACTTCTTTCACCCTTTCACGAATTTAAATATTGTATCTTGTGAATTTCATACGTATATATCCGTATTTGTATGTAAATCCTCGTTTGTCATCCTTTGAGATACATTCGAGAAGAGCCGGTATTCTCCTTTGAGGGGATCGACGCTAGAAAGTATTTGTTTTGCTTGGACAAAACACACTTCAGAATATACAGGGGCGATTTCGTATCATCCCATGTGTGTTGAAAGGTTTTGATATGTCGTTATAATACTCGTGCATAGTAACGCATATCTCTTTTACACATGTGGTAGATAGAAAATTGTCGCACCTATTATGAGGTGGCGATTATATCTTATGGGGTAAGATATACTGCCTTCTCTAAAATTTTAAGACTATTCTTACACAATTTATGTGTATGTCTTCTTTATCAGTCCCTTTTTCTTCTGCAATCTTCACTGCTAATGAGGTTACGGGCCAAAGTAGTGTCACTCATTTTTATTATGAGGGGATTCTGTTAGTTGAATCAGCTCCTCAATTCAAGTCAGACTACAGGGAAGGGGCCAGAAAGTTGATTCAGCGAGGTAGTTGTCGTATTCTGCGACGGTTAATCATGGACGTAACTTTAATTTCAGAGCAAGACTCAAACCAGTGCATAAGGAAGCCAGATTTCTTGTTTGGTGACTCTGTAAGAGATCCGGCGATCGTTTCTTGTAGACTTGCGCAGTGGTTATATGAGAGTGGGTCATTATTCCTGCATCTGCCCTGGATTCCTCGAGAGCATTCACTTTTAAAGTTCAGAAATTTGTCAGTTGGACGTGAAATGTTCTGGAGATTGACCGAAAACCACGAGCGTATTCACTGTAGTTTTATTGGGAAGGAAGCCACCCCGGGTTCCAATGACAGGGCTTCTGTACGAGGACTTCATCCGGGTATCTTAAGTCAAGATAATATACCTCAGAACGAAAAGACATCGTAGGCAAACACCGTGAATAATCGATTAGCTGCAGTGGGAAAGAAATTACCCAACCAGAATTTCAGATGCTATGGATGGGTCCATTATTTTGGAGACAAGTGGTGGACCAGAATGACCCGATATGTGTTGAATCGTTGGGGGCGAGAATTGGCAGAATTAGGGTTGTCAGTCCCGATCTGTGCCAGTATGTATGGTTTGCAGATCAGTGTAGGTCATTTCCTTTGTTTGTTCGAGATCTACAACCCTTACACCAATACATTCTTCACCAAGAATGGGGAGCTCGGGTTACCATTACATGAAATGATGAAGGTGTCTGGTTTGCCTATAAGTGATGTCACGTATCAAGAATTCTTCCCAACCGCCAGTCAGTTGAATAAGATGAAAGATCGGTCAGCTGTGACCCATGACACTTTATGGGAATTAACTTGTCATTATCACGTAGCTATGGCTGAGATGGAGACTAGAGCTAAGAAGAAATCTCCCCAGATTAGCTTGAAACAATTCTCCGATTATTTATTCAAGAACCTTGATAATCGTTCGGAAGAGGTGTGCGGATTATCTTTTTTGACTCCGAATGAGATCAACCGACTATTAGAGAAAACGAACGCACAATCTTATACCTCTCATTCAGAAGACGGGTTTCCTCATGGTACTAAATTTCGTTCTTATTTGTGGCAAGCTGGGGTTCCAATTCATCCTACTACCCTGCTGGCAGGCTTTCTGGCTTTATGGCTGAAAAGGTACGTCATTCCTCATCAACCCTCCGATTCGATGCCGATCGAGGTGTTGTATCCAGCCGTCCAATTAGTCATAGGTCGTAAATTATCCTTACTTCCTACTATGGTGGCCGGCATCCATAGTGGATTACGCCAATTGGTTTCCGTGCTTACTCAAGAGGGAAAGAAATCTTCCACCGGCGTATCCGTTCCGAAGCTGGAATTACCTTATACTTATTTGATGACTTGATTGGTACTTCACCGGCCAGATTTAATGGAATCTCCTGAGATGGTGGACCCTAGCCTCCATTTGTTACAAAATCTTGAGGGCTGTAAATGGGTTAAACATCGGTGGATGGATATAACGAGGCACTTTAAAGTTCACAAATGTTTGGAATTCTTCCCTTGCTTCCCTCGATTCTCCGGCACATACAATACGACCTTATTGGATGCTGAGGAACCAAAGCAGAATCGCACCATTTTGGATGTCGGGTGCTTCAGATGGCTGATGAACATTCAACCTAGTTATCTAGTGCTCAGGGTGAAAGAGGTTTGTCACATTGAACCTTATTTTCCATGTCGATTTGCTCGCCAATTCGGCTATGACCAACTGTATGTCGGCAATCCGAACCGTCAACTTAGCGTTCGAGGCAGACTTATTGATGGGGCGAGAGCTTGGTTTTGGAGCGTCGTCGGTTGTACCAATGTTGAGTTCGATCTCCCCTTGGAATTGCCGCCTCTACGGATGACCTTCCTTTATTGTAAGTGGCTGATAGCTGCCAATATTGTCACTCGGAATAGGCAGATATCAGACTCAGAAGAAGAGGCAGCCCCGCAACATACGACAGAGGCGACCCGTGAAACTATGTTATCACCCCGAAGGACAGAGGTCACCGAATTGTCCAAAAAGGGAAAGGAACCGGCCCGCCCAACTGATAGTGAAGAAGAGTTTGATAGTGATGAAATAGAAACTTCTGAGGGGGCAGGTGAGACTGGTTCAAGTTCTGAGGAAGCAGTTGGTCTTCTTGATTCTTTCTTTGAGAGAGGACTTGTAAACCCTCCCGTTGTTCATGTCCAACCGCAAGACGCTCCGAAAAGAAGGAGGGAGAGGGTCGTTATGACTTATCCCAATCGGATGACGGTAGAGGTTCTCAGTGGAGATGAAGAGGAGGAAGAAGATACAATGCCTCTTGCTCATCGGCGAAGATCACAATCTTCCACTCAAACTCAAGCCCAAGTCCTTCCCGGAGCTGAATTGCGCACCAAACATCGTCATGAAGGATCTGAGGTTCGAGATGAATCACGTCCATCAAAAAGACGAAAGAAGGCCGCTTCTAAGCCACGTGTTTGTCTTCCCGCTTTAGAAGAGACATCTGCCCGCGGTGTTTCTTCGGATGAACACGGTAACAATCCGTCTTTATCGCTCTTATATTTCTTAATGCTCAGGCTTATTTCATACTCAACCTTTGTAGGGAGTCAAGAAGAGGGAGAATTTCAAGTTAAAACCGCTTCTCCTGGCGGTATGGAGGCTGAGGAGTCGAGCTTCATCCAACAAATACAGGATGCTCTGAAAGACGAAACAGCTGGTATTCCACCAATTTCTGATATTTATCCATCGGCTTCAAACACATGTACTGATCTTTCTCCATTCGGAAGACAATTTCATGAAATGAATGAGTCGGAGCTAAAAGAAGCGGGTGCAGGTAGTGGAGCTCTCGAATCCGTCCCGGTCAACAAATGTAAAATTAATCTTCGTTTTGAGCATATTCGTCTAAATTTATATGTTATTTATGACTCAACACATTCTGTAGATGCCATAATGAAAGAATCTGTTAGAGGAGAGGCCACACATGCAACAGAGGTCGAGGGTTTCAACGAGCATAACCTCGATCTCGATCTCTCAGATGGTGACCATTAGTATATCTCCGATTTATTATCGGGGAAAGCTTTTGATACAGCCATCGGATCAACTGTTGGAGTTGGTTCAACAGCTGGTGCCTCCTCTAATGACTTGTGCACTTTGTCTTCTTTTAGTCAAGCTAAAAGAAGCGGGTGCAGGTAGTGGAGCTCTCGAATCCGTCCTGGTCAACAAAGGTAAAATTAATCTTCGTTTTGAGCATATTCGTCTAAATTTATATGTTATTTATGACTCAACACATTCTGTAGATGCCATAATGAAAGAATCTGTTAGAGGAGAGGCCACACATGCAACAGAGGTCGAGGATTTCAATGAGCATAACCTCGATCTCGATCTCTCAGATGGTGACCATCAGTATATCTCCGATTTATTATCGGGGAAAGCTTCTGATACAGCCATCGGATCAACTGTTGGAGTTGGTTCAACAGAAGCGGGTCCTTCTGAGAGTAGGGCCTTTGTTCTATAAACTCCGTATTTTTCTTCTTCTTTTTTTCTTTTTTTAAACTTGCCTAATCATGTAAGTGTTCGAATTATAGGACCAGCTACTGGAACTGATACCACCATAACCATTGGAACATCTGATCAACCTGAGGGTCGTGACCTCTTGTCATGGGCAGGAACCAAAGTTGATTTTCAACCATCAATTCTCTTACCTCAACCTACTACTCCTGTGGACCCCATGATGATAGAAATTAATGTCACTCCCCAACTTAGTCCTGTTGCAACAAAAACAAGACCAACTGAAGAAGTCGGTACATCGACAGCTGTTGCGACTAGAGTTGGTGAGTTTTATATCAATCATTTGTTTTAAATTTCTGATCAATATTTCATTATACTCATTGTGATTCTCTTGTTTGCAGAATCCTCTCCCAAAAGGCCTATTAACCTGGACCCGAAGTTCTCTGAGGTTTTGGTCAAAAAATCATCTGATGTAGCGAGTGCGTCAACAAGTATCATTCCTGAACCAACTCCAGCAGTTGTAGAGCCCAGTTCGGTATCGACAAGTCAAGGTAGTTAAGTCATTGAATTTTTCGTTAAGCTTGGTATACTTCCGTTCGTTGTTACGTATGCACATATATATTTTTACTGACATATTTGTCCTCATCGCAGCTCCTTCTTCATCATTATCAAATCAAATCCAAGCTTTATTGGCAGACGAAGACCCGGATAAGGCTGTCATTTGCTCTGATCTCCGAGGCTTCATCTCCTTTCTGAACGCTATGGTCGATCACATTCTCTTCAAAGGATCGTATTTTGAGAATTTTAAGAGACCTCTTGATCGTTACATATCGGAAATCAGAGAAGAAGGATATGGTGAATTAGCTGATTCCATCGACGCTTATTTGGCCGACTTCAAACAACATGCTGAATTTCTAAAGGATCTCCGCATCAAAGGCGCACCCTCCTATATTGCTTCTCAAATGGACTCCAGGTTACAGGCGTGGCGTGATTCTCAGAAATTGGCTGAATTCGAACTCTAAAAGCTAAGAGCCCGCAGTAATCAACTTAGGGTGAGTGTCGCCAAAAGGACACAGGCCAAGGTCGACCGGTATCGAGACTTAGAGTCGAGTCGAGCCGAGATAGCCCGCTTGGAAGAGCAACTTGCGAAGGCCAAGGATGCTCATGAAATTTTGGAGTCTGATTTGGCAGAGATAACTCAAGCTGAAGAAAACTTGTTTCAGCAACTGAATCTTCAGGATAAGATACTTGCTGAAAAGGAACAAGAGGTCGTCGAACTTCAGAATGTTAGTGAAGAAGTTTTCAAAATTAAATTGACAGCTAAGCTTGAACATGCTTATACGACAGAACTCTCTAATCTTGAGGATCAAATCCTTCATTACAAACTATTGTAATTTTGAGAATATGTATATTTTTTATGTGGTTTTGTTTGAACGCTTTTGATCAATATATTGAACTCTTTTGCTCATTGAGATTTTATTATGATTACTCATTCTCGTTTAGAATAAATAACCATAATACTTATAGGATTTTTGGCAAATCCTCAGCCATCAACGGATTTGATATGCCTTTACCGACTACCGTTTGAATCGGGCTAGTATGTGAATTATCTAAGTCCGTTTCACATATAACGTTGTGCTAAAAGAATTAAACTCTTTTAGACTTTGAACTACAATATTGAATATGTAGGCTACATGTGTTAGATATAGGCTTATCTCTAATAATGGATTAAGATAATATCCCCCATGCATGAACGACATGGATTTTAAAATGTAAGTAGGTTACATTTCCCATGCAGGAAAATGAACCCAAGATTATAAAGAAAGAATTAGTTATTCTGTCTTTAAATCTCTTGTTTGTTAGTAGAGATGAACCCAAGGTTACAAAGAAAGAATTGGTTATTCTGTCTTTAAATCTCTTGTTTGTTGGTAGAGATGAACCCAAAATTGGAGAGGAAGCATTTTATATTCTATCTCCTGATCTCTTGTTTGTTGGTAGAGATGAACCCGATGATGGAGAGGAAGAATTTTATATTCTATCTCCTGGTGCAAAGGAAACTCGAAGTGGGATCTCCACTTAGAGAATCTGGATTGGTTTGAATAATCCTAACTGTCATAAGGTTTAATTATTCAATTCAAAAGTGGACCTTTCGTTCGCAATATGAATCGAAAGGAGATTTTGGTTGTGGTCCTAACTATAGTAAGGTTTGACCAAGTGGGAGTTTTGAGACGATCCTAACTGTAGGAAGGTTTGATCGCTCGATTTGTGGACCTCTCGTTCATTGAAAGAATCGAGAAGGGATTTTGGTTTGGGTCTTAACTGTAGTAAGGTTTGACCAAGTGATGAATGGGAGTGGGGTACAAATAACAATGAGTTTGTTGATTTGTACAAACTGCTTGGTGGGAAATTTTGATGTCAAAGTGGGGTACAAATAACAATGAGTTTGTTGATTTGTACAAACTGCTTGGTGGGAAATTTTGATGTCAAACACAAGAATTTGACACGAAATGATCCGGCGATTGATCCGGACCGATAACCTGAATTTTTTGACATTGTATCATAATTTCAGCATTAGGAATGCTAGAAAACAGATACAATGGGAGTTTGAAGGATTTTAATCCATGACTGATTTTGATGGACCTACCGTCGGTCGATTCGATTGGTGGGGGTTTTGGCATGTGGGGTTACGAATCATCGAGTTTCCCTTCCATGATCACATTACGGGGTTTTATGAGGAAAGATTAACTGTCATTGAATCTCATCTCAACAAAAGCAGTAAAAGAATTCTTAATCATTTTTATAATAATTAAGAATGGATTATTTAAATGATCAGCTTCTATTTAGGACATTCAACTGATCTCGGGTTATCCTGAAATATCCTATACAGGATTCTCTAGGAACTTCCTGTTTTGCACAGGTTATCCTGAACATATTACGGATAATAATTTTTTAGGAACTTCTCATTTATTGGCATCATTAATTTACTACCATCCTGGGTAATCAGGCGATATACGCCGTTTGAATAGACTGCTTCTATTACAAACGGTCCTTCCCATTTGGGTTGGAATTTTCCTTTCTTCTTAGAATTAAGAATCATAGGTCTTCGAACGGCAAGAACCGGATCTCCTTCTTTAAAACTTCATCGTCAGACTTTTTTATTGAAAGCCCGGGAAATTCTAGCTTGATAAAACTCGATCTGTTGCTGAGCTTCCAAGCGCTTTTCATCTAACATTTCTAATTCCTCGAGACGTTTCTGATGATGTTCTTCAGTCGTCATTCCCGTTGCGAGAGCGATGCGAAGGGAAGGAATTTGTATTTCCAAAGGAAGGACGGCTTCGTACCCATATGTTAAGGAGTATGGAGTTGTTCCTGTTAGCGTGTGGACAGTCATATGATAAGCCCAGAGGACTTCGCCGAATTTGTCGTCCCAATCTCGTTTATTGGTTTTCACAAGTTTTGCCAAAATCTTGATAATGGTCTTGTTAAAAGCTTCGGCCAATCCGTTAGCTGTGGGATTATAAGCAGTTGATGAAACTTCCTTAATCCTGAATTTACCGTAGAATTTGATAAATACGTTGCTAACGAATTGAGGACCATTATCGTACACTATTCGCCTCGGGACACCATACCGATATATGATGTGGTGTTTAATAAATTTGATAACATCACTCGTCTTCACCTCTTTAAGTGGAATCGCTTCTGCCTATTATGAGAAGTAATCGGTGATTACCAGAATAAAATGGTCCCCTTTAACCGAAGGTAGAAAATAGGACCTACAATATCCATTCCCCAAGTTTTAAATGGCCATGATGTTGCTGACGGGTGCAGATGCTCTGGAGGCTGGTGCATATAATTTGCATGTAATTGACACACTTGACATCGTCGGGCGTAGTCAACTGCATCCTTTACCATAGTTAGCCAGTAATATCTAATTCTCTTAAGTCGGTCGTAGAGTTTAGGACCGGGCTGATGTGCACCACATGTCCCATCATGCGCCTCTTTGAGTGCTTGTTCCGCTTCCTTGTTGGATAGACAACGGAGTAATAGACCATCGTATGACTGTCGGTACAGCATTTGTGCTTTAGCGTTGTAGTAAAACCTCAGTGCTCTCCGCCGAATCGAATCCCTTTCTCTTACGTCTTCGGGTAAGATACCATGTAGGACATAATCGATAATAGGGAAACGCCAATCTCGAACTTCGGGTTCAACTCTTGTTGAGTATGCTTCTTTGGCAACCGAATCGTAGATTGGAACAATAAGTTAGTGAGTTCTCACTGTAATTAATTGTTCTGTCTCGGGAGGCTGAACCAGAGATACCGACAATGCCGCCAAAGCGTCTGCGTATGCATTTTGGAGACGCGGAACGTACTTGATGAAAAATTCTTCAAACGAGCTTGCCATCTCGATGGCCACCTGGTGGTATGGAATCAGGTCTCGATTTCTGACTTCATACTCTCCTCGTATCTGATTAACTACCAATTGAGAATCCCCAAAAACTTCAAGGTATTCGACCCCCAGCTCTTTGGCAAAATTAAGTCTAATTATTAATGCGTTATACTCGGCCATATTATTAGAGCATTGTTCGGTCAATGAGTATGCTCTAGGTAAGACATGCTTTTCCGGGGAAACTAAAACGACCCCCACTCCTGAGGAGATTTTAGAACATCCGGGCACGCTCGCCACGTTGGTTGCGCGGGAAACCCCATTGAAGTATAATTGCCACACTTGTTGATGTGAGGTGGTATTAACTTCGTGAGTTTCATCCGGCAAATCATCATACAACTCGACTGCATCTTTCGTAGGGTTTTCCGCCAGAAGATCACAAATAGCTCGTCCCTTAACTGATTTTTGTTACTTGAAATACAAATCATACTGCGATAAGAGTATCGCCCACCTCGCTAAACGCCAATTCATGGAGACCGGTTGGGTCATGAATACCCGGATTGGGTTTATGTTGGAAATGACATAAATTGTTTTTCCAACTAAATAATGTCGCATTTTCTGGATTGCGAATACCAAGGCGAGGCATTCTTTCTCAATCATCGGATAATAAGACTCAGCTCCTACCAATGTATGACTCAGATAATACACAACTTGTTCGTGACCGTTATCGTCATCTTGTGCGAGTAATGCGCTTAACGAATGGCTCGTCACTTTGATATAAATCAAAAATGGTCTGCCCGATTTCGGTGCAACGAGAATAGGTGGATTCGCTAGATATGTTTTAATATCTTCGAATGCCTTTTGGCATGCTTCATCCCAAACGAACGACCTGCCTTTCTTTGTGAGTTTAGAGAACGGTTGATATTTTCCAGACAGATTTGATATAAACCGACGGATATATGCCAATCGACCTTGCAACCCTCTGAGTTCTTTAAGATTCCTCGGGGGTTGTAATTCATGTATCGCCTTTACTTTATCAGGATCGATATGAATACCTTTTGTGGTGACGACGAACCCAAGAAATTTACCGCTGGACATTCTAAGAAAGGACTTAGTTGGGTTCATCTTTAACTGGTGAGTCCTCATAAGATCGAACATCGTCTTCAAATCGTTAATGTGATCGTTTTTATCACGGCTCTTAACGACCAGGTCATCAACGTAGCATTCGACTATCTTTCGAAGGTGTTCTTGAAAGATCTTTGTCATTGCTCGTTAATACGTAGCACCGGCATTCTTCAAACCGAAAGGCATAACAGTATAACAAAAGACAGCAATGTGTGTTCTGAATGCTGTATACTTTTCATCGTCTGGGTGCATCTTGATCTGATTATATCCAGAAAATCCATCCATAAATGACATTCTCTCAAACCCGCATGTGTTGTCAATGATGACATCCGTAATTGGTAGGGGGAAGTCGTCTTTAGGACAGGCGGTATTCAGATATCTGAAGTCAATACAGATTCTGATCTTTTCGTTCTTTTTAAGGACTGGAACAATATTGGCCAGCCATTCGGGATGTTGTTCTTCTCTGACAAAACCTGAATCAATCAGTTTCTTGACTTCAATTCAGATATCTGAAGTCAATACAGATTCTGATCTTTTCGTTCTTTTTAAGGACTGGAACAATATTGGCCAGCCATTCGGGATGTTGTTCTTCTCTGACAAAACCTGAATCAATCAGTTTCTTGACTTCAGTTTCTATTGCCTCCATAATTTACGGACAAAAACGTCTTTGTTGTTATTTAACGGGTTTGACATCCGGTTTAATGTTAAGGCTGTGCATTGCTACATTTGGATCAAGTCCTGGCATATCTTCGTAATTCCATGCGAAAACGTCGATATACTCTCTAATGAGGGCGATTAATTCTTCTTTTTCATCCGACGAAAGATCACCACTAATAAATATAGGTTTTAGATTACTTTCGTCACCCATATTAACTTGGATTACTTTATCCTTGGTAGGAGATTCCCTTTGCTCAAATCGATCAACGTATTGGATATTCATGTAATGTATCCAGGGGTCTTCCCAAGTGGGAAACTGATCGTCTCCTTCGGTTGTGGAAGGATCAACTGTCGCCATGTTCGACATTAGGGTTTTAAATCTTTCTCCAATGCTCACGTCAGAATCCCAGGTTGACGCATTAGACGAATACCCGCTTTTACTTATTAGCTGACTAATGATCTGTTGGCAATATTCATCATCAGATGACGAAACATAACCTATACTCCTTTTATAGCTATAATAATTATCAGGTCTCCCTTTTGGTACATAGGCAGGACAGGGTGGAACCCTGACGCCTTGACCAAAATGAAGGCCTTCACCGAGCGAGAGGTCATAGCCTTGGTTCATCATGTAACCATTCACTTGTGAGCTATACCGAGAGAAATGTCGTCCGGGTTCTTCATCATCCGAATTAGTGTCTAAGAAAAGATCTGGGGTAGGGGTGGCTCCTCTTTTCCAAAAACTATTTTTTTTCACCCCCTGTCTTTGCGGGTAGGATCATAGTCATCCCGAATGAACTTTGGATGTGTTTCGTTGTCATACAAGACGAACGAAGTGGCCTGTGTAGATTAGGGTCATCATACAATTCCTACATTATATTATCGAAACAATGCGAGTACTCTAAATCATCATTTATTATTTCATCGGCAAGTTGCCAGTTACAACTTTCAACCGACGAATTACCACCGTCAAGATCGATTACAAGAGGTTCAATGTTATTTAGCACAATACCTTCACTATAATCGAGCCCAGCTTCGGTATCAGCTTCTTCTCCGCTGTTCGTACCATGGACCGATGGTTCAGTATCGGATTCAGCACCATAAAGAAGGGAGTCAGTAAAGTAATTTTCTAACCCCTTGAATGGTTGCTTATCCGCGACCACCGTCTTGACCTCATCATTAGTGTTGACATATTTTAGACACTGATGGAGGGTAGAGGGAACTATAAGATTACTGTGGATCCATGGGCGACCCAACAGTAAATTATAGGAAGTCTCTACATCAATTACATAGAAGGTGACTTCAGACTTCAAGTCTTCGAGTTGACACTTCACCCGAATTTTTCCCAACGGTCTTGACCCACTAGTATTGAATCCGTAGATGACAATTCCTGTAGAGGCTAGCTTGCTGGCGGGAATTCCGAGGTGGTACATCAATCGTAGCGGCATAATGCTGACAGCGAAACCCGGGTCAACTTGGATCCGGTTGACACCGCTTGAGCCAATATATCCGGTGAAATATAGAGGCCTATCATATTTCGAATTCCTGACTTGCATATCTTCTTTTGTGAAAGCGATGCAAGGAAATTTCGTGGCTGCCAGATTGCAATGTTGAACTGATGACTCTGGCTCTTCAGGAGTTAGCTTAATCTGAGTAAGGAATACCTCAGAGTCAGCCAATGCTTCTTGTAAAGCTTCTCTGGTATCTTTTGATAGGCGTAATAACTCATATAGCATGATCATTGCTGGGATATTAGCCAACTGAGTCATGACATCGAAGCGGTATGGAGTATTCGAGCTTTCCGGTTCATCTCGTCCAATCGTTCGATTGAAACGAGACTGCTTCGGAACTTGAACCTCTTTATGTTGGGGTTCTTTTTCTTTTTGTTTAGCTGGTTGTTGTGGCTTCTCAACAGCTACAGAGGGAGTTGCAACTACCCCCAGCTCCGTAAGAGTTTTAGCGTTCGGGTTAGAGGTTTCAGGATATTTATAATGGTATTCATTCCCACCCCTTGTAGCCAAAGATTCTTTCTCTTCCTTAGAGAACGGTAAAGCTGAAATTTTCTCATCATTCTTCTCAGGAATTGCCGAGGCTCTATAACAAGACTTCTCTTTTCCTTTGCCGTTTAATTTCTTCTTTGATGTGGATGTTGTCCACTGTTCATCTTCAAGAAAATCCGGATGAACCCAAAGGATTTCACCGTTGGGGGTTATGTGAGATACAAGCCCTTTTTGGCGCTGTCCATGAGGGTCATCGTTGATGGTCTGCATCTTGACATTTGATACTGGTTCGGCTTAAAACCAGGATAAAGGAACCGATCCGAAGCTAATAGACACTGCATTTGCACCTACCTTCTTCTCCTTTGGTTTTGGTGTCACGATACCAACATCGATTAAGGTTTGTATTTTGTCTTTTAAGACATAACACACCTTAGTGGGATGGTGGACCGTTCTGTGATATGCACAATGCTTCGGATCATTAGTTTTCTTCGCTTCTTCTTGGTTTGTGACCGGTGGAAGCTTGATCTTATTATTATCTAATAGATATTTGAAGATAACTGATACTTCATCATCCTTGAAAGAAAACTCCTTTGGGAATCTGGGCTCTGAAGTCTTAGGTTGTCTCGGAGGCTGTCGATTCTGATTCGGTGCTAATTGGAAGGATGACTGCTGTGGTTGTTGTTGTGGCTGTTGTGATGTTTGATGTTTGAGGATTATCTAGTGGTAGTCCTCTCTCTAACTTTTTCCTCTTGAGAAAGCGCTCAGCTTGTTCACCTCTCACTTTTAATTCTTTCCATGTTTTAGAGGGCACAACCCCCATGACCTCTAGTACATCTAATGACAAGTTATTATGAAATGTCTGTAGAATGAATTCTTCTGTGAGTGGATCTCGGCAGTTTACCGCTTTGTTCCGGAATCGCTTGACGAAGACATCAACTAACTCTGCATCCTTCTGCTTCTCGTCCAACAAGGTGCCGATAGAGACCTCAGTGTCATCGTTGAAGAAATTGGTGAGGAACAATCCTTCCATATCCTCCCATCTAGTGATACTCCCAGGTTTAAGGCGTCGGTACCAATCGAAGGTAGGCCCACAGAGGGTTTCTACGAATGACCGGACCATCAAGGCTTCATTTCCTGATATTGCGCCAAGATGTGATTTGAAATAGATCAAGTGATGAGTGGGTGAACCCCTGCCATCAAAATGAGTAAAGTTAATCAAATTAAAATTTGGGGGATAAGGAATTAGATCCCACCCCCTCGGGTACGGGTATGGAATGCTCGTTTTCTTCACTTCTTGGGCCGTCATCAGAGCATTGACTTTGCTCTCGAGATCTTGCATCTTCTTGTCTTCTTCCTCACTCTTCTTCAAGTAGATTTGAGGAGGTTGAGTAAATGATTTGGCCGGACCGCTTTCGGAATTGTCTTTATCCAGAGGATGATCAGCAAAGATAGTCTCATCTTCTTTATTATCGACCTCAGATATACGTACAGGTATAACGTTACGCTGGCTGGATTCTGCCTTTTGGCTCGATTCCGGTTGATGTTGTTGAGCCTGCAAATCTTGCATCTGCTGCATTGTCAATTCCATCTCGGTTTTGATTTCAGCTCTAATTTCCTCGCGTTGTTTAGCTAACGCTTCCTGTAGTATCTGTGCTAGTTGATCTGGTGTGATTGCAAATGATTCTCTAATTTGCCTAATACTGGATGCAGTATCATCCGAAGCGACAACAGAATAAGTATCTGACAATTCCTAATCTAAAGATAACCCTTCGTGCATTCTATTATAATCTCGACGTCGGTTGGCCCTTCATTGTAACCGCGACATCCTTTGAGATAGACCCCGCTCAACTCTCCCTTCCGGAGAGAAATCAGGGTCAGGGTTGACTAATAGTTGCTTTCCTCTGTCGGTCATGTTAATAGTAACCTCAGGGAATTTATCTCGCCGAATTGCAGGTTTCTTCTTGTTGAAACGCCTCATTTTGGGTTTTGACGCTTCAGTGGAAAGTCTTTGAAATATGGATACTCGTGTTGACTTAGTTTTGGAGCAACCATATTCTGTCAATACTGCCTTAATAAGCCTCTCGCAGGAGCAGTGAGACTCATCTTCTCGGATAATTCTTTTTCTTGAGTTATTATTTTAATAGTACAGCTCATCGTTATTGTGATTTGAGCAACCTATCTTTTGTTTTTGAACCTTGTTAACATGCACAGGACGACTAGTCGCCGCCTCTGGGTGATCCAAGGTTGAATTCTTAAATCCATCCTTTTGCGGGTATGGAGTCTTTACAGGTCCTAAACGAGAGTGAATTGGTATTTTCTCGCTTTGGACTTGTGCTGTTCTGATAGGAGGGTATTTACGACCCCCTGCATAGGAAACCACTAAAGGTTTATTTGCTAGATCTGAATGTTCTTTGATTGGAGTTTTGCCTCGATCGTCAGGCGAAGGACCGAGGCGATCCGCCATTGTGATCTTGAATTTTGATAAGTCTGGACCTACCCAGGGTTTCATTGGTGATGCAGTAGACGGGCCCGTAACGGATGTTTGTGGCGTCTTCGGAATCCAAACTTTACGGTTCTTTGGTGGTTCTTCAGACACTATCTTTTTCTTTCCTTCCTGCACCTGTTGACGAAGGGCACGAGCACGAGCAGCCTTTGCCTAATGTCTTTGTATACGCTCTTTGAGGGTAGAACGGGCCCTTTTGACCAGAGTCCATTCCTCCATCGTAAGCCGTGCAGAAATGTGATTAGTTTACCGTTGAGGCAACTGGATCACTTTATGTTTCCCCGACTCTAGGTCCGCATAGTAATGGACTCCGTCGGTTTGTTGTAAGGCCTTAGCCAGTTGACGAGCGCGACGCTGACGTTGTCTCTGACGAGCTCTTTTTGTCAGTGGCGGTGGGCCATGATTCAATGACTCCTTAATTGGTGCAGAGTCATTTGGAGCAGAGATTCTGCAGGCAGATTCTTTAGCAATGATCGGGCAAGAACATTCACCCGCGGTCTTCATCGGAGTTGAAGACTGGATAACTTTCTTGGAAGATGAAACCTTCCTATACTTACGAGGCGAGGAAGGTTTTGAGGATGAGGATGATAGGTACTCCTCGAATTTTGCCTGATCGAACTCGTATTCGATCTTTTTGTTGATCATAATCTTGATCGGCTGTGACACTACGGCCTCGGCAGCGAGACCGTTGGCTCCCACTGTGGTCGTCAATTTATTTTCGTCGAAAGTTGTTTTCATCGTAGATTCCATTAAAACTTAAATTGTTTACAGAGAATTACAATGAAAAGTAAGAAAATTACAACTCTCTTGAAAATAACACATAAATCGTTTATCGACCCCTGTTTTGTGGGACTTTGCCTGTGCCGGGAGTGCTTTGACTCGTGGACCACCAAATCACAGATTGTGAGGGGTTTAAAGATTCTTCCTTCGTTTATCGAAGTAAGAATTTGAAGTGAATATCTTATCAAAGTAAGACGATCACTCTTTTTAAGATCAAGTCAA
This sequence comes from Asparagus officinalis, assembly GCF_001876935.1. Classification (NCBI taxonomy): domain Eukaryota; kingdom Viridiplantae; phylum Streptophyta; class Magnoliopsida; order Asparagales; family Asparagaceae; genus Asparagus; species Asparagus officinalis. The sequence continues at coordinate 48,592,865 of NC_033796.1, forward strand.
AGCTCGAATATCAAGGAATCACGTGAGGAACTCAATTCTTGTTGTTTTCTCTCTGCTCTCTATGCTCAGATCTGCTCCAATGTGCTTGATCCCCCCCGTCAGTGGTGACCCTAGGGGGGTATTTCTAGCCTCTGGGACACGTAATTGAAAAAATACAACAAACGATAAAGTTAAGCTTGCGAAACAGTGTTTACCGTCTCA
>NC_033796.1:48593075-48602711 GCF_001876935.1 Asparagus officinalis
ATAGTGTTTGCTGTCTCGGCCTCCGAGACAGTAAATACTGTCTCGGAAAATCCAACTGCCTGGTAGTTTTTGCTGTAACTACTTTCCCACGTTTCAAACTCTATTATTTTGGCAGTTATTCACATGATTTTCACCCACGATGTTTTCCACGTCCCTTGGCAGTTAGTGGACACATGAGTGGAAGTTATTAATTAATTTTTGACCATTTCAAAACTGTCTCGCTGCGAGATAGCAAACACTGTCTCGCTGCGAGACAGCAAACACTGTCTCGCTGCGAGACAGCAAACACTGTCTCGCTGCGAGACAGCAAACACTGTCTCGCTGGCGAGACAACAAACACTGTCTCGCTGGCGAGACAGTCCATACCTGTCTTGATCTTTCTAAGAGAGTATGAAGTCAATTCTTGTGATTTTTTGGATATCTATCAGCATTTTTTGATGCCTACAGCAAACTCAAACACACAATATGATCACGGAGTTTGATACTTCTGACCTACGTCTCCGTTCCCCACTTATGGTGAGAATCCACTACACAATCGGGATTTTGATGCTTACCCGAAATACGTTTACACCTCCACACTCGGTTTTCTAGCTCATCGAAAACTTTACAACTTACACTTGTAACTACACAAATACCACCTCAAGTGTTGGCCTCTTACGTGTCACCTTCCTCTTGGAACCGACCACGTCTTTCATCTCTACACTCCTCTTGGTGTATTTGTGTAATACAATGTGACCTCACAAATAAAAGCTCAAATACTAATAATTTTTTCTCTATAATAGATAAGAACACAATCTCACAACCCTAATTATACTATGTATGAAAATACAATAAGCTCAATAGGTTATGTGTGAACAAAGAGTATAAATAAAATCAAACTAAACTCAATATAAAAATCTAGCTTATGGAAATAATAATCAAACATATAAATTGCTAGAGATTGAGTTTAGAAAACTTATCCAATGAAGACAAGAGAGAGAGAGAGAGAGAGAGAGAGAGAGAGAGAGAGAGAGAGAGAGAGAGAGAGATGAAATGGAAGCCCAAACACAAATTGATGATCTCCTCTTGCTCTTGTGAAAAATACTTCACATAAACTTTTGTAAAACATACTTAAAACAAACTTAAACACTCTTAAACTTTATTTTAAAACTTTTTTAATTGCTTTAGAATGTTAGAGGGCAAGGGGTATATATAGGATTATAAGACAAAGTCCAAAAACCAAGAAAAACCAAGCAAAAAGACAAAATAATAGAAACTAAAAATATAGCTGTTACAGGCCATCAGTCAACTGATGGGATTGATTAGTCGACTGATGAGCTAACCGTCACAGGAAGCTCACAGCATATCAGTTGATTGAAGACCTCATCAGTCGATTGATCAGTCGACTGAATAAAAAATAAAAACTTTTTGCAATTCTAGGCGATTTCTTCAGTCGACTGAAAACTTGCATTAGTCGACTGGTAACATAATATAAACCTATAATGAATAGTAAAACTAATTTTAAAAGTGTCTTTAAAAATAGAAAATAAATTTCAAAAATTATAAAACTTTGGGGAATGCTTGTAACATGGTAGTAAACAAGTTACAAAAAGTATTTTTAGAATTGCACTTCTCAATTGTGAAAACTCATCATTTTTCAAAATAGTCCAAAACATGAAAAATTGAGATGCTTGAAATTTAATATTTTGACATAAACCAAGTGTTTGAAAACTTTTGTATGGCTTTATAGACTTTATAAAAGATATATAATATTGTCATCATGTTTATAAACCAGAAATATAATATTTTCATAAAAATGATGTTTTGCATAATATATGCATTTTAGAAAAACTAAAATGATAAATATGAAACGTATGAGTATGTATATGAATATATCTATTGTTTCATATTTGTATAGCTAAACCAAAAACAAAAACAATAAATATGAAATATGTAAGTATATAAACAAGTATTTTTATTTCATATTTATATAAACTAAATTACCCAAAAACGTGTATGCATGTACATGATTGAGCTTAAAGTATTGAACACATATAATATAATACCTAAACTATTTACCCAAGCTAGATTGATCTCAACTATGCTTGACTTGATAAACTTTGCGGATGAAGCTTGATCTTGGATCTTGACTTGAAATGTATTGCTTCACTCCACTATTCCTTTCATCCTCCAAAGGATATGATCGTGAAAGCTCTAGTCCATCTAACATCCAACTCATTATTTGTCTACAATAAATAAGAAAACACAAATATTAGATAAACAATATCAGTTGTAAATCGTTTGTTAAAACATCATCAAAACAAGAAGGCCAACAAAGGAGTCTCCTTATCTATGACCTCTCTTACAAGGGATAGGAGAAGTGAGAGATCCATTAACCATAATGGCACATTTGGAGGATGTTAACATAGCTGAGATCTACATGCACCATCTAGCACCAAAACCTCTACAACTTGGCATATTTAGAAGGAAGTCATAGCTAACACAATCAAAGGCTTTAGCAAAGTCTACTTTAATCATAGCCACCTCCTTGCTGGGTTTGGTGTATCTATGTATAATCTCATGAACCATCAAAATGGAGACTAGAGTGGATTTTCCATTCCAGAAGGCTGATTGGATTTTGGCAATAAGAGATGGTAGAAGAGGTGAGAGCCTATTGGCCAAAACTTTAGTGAATACTTTGAATATACAATTGAGGAGACTGATTGGCCTGAAATCTTTGGTAGTGGTTGCTTCTAATAATTTGGGGAGCAGACAGATGTTGGCCATGTTAAGCTTGTGTAGAGAGAAAGGGTCATAGTATAGGTGCTGAAAAAGATTAATGAAATCATGTTTCAAAGAGCTCCAAAAGGTTCGGTAGAAAAGCATAGATAGACAATTAGGGCCAAGGGCCTTATTGGCATTTATGCCAAAATAGCAGATTTAGTTTCTTCTTTAGTGAAAGGAGATGGGAAAGATCAATAAGTTGGTTGGGGAATAGAGAATGCCAATCAAGACTTAAGGATGAATTGTGTTGTAGACTAAAAATGTTAGAAAAATGATCATGGAATGCTCTCAATTTTTCAGATTCAAATAGGATGAGCGTTCTAGAGTGAAAATTAGAAGGAATGTAATTTTTTCTCCTATGGTGAGATGTAGTTCTGTGGAAGAAGGTAGTATTTGCATCCCTTTCCTTCAGTCACTGTATCCTAGATCTCTGGTGCTAGTAAATCTCTTCTTCTTTGATGATAGAAGAATAAACTAATTTGAGTTTCTTCCTATTGTCAAGCTCTATAAAAGTCAGAGATCTAGTCTCCTCAGACTTATCAAGATGATCTATCTCTTTACGGATAGAGAGCTTTCTATTAGACAAGGAGCCCACTTTATTCTTCTTCCACCATTTCATTCTTCTTTTACCAAGTTTCGGTTTATGCACAAAAGAGAAAATAGGATCACCATTGTACGAGAAAGAGGACCAGCATTGCTAAATGAAAGGGATAAAATCTGAATTGGACAACCAAGACTTCTCAAATATAAACAGAGGAGGTAGGTGTGGGATACCTCCAGTGTCTAGAATGAGTGGGACATGATCAGATCAGGAGGTAGGGATTAAACTTTGGATTGAAGAAGGGAATCTGGAGTCCCAATCTAGAGAGACTAGGAATCTATCTAACCTGGCCAAAATATGGTTCTCCCGATGGTTAGACCAGGTGAATTTTCTACTATGAAGAGGCAAGTCAACCAGCAGAAGATACTCTATAACCTCTCTAAAAGTCTCAATATCTTTGAAGGAACTAGACCTCCCACTACGCTCATTCATATTAAGAGTGACATTGAAGTCACCACACATGACCCAAGGATCCCTATACATAATTCGAATCCTCTTTAATTACCACCAGCAGACTTTCTTATCCTCTTTATCAATGGGAGTGAATAGGATTATGCTAATCTAATCCGATTTTGATGCTAAATTAAAACTTATAAATCAATATCCTAACAATATGATATATAAAAATATATACAAGGATAAACAAAGAGACAATAGGAGATATAAACGAGCACAAGATGTAAAGGGAAAAATAATGCGCCAAACAACAATCGCAAACATAATATATGATTATGGAGTTCGGTCAAACCACAACCCGCGTCTCTGTTCCTCACATCGAGGAGATCTCCACTATATCTCAAAATCTACACAAACGGTTTTCAAAGATCACCGATAACTTTTACAATGCACACAATATCAATCACACAAGCCACACTTCTCTAAGTGTTGGACTACCGTGTTAACTTCCTGAAGTGTTTGGATTTACAACCTCTCCCTAGGCTTTACAACCAAACCACTCCTCTTGGAATTAACCCCGGTCTCTCCCAACTACTCCTTTAAGTGTTCTTGTGTATTACAACATGTTTAACAATAAATTCGAATAAAGGATTTGTTCTCCAAGACAAATGAGAACGAAATGTAAAGCTCTCTCAATGAAAACCCTCTCACAACCTGATTATACTAAATGTGAAATACTTAAGCTTAAGTAATTGTGTGTGTAAACAATGAGTAAAACAAAATCAAACTCAAATCAATCTAGCATAAATATATGAGAATCAAAATATTAATTAGCTAGATGATGAGTTTAGAAAAACTTCTCCAAAACAAAGAGAGTTAGAGATTTGAGAATGAACGCCTCAAAAATGAAATTGAGAATGAACGCTGTTTCAAGCTGTTGACCCGTTCATATCACATCATCTAACCCGGTTACGATTGGGAACCATTAGGCAAAGGGATTATCAGAGGATGAATAGAGGCCTATCCTCGGATGATGAGGTATCAGATGCCAACTCAACAGTCGCTTCGGACAATACAGTATCCAGCCCAGGACAATCCTGTGAGGCGTTCATGATCAACACTGAACAAATGAGCAAAATCATCGAGGATGCTTTGGCTAAGCAAAAAGAGAACTTCAAGTTCGAATTAGAAATGACCATGATGCAGATGAAGGAAGAGCATGACCAACATATTTGGGCTCTGTCCAATCAACTTGGTGAATCCAGCCATCGTAACGTTTCTAACCAAGTAGGTAGCGATTCAGATATGGATGAACATCACAATGTTGATAACCCCCTTATTGACCAAAATGCTGGGGGTGGTCTTACTGAGAATAACAATGCTGGGGGTGGTCCCACCAATGATAACAACACTGGAGGTGGCCCTGTTGTTCCTCTCAGAAATCGTCCGAAGCATGATACAGACAAGGACGAAAAGATGAAGGACCTCGAGAGCAAAATCTACGCTCTGATGTCTGATCGAGAAGTAAAGAGAACCGGTATTCCGTCTCCCTATCCAAGAGAGTGGGATTCACTAGCATACATGGCGAAGTTTAACCTGATCAACTTCACGCCATTCGATGGGAAGGGTTCGCCCACTCAATATCTGATCTACTTCAAGTCTCACTTGGGCATGATCTCTGGCAATGAGGCATTAATGGTCCGGTCATTCGTCGACACCCTTCGCGGGCCGGCTTTCGATTGGTACCGCTGTTTCAAGCCTGAAAGCATTAATAGCTGGGATGACCTAGAGAACCTGTTCCTCACTCACTTATTTGATGATGCCGAGGTGTCAATCAGAACACTCTTCGATGAGAAACAAGAAGACGATGAGACGGTCGACGACTTCATCAAGCGCTTCTCGAATAAGGTGATGAACTGCCAAAATCCGATCACAGAGGACTTCATCCTCTAAACCTGTCACAACAACCTCTCTTTGGACGTGTTGGAAGTTATGGGAGTAGCACCCTCCAATACCTAGAAAGAGTTGAAGATGCACAGAGAGCGGGCCGAAGGCATCCTCAGAAGGAAGAAGGCCAAGAGGAGCCAACCGACGGCTAACCCTCTAAATTCAAGTTTCGTCTCCCATGGTAAAGGGAAGGCCCTTACACCTGCTGTTGATGCTAATCAGACAACACAACAGCAATCTCGGAGATAACAAAAGACTTCGAATCCGAGATTCCAAAAAAATTACTCCTTCAAGGACGAAGACATTCTAGTCATTTTCAAATCTCTCCTTAAAAACAACAAGATCAAGCTACCACCTATCGCATATCAGGAGGAAGCTGACAACACTATGGATCCGAAGTACTATGCGTACCACAGGAGGATCCTTCATCCTACCAAGGCTTGCTTCGCTCTCAAGAATAGCATCCAAACCTTGGTTGAAGCTGGCGTCATAACGCTAAATTGAGCCAAATGAAGACTCCAACAAGTATAAGAGTATAAACTACTTATTCCGACACTCCGAAGAGTATATGAGTATAAACTGCTTCTCAAAACTCTAACAGGTATATGAGTCTAAACTGTTTTCTTTCTTTCACAGGAAGTTCCCGGAGAGTGACATACCTGGTATTCTTAAGGATAACCTGGTCACCCAACTAAATATATTGTTAGACCCAGTTTTGTGAAGGAAGCTGTGGGTGTATATTCATGTAACGGGAAGTTCCCGGAAGAATGCTACATGTAATTTTCTTAGGGATAACCCGATCATTACGAACAAAGTGATACATACTAAACTTCCACTGTGATTTCCGAACACTCTTTTACTGAGACGAGATTTGATCAATTCGTTGGATCAATTTTCCCTCACAAAACTCTCATTGGTGTTTGACGACTCACAGTCTTCCACCACAAAAACCCACACCGATCAGACTAATTGATGATGGGACCACCAAAATTCCTTTCGGTTGAATCCACTCAAACTTCCGATGCGTCTGTGCACTCAACATTCCCATTATTAAATTCTGGATATAGTACTTAGAATTTTAACATCTTGATCATTGACGATTGTCAAACCCCTCCGTGTTAAGTATTTGTCACTTAACACCAGGAACCCCTTTGAGTGATTTGTACGAGTCAACACTCCCACTATGATTTGTACTCCCACTCTCACTGGCCACTTAGTCAAACCTTCCTACAGTTAGGACCATAACCAAAATCCCCTCTCGATTCCTTCAATGAACGAGAGGCCCACTTTCAAATCAAGTGATCAAACATTCCTACAGTTAAGGTCATCTCAAATCTCCCACTTGGTCAAACCTTCCTACAGTTGGACCACAACCAAAATCTCCTCTCGATTCCTTCTATGAACGAGAGGTCCACTTTTAAATCGAGCGATCAAACCTTCCTACAGTTAGGGTCGTCTCAAACCTCCCACCTGGTCAAACCTTCCTACAGTTCAAACCTTCCTACAGTTAGGGTCGTCTCAAACCTCCCACCTGGTCAAACCTTCCTACAGTTAGGACCACAACCAAAATCTCCTCTCGATTCCTTCCATGAACGAGAGGTCCACTTTCAAATTGAGCGATCAAACCTTCTTATAGTTAGGGTCATCTCAAACCTCCTATTCGGTCAAACATTCCTACAGTTAGGACCACAACTAAAGTCCCCTCTCGGTTCCTTCCATGAACGAGAGGTCCACTTTCAAATTGAGCGATCAAACCTATAAAAGTTAGGATCGTCTTAATCCTCCCACTTGATCAAACCTTCCTACAGTTAGGACCACAACCAAAATCTCCTCTCGATTCCTTTTATAAACGAGAGGTCCACTTTTAAATCGAGCGATCAAACATTCCTACAGTTAGGGTCATCTCAAATCTCACATTTGGTTAAACCTTCCTATAGTTAGAGCCAAAACCATAATTTACTCTCGATAAACGAGAAACCTACCTTTAGTTTGGTAATTAAACCTTTCAATAGTTAGGATTATCTGAATCTTTTTGATTCTCAGAGTGGAGATCCCACTCTTAGTTTTACATTTTCAGATTCTGGAAGTAGAGATCCCACTTTGAGTTTTTGTTGGCAACTGGGGATAGAATATAAAATTCTTCTTCTTCAGCTTTGGGAGATAGAATATAAAATTCTTCCTCTTCCGCATCGGGTTCGTCTTTGCCCTAAGAGAAGACATAATCTTTGAACATTATAACTCCTAAAATCCGTGCTTCACACGCACGGGGAATTTTATCTCGAATCCTAAGTAGGGATAAGTCAACGCTTAACACACATTGCCGGTTTAGTCTTTCACCGATTGAAGAAGACACCAGAATCCAAATCTGGGGAATTTTATCTTGAAACCTAAGTAGGGATAAGTCAGTACCTAACACGCGTTGTCGGTTAGTCCTTGACCGTAAAAAAGATAAAAGCCCATATATTCGATATTGTGACAGGCCGTTATTAATAATACCAAAATCCACGCCTTACACGCGCGGGGAACTTTATCTCGATTCCTAAATAGAGATAAGCCTACGCCTAACATGCATTACTGGTTTAGTCTTTCACTGAGTGAAGAAGATATCAGAATCCGAGTCTGGGGACTTTTATCTTGAATCCTAAGTAAGGATGAGTCAGCGCCTAACACGCGTTGCCGGTTAGTCTATTCCCATGAGAAAGACGAAGTCTACGTATTTAATATCGTAGCACTAAGGGAGTTAACTCTCTTAGCATAAAGTTACATGTAGAACGGACTTAAACAATTTGTATGCTAACCCAACTCAAATGGTAGTCGGTAAAGGCACACCAAATCCGTTAAAGGCTGAGGGTTTGCTAAAAATCCTAAGTCTATGTCTAACATACGTCGTCGGGTAGTCTATTCCCATGAGAAAGACGAAGTCTACGTATTCAATATCGTAGCACTAAGAGAGTTAACTCTCTTAGCATAACGTTACATACGGAACGGACTTAAACAATCCGCATACTAGCCTGACTCAAACGGTAGTAGGTAAAGGTTCATCAAACCGGTTGATGGCTGAGGGTTTGCCAAAATACTAAAAATATAAGAGTCATTGACGTACCAGCTCCATTAGTTGGTCTCATGACTTTAGAATCCGATAACATTCATTCATGCAGATGAATCAGCTTTAATAGTTAGCCCTGCAGCCCTATATTTAGGACCGCCATGCTCCAATGCCTTAAGAGCTTAAACTGTGTAAACTCCAGCAAACGTACGAGTATAAACTTTCTTAATGCCGGTCGGCACGTTACAGCAAAAGTTAACACCGGTCAACACAAAGGTCGATGTCAGTCAACGCGTCAATGATTTCCTCAAAATAAGGCTAAGGAAAGATTCCGGGTTAGAGGATGATTCCAGGGAGTTCAATCACATTCATATATGAATTCCCGACAAAGATAACCAGTTCAAAGTCAACTCAATGATAAGAGCAAAGTTCAGAAACTTATGCATCAATTTTAGTTCAAGATTTCGACAACGGTCAGACGATAAACAAAGTGCCGGAAGAACTTTAACTATTCGATAAAACACTGAATATACTGAAGGCTGAAGAAGTTAAGAATTGAAGTCAGCAACAGGTCCTTTGATACAGACTGAAGGTGGGGGCTATTATATCCAAAGCATTCCAGACTCCTCTATAAAAGAATGAGTCTAAAATACTTTGGAGGGAGTATCTGTAGGCATCTAAAAATACCTATAGGTGTTCGCACACAACTCGAGACAAAGAGAAGGTGATGAACACCATTATCCAAGTTGAAGGGGATTGTCCGAGTCAAAGAGGATCATCTGATGCCGACAAGCGCATGAAGCGAATCGGCGAAACGTTGATGACGTGGCGATGAACCACCAGACCGGCCACCTCTAAGTGGCCCGCACGCTCATCAGCCACT